>NC_134311.1:54041206-54393105 GCF_949628215.1 Phalacrocorax aristotelis | reverse complement strand
AGCTTTGCATAACGGCTCTGTTCAGAAGTCATTAACCTTGAAAGCACCCCTATAAAATAAACAATTTTTACAAATAGGCTATACAAAAAGCCTAAATCAGGACTAACACTGACTACACAGTAAACCCAGCCTAGAAGGCAGGAGCCACTCCCTCCCCACATACATGGCCCCTGGCCAGGCTGACCCCTCGCTCAGATACACACACTGACTCTATCACTCCTGCTCAAAAGGAAGAGGAGGCTGAGATTCAGTCCCTCATTTTAGCAATTACCTTCAAAGATTATCAGCAAAGGGGGTGGAGGAGAGAATGTCTCCTTTTGTGAGATTTCATCTACAATTCTGCTTGCTTCTAGCTTTCCCTCTTGTTAGGTTGCCTGTGTGTTTGCCATCTACCAGAGCAGCAAGCAGAGAAAAGGTATGGTAACCTGAATACAAAAGAAAAAGTCAGGGATGACTCCGGGCTGAATATTGCAGCCAAACTGACTTGAAAGGCATAGGGCTGTCAAGCTAGCTACATCCCCCACCTCAGTGGGGTTAGCTCGATTTTTCTGTGCTCATCTGTTGGTGCACAAGACAGTTTCCTGCTTCCACATCTACCTGGCAGAAATAAGTCAGCTCCTCATAGGGAAACTACTAAATGTGTCCATGAGCGGCCAACAAAACTACTCAAATTATCTTAATCATTTTAGATTATTACCCTGGTTTGGCCTGCCTTCTTTCTTTTTTTTTTTTTTAATCACCCTGACATGTGTCCATTCGTCCTTGGATTTCTTTTCCTCTCATAGAGGACCTCTCCCCTGCACTGGCTGTGCTGCCTCCAGTGATTCAGACAGCCAAACGGATCACCCCTACACAGTGCTTAGGGCTCTGCTGGATGTGCATGACAAACCACAGAGCCACACTGATGGGCACTGCTACCATCACAGCTATTTCTGCCCTACAGGGGTTGCAGAGAGTTCAAGCAATTCCATGCTCTTCCTCATCATCTTCAGAAATCTCTCCTCCATATTGCCTCGCAAAGCCACAAAATCTGTGCGTTTACACTTTTTGCACTGCAGAGCCCCTGAAGATTTCCAGTGAAGGCATGGCTCCCATATGGATAATTCTAGCTTACCAATAACTTCTCTGTTTTAACAAAGTTCCTTTACTCTTTTAGACTTGTAAGGAATAGTCAAGAGACTAAAAGAACCCACTGACCAAGGACTGAAGAACATACTTGTGAAAGATTGGGATTTCTTGCATGAATAAATGCAAAAATAGTTTGTGCTGTTCCCTAAGTCATCCCTTTCACACACACAAATCCAATGCTGCATGCCACCATAACTGAGACAAGCCCCTTCTCATTAGTCATTTCTCATTGGTCTTTCTGACCAAAACCTAAAATAGCAATGTGGTCATTTACGCAGCCTCAAGATACAATAAACTAGATGTACAGTCCTAGTCTACTGTAGATGAGCTGAATACTCCAGTACAGCAATAAATTCTACCTCTATTTTAAAAAGACTATTAATATGAAATCTCTAATGCCTACCTTATGCTTTGGATCCAACTAAGGGCTGCATGCCCTTGTTTGCAAGGGAAAGAAAATTAATTTTACCTTACCCTTTGGACATAACACAGAGTTTAAACATGACAGCTTGATCATCCCTGTACATACACTTCAGGATGATATCTGGTGTATAGGAAATTAACTAAATCATGTCATCTTCCCCATTCTTCTGGCTTATATCTGCTTTATTAAAAGTAGTGCAACACTGATGCTGGGCACAGATGGAAGAGGGTCCCCACAAGGAGGACCTAGACTCCTGCAACTACAGGAATGAGCAAAAGGGAAACCCACAAGTGAAGGTTAGTAGGCTTTTTCCTGAAAAATACCAAGTGCAGAATTTTGCAGCCTTTAAGAGTCTTTGTCTCTGACAGCCATGCAAATATCTAACATACCACTCTTTCTTTTTTTCCATTTCAAAGACAGAAAGAAGAAAAAGGATTTGATGAGTGCAAGAAAACAGCCAATGATATAAATAACAGTGCATTCTTCATTACAGTCTTGGTTTTGCTATTGGGTTTACTACTGTTTCCGTGGGTTTTCCATGGAAAAACCACATTTAAATTGTAGGTATTCTGAAAGCTACAAACAGAGAGTAACTTCTTTATATTGGAACAAATCAAAATCTTGGCAGTGTAGTTACATGAGATGACACATAAGGACTATACAATACATCACACCTTAAGTTTTTGTGTTAAGCATAACACATGGATCACAGTCTAAGTTAAAAAAAAACATGCAGAATGCAATAAAGATAACTCAAGGAAAATTAGTGCACAAATAAGGAAACCTGAAGTTAAGCATGGAAAAGAAAAGCTGAATTTTAAGACCAGAAAAAGAGAAAAGCCTACTTTTAGTGTGGTTTTAGTTCACTAGTTTTATATAGCCTTGCAGTCTCAATATAAAAACATAAGTGAGGACCTGCATTGCTATTAAAGAACTTGTGCTTTCAAGAGTTCTCCCTCCTTACTTTACTGAAATTGAGAGATGTCCTGAAGAATAACACAGCAGTGCTCCAGACATATTACAGTAAGATAACACCCACTACACCGTAACTAAACTCTACAGCAAAAGTCTGTACTCTGTATTTCTGCCATAAATAATAGACTGGGTTGGCTCTTGATAAGGACTCCCCAGCATTACACTACTAGACAAAAGAATGGAAATAAATTAAGTATTTCAAAGTACCAGTGTGAATACAATGGCAACGCAATTAAAGACACAAGAGATTTCATGGAAGGATATTCACTGTAGAGTCCACAACAATTCAGAAACAACTGAAGGTAAATGAAGCTTTGGTAAAGTTCTCAATGTCTCTTACCCTGCAGCTTCACACATACAATGTGCCTACACTGACACAAAATAGAAGCCCACAACAGTAATCCTGCAGTTACACTGGCCATTAGTGGCACAGGCACCTTAAATTAAAAGGCTACTCAAGAAAAACAAATCCAGCCTGAAAAAGCCTATAGCTGGAAATTACTGAAGAAAATCTGAGGCAATGCCCTGAGCTAGGTAGGTACCTACCTGGTAAAGAAGAGTTCTGTCCCAGAAGTATCTTCTGAAGAGCTTAATGTCCGATTCCAGCAAGTGCTGTGCAGTGTGGCTAAATGTCAGTGTCAGAGCTCCTGACGAATGAACAAACTGCATGCAAGCACCCTCACTGATCTCCGCTCTTGAAATGTCAAGTGAGTGACTGCCCTGGAAACTGGAACAACACACTCTTTAAACCAAAGCAGATGCTCCACGCACAGGTAGAACAAAAACACAACCGCAGCAAGCTTCCTGCTTGCCTTTGGCACGGTCCGTCAGGATCCCAACACACCCGCTGCAAAAAACAGAGGCAGAAAATCTGAAACATGCACCAAAAACACAGCTGGGCAAACAAATAATTACCAATGACTCCACTCAGGCCTAAGAACACGCTGCTACTTCTAGCCATTGGCAGAGAAAAAACCAGTGTTAGCTCTATATGGTTACTCACTACTAAAATAAGCCAGAAAGAGCTGTGATAATACCTATTTCTCCTTATTGCTGTAAATTAGCAATAGTACCTTTTCCTGTTAATGTTGCCATATTTAGCAGTAGGACATGACTGGCAGCTAGCAGGTTTGTTATTCCACAGTGAAAAACAGAAAGTATCTCAAGAGAATACAGCATTGTTTGAATGTTACGAACAAATGAGACATTCATAACATAATGTACTGTACAAGCGTTAGTCAGGATATTTTTTTTCAACCTGAAGTACAGATAAGTCTTACATAAACTATATGCTGCTTGAAGCCAGAACCTAAAGAGCCACATACCAAAAAAAAAAAAAGTAACTTCTTGCATATTTCTATTTGCAAAGAAAAGCCAACAGTGAGAAGGGGCATCAGACACTGATCATTTGGTACCCCAAAACACATGCACCATACAGCTCCTCAGGTCCGTACATAGGAACCTCCAGACAGCTGAAATGTGCCACAAAGCACTTGTCCTTTAAGTGACTTGTTAGTGTGGGAGCTCTCCAGCAAAAACAGTGTCACAGCAGCAGCACTGGCTTTGCTCCTGACTCTCCCTTATTCATTCAAACCTGAGCTTTACAGAGGTCACAAAGTCTGCTGAGGTTTTGTGAAAGTCAGGTCCTATTTATCACGTTCTGTTTATATCTAAATTTTATATATATATATATATATATATATATATATATATATATATAACTTAAGGGATGTCTTTACTTTTTGGTAATGTGTCAGAATTCAGCTGTGATAGTGCTGGGAGAGGTACCTGATCGTGCACCTGGTCCTCTGTCACTTTTTTACCGCGTTTTTCGGTAACAGTTCACTATTAATTGACTTGCACTACTAATTTTATATTTTTTATATATATATTATATATATATTTCACTATTAATTGACTTGCAAATGTAACAAAGGACATATATCATAAACTTCCTTTAATTGTAAATATAAGTTTATCACTTAAAATTGTAATAACGTCAAAAAGCAACAGAAACCAACACAAAATACACAACTCTTGAGAAAAACAACAGTAGTCCCCACATCACCTAACTGATAGGAGTTTTTCAGAGGAAGCAGCAAACGGTTATACTCACTTTGTGAAGACCTCAACAAGTTTGGAGTGGCCGTTTTGTAAAGCCAAATCTAATGGTGTTGCTCCATCCTCATTAGGTAATGCTAATGCTGATGACCCTCCAGGCTGGGCTGCTAAGAACTGGGAAAGCTTAATCAAGCCCAATTTCATCACAAGGTGGAGAAGAGTTTCTTTATGTTTAGAGTCTGAAAAAATAGAGCAAACAAACAAATTATCAGTAACAAACCCCAGCATTTTATTTCCTAGGAAGCATGAAAAGAAACTTGTTATAGTCTGCGGAAATATCACAGCTCAGGTTCAGACCTAGAAAAGTACTTTGGCAGAATCAGTCTTTCACCGAAATCAAGAGAGTCAGATACCTAATTGCATCTGCAGAGCTAAACTAGGATATCCAAATACCATCTAATTCCAGCAGCCAAAGAAAATAGTTTGAATTAGATAACTCAGTATTTCTCTCTTTCTTTGATATAGCATAGCATTCAGCACAAGTATCCCCCAGTATACTGCAGAAGATAGTTAAGAGGCAATGGCCCCAGCAAAACAAAACATCTGGCAGCAAGGCCAAGTATCTAAATTTAAAAATAGGTGTGATTTTTCAAGACAGGCTGCTTATCAGCACAGTAAGAGCAGCCCAGCGAGCCGCAAGCTAACACGCATGTGGGTAAAATATACAGGATAATTCTTGTGTCTCTCTCAGAAAGGTGACCTCACCTGCCAATACTTCCTCTCCACTTTTTAGCACAGGTTATCAAGCTCAACAGGATGAAGCTTAAAATAAAAGAGTACACAACAACAACTTAGACTCTAGATACTGATCCCGCACTCAAGCCGTTCCCTGGCCTTTATTTGAAGAAGGGTTTATCTGCCTGTACACATTCTTAAACACAAAGCCTCTGCAATTTAAAGGCAATAAATAAAATTAAGCTTAAGTACCACTCAGCTTGTTCCTTACACTGATATTTTGGTATGAAGTTAAATAAAAGGGTACCTTCTCAGCAGTCAAGTATTTAAGGGCAGTTACTCTACAGCTTTCAGAACAATTGGCTGAAATCTATTAGGTTTCCAGTGATTTATGAAATTCCATTGAAATTTATCATCCTGATTCAATGGACTTTTTATTCCCAACCAGTTCAGAACACATTATTGAAAATTATACGCTGCAGTGGCAAAGGAAAGATGAAGCTCCTGAAGCATATGTAGGTAACATGCAAACATTTGTGTGAATAATACAGTTAAAAATCAGCAGTAAATTGCGGTCAAATTTCTACTCTGCATCAATATTTGCAAGATAAAACTGTCTAATGGAAAGCAGTCCCCCAGCAGAGACACTTATGTGGCCAAAAAGCAAATAGATGTGTTTTTCAGAAACACTTAATGCACTGAGCAAAGGTATCGTGTAGTTACATGCAAATACAGTGGCTCACAGCTGACTACCGTTCAGTTTAAGTACTTCCTCTGAAAGTGTCAGGAATATTTCTTTTATAGAATCATTTAAAAAAAAATACATAAAAACCTGGAAGAGTCCTCAAGAGGTCTCTAGTCCACTCCTTAAGGCAGGATCAGTGCAACCTAAAGTGCTCCTGACAGATGTTTGTCTCATCTGTTCTAAAAACCTTCCATCAGCTAGAGGTTTTTGTAACCTCCGTAGGCAGTCTACACAAGGGATAATTTTACCCTCATGGTTACAAACATTGAAATGCCTAACCTAGCTCACCCTTTCCCAGTATAAGCCTGCTGCGTCTCATCCCATCCAAAATGGGCATGAAAAACAATTCATTCCTTTCCCTTCGGAGCTTCCTTTTACATAATTGAAGGCTGCTGTCATGTCTCAGCTGAGTACCTCTTCTCCAGACATCTTAACAGGAGATTTGCCTTCTGCAAAGCTGGACATTTCGGAATGTCCTCTCTGAGCTGGAAGCCAAAATCATTAGTCTCTTTTGAAAATGTTGGGCTTGAAGTGTTGTAATATTAAAAAAACCTGTATCTCCCCATCTCATAAAGCCAGAATGGCAAGGAACCTGAGGGACTTGCTCTACTGCTCCGCAGACAAAATTACCACAGGATTTCCACTGGTGATCAGCTTTTTCTCTTTGACAGCAACCTATCCAAGACTTTTTACCCTTCCGTTTCAAGTGGAATCAAAACTTTCAGACAGAGTCAAATCCCAGAAAAACAGGCCAAATTTCCTTCAATAAATTAAACAAATTCCAGACATCAGATTAAAAGGGAGCCTCAGGACACAGACTCTAGCCTTTAACAGCCAGCAAACCTGCCTGTAGCATCTGAAACCTTTATTTCACTGCAGTTCTAACAGAAGCAGTCACACTAACAAGATGCAGACAGGATTCTTTAAACCAGAATATCACTAAACATGCACACAGTATGTCCCTAACCTAATACACATAATACACATAACCTAATATGTACCTAATTTCTAGAACACACATATAAAATGTTTCATGTCATTATTTAAAAAAAAAAAATCTTCAAACTTCCCTCTGACCTGTGGCTAGCCAACAATGATCTAGTGTATTAGCCTGCCTACCCAACACTTATTTTCTACCCAGATTTTGGGCAGCAGAATGGTTTCTTGTCTCCCCATTTCAGATTCTAGGCAAAAACATGTCCAGCTGGGCACAGGATCTTCTGCAGGATCCTAGGCCACAGAGGAAAGTAGTGAACTATGGTTTTATTTCCTCAAAGGTCTGCAAAATATTTCTAATTTCAGCCTTTGGAGAAAACAGTAATTGCTGCATTTCAGTTACCACTATTAATCACTAATGGCATGAATTATAGTGCTTATATATCCATTAACCAAGATGGCATATATGTTTCAAAGTTTTCAAGTACATGCAACTTTTTAAGTCCACTGAATCCAACTCAAGCATTTGCAGAACTGCTTTGCTAAACAATGATAATGAACCACAGAATGGCTTGGGTTGGAAGGGACCTTTAAAGATCACCTAGCCCAAACCCCCTGCCATAAGCAGGGACATCTTCTACCAGATCAGCCTGCCCAAAGCCCCATCCAACCCAACCCTGAACACTTCCAGTAACTGGGCATCCACAACTTCCCTGGGCAACCTGTTCCAGTGTCCCACCACCTCCATCATAAAACAATCTCTTACTTACAGCCAATCTAAATACACCTTTTCAGTTTAAAACTGTTGCCCTTTGTTCTGTTGCTACAGACCCTGGTAAAAAAATCTTTCTCCATCTTTCTTATGAGCCCCCTTTTTATATTGAAAGGCTGCAATAAGGTCTCCCCAGAGCCTTCTCCAGGCTCATAGGAGAAGTGTTCCAGGCCTTCCCTAAGGAGGGATAGCCTTCTCTCTGCTCCAACACTACTCTTCCAGCAGCCAAATCTTAAAATCAATGCAGTATGAATATGTCTGCTACAAAAGAACCTAGTTTTAAAAGTAACTAATAAACAGTAATTAATCTTTGTGGTCTTAAGATACCACATACAATAATAACTTCTATTATCTCACCACAAACATTCTAGTAACTAATTTTTATCTGCCCAATGTAATAACCTTCATCTAACCTTAAGCTAAATTTGTTCATGGCTAGCTTGAATACATGTGGTAGTAGAACCACCTGGCAGCTCCACCAGCTGTGCTTTCACTCCAACCTTCACCTCTGCAGACCATGCATTTGCTAGGCTACTCTGCTCTTAGTTCTCCCACCCAGCCTGCTGAAGAGTGAGCAGAACCTCATGACATACAGCAATTACTAATAGCTTCATGATACTAAAATCTGAAATACAAATTGCAAAGTTGGACGGATAAATGGAAACAGGAATGTGTTCCTTCCATACAAGTATTTTTCACCACGAGGATGGTCAAACACTGGGACAGGTCCCCCAGACAGGTTACAAACTGTCTGTCCTTGGAGGTGCTCAAAACCTGACCCCAAGCAAACTGACCCAACTTTGAAGCTAGACCTGCTCCAAGTGGAGGGTAGGATCAGGTCATCTCCAGGGACCCCTTCCATCCAAGTTCTGCTGTGGTTCTATTCCAGGATCAGCAATATCAAAGCAAAAAAAAAAAAACAAAAAGACATGATGACTGATAATAAGCTTTTTAAATAGACCTGTCTAAAAAAAACCATTCACACTAAAAGAAAGGTAAAGTTCTGAAACAACTGGGTTTTAGAATTTTTTTCTTAGAACAATTTCCAGTTTCAGTTCTCCTCATTCACCACCTCCTCTTACATCTCCTCACTGTGACAGAACAAATAGCATTTTACCACAGTTTTCACTTTCTTTTCCCCTTCCCTTGAAGATTTCAAATGTGGCAAAATGTGGGGGCAAACAAACAACAACAACAACAAAAACATAAAAATCAAGACATTTATTAAAAAATCGTTGTGAAAAAACAACATAATTCAACTACATTCAGTGGCGAACAGGAAGAAAATAAGGAAAAATGAAAACACAAGGCTTCTTCAACATACTCATGGTATTAAATAGTATAAAATACTATTTTCCAACAAGACACATAACCAACAATTTCTAAGATTTGAAAGATGCACTGCTGGTTGGTTCATACAGGACCAGCTACTGCAAGGCAGGCGGTGCTGTAAAAGATATGCACTATCAGGACGTTGTTTTGCATCGCATCCCGATTCTCCATCCAAAACACACTTAATTACACAGAGCTGAGCCAAACAGAGTCTGTTTTGAACATTAAATAAATCCTTTTGTTCTTCCTTGCACCTGAATCCCTTCCTATGTCCAAAACAATAAACTAAAAACAAATATTTCTCTCTGACAGAAATGACTAAGCCACTTCTGGGCTATGAATCTCATTCGTTTCCTGGAAGGAGACTAAAAACCTCAAGGCTTGTGACTTGAAAAGCAGGGGTAGACATCAACACTAGCTGACAAATTCCAGTTTTTCCTGGCTTCGTACTTTTATACATTACTGTTTCATTTTCTCATTTTTCCATTAGTTAGGAGATTGTTTATAAAGCCATCTTCAGCGCACCCCACTAACGCAGAAACACACACAAGTGGTTTTGTGAACAGACAGTGGCCACGATGCACAAGTCAGGTACGTGAGAGCCCATCTGAGGGCAGGGCTGCAGTGGCATCTCCCTTTCCACTTACCAGATGTCTGGAACGTCCCCCTTTCCTTTAACTAGCTCACCTATTCATCATACCTTTACCAATTAACACCCAGAGGATGGCATCAATGCTGCAGAAGAAAAGGAGGACATGGGAGAAGGTTAAACTCCATCGCAAAGGTGGACTTTGGAGTCTTCCCCCAGCAGTTTTAGCAGCAGGAGAGTTAGAGAAGGCTCCCATCCACCAGCTCCATGCAGTAAAGGCTGCACATGGTACGGCCACCTACATCATCAGGTGAAGTTTCAGTTGACTTTACTGCTTTGGTGACCCCAACAAAGAGGCAAAGCACTACAGGAGATGGTTTCTGTTAGCAGATGGATACTCCTCGTTCTTTGTACTGCAGCCAAACACTCCCTTGAACTGTTTGGTTTAAGACATTTATTTATTGAGCACCACCGGAGTGCTCAATACCAGGCAGGAACACCCTCTCAGCCAGGAGCAGAGAAGGTCTCCGGCTCGCAGGGCGAACCCAAGCTCAGACCATGGCTTCATAACTGGTCTCTCCAGCAACAGAGCAGGCTCCTGAGCCCCACTATTTATGTATTGGCTTAAGTAGGAAACTTAATCCTTTGCATTTCTTACAGTAGTTGCTCTACTGTCACTCTGCATATCACCATCTCCACCAACTGCTCGAGGCTTTTTCTGAAGAACCTCTTCATGTTCAGGGGGATCTCAAACATCTCCTCTCCGCACAGACCTGGAGATGAGGATCATACACTTGCTGGGGACCTGCAGGCTGAAGCATGCTTGCCAATATCTTGCCTCATGCCACAGATTTCTTGGTCAGCAGCAGTCACTGGAATACACTCTCTGCTTACTGATGCCCAGGCTGGCATCCTCCTCCCTCTGCCCTGCAGAGGTTCTAAAGGACCAAAGTCCTACAGGGGCAAAGATTGATCTGTTTCTCTAACACCCTAAACCGTCTGACCAAAAACATATTACCTTTCCTCACAAACCTCACCACACCTAGAATATTTATCCACAGTGTTTTCCTAATTTATTCCTAGTGTTTTCCTAATTCCATGAAAAAATAAATCTAAAATTTTAACTGAGAAAAAGACACAGACAGAATTTTCTTTAATTTAAACCAAAAATACAACATGCATCAGCCAGGTTTGAACTGGCACAGCTTAGCAGGAATGTATTTAACATCAGGTGGAGACAGTAAGAGGATTTACAAAGAAAAGAGAAGGGAGAAGGCAATAAAGTAAAAAATGCCACAGAAAATGGAAGAGTGTTCCCCAAAAGCAGACTATAAAGCAGTGAGGTTGGGTACTTCGGTTCACTCCATAAGACCTATTGCTAGAAAACAATTACAAAGCATTTATGAAATAAAACGGAAATTCTCCTTCTTCATGAAAGGGATTTAAACAAGTATAGACACTGTTTCCTTCCCTACAATCCACAATTAATTTTCATAATTCAGGCTGTAATTTTATTGCTTCTACTAATAGCCTTGAACCTAAAAGAGCACTATTCCTCTTGAAAAGAACTATAAATAGTGGCAAACCCAGCAGCAACTCTTCTTGTTTTATTACCAGCACAGTTAAGTGACGCAGACAACCTGAACTCACCCTCCCAGCAATGCCCTTAAAACAACCAGAAACTGAGGTGCTCTCAGGCCTCTCAGACTCCTTCCAAGGTCCATGCTCCTGTTCCCCGCTCCCCCTCCGACAACCAACGGACATAAGCCTGAGTGTGTCAAGGACAAAAAAGTTGCAGTGAAGATGCTCAACCTGTGCCTGATGGTCCTTGGGGGCTGCCAGTCCTAAACCTGATGCCCTAACCTGATGATAATAAAACAGGAAAGGTTACTTGGAAGCATTTGTCTCATTCAGATTAAACCACTCCGTTTTTCTTCCATCTTAGGAAGCACTTTATGACCTGCTGAGCCACCTGGACACTCACAAGTCTATGGGGCCAGATTAGACCCACGCAAGAGTACTGAAGGAGCTGGCGAAGGAGATTGCCAAGCCACTCTCCATCATTGATCAGGAGTCCTGGTTAACAGGGGAGGTCCCAGAGGACTGGAGGCCTGTCAGCTTGACCTCAGTATCGGGGAAGACTACAGAGCAGTTCATATTGAGTGCGCTCACCAGGCATGTGCAGGACAACCAGGGGATCAGGCCCAGTTGGCAGGGGTTCATGAAAGGCAGGTTCTGCCTGACCAGCCTGATCTCCTTCTATGACAGGGTGACCCATCTAGTGGATGAGGGAAAGGCTGTGGATGTTGTCTACCTGGACTTTAGTAAAGCCTTTGACACTGTCGCCCACAGCATTCTCCTAGAGAAGGTGGCGGCTCACAGCTTGGACAAGTGCACTCTGCGCTGGGTAAAAAACTGGCTGGGTGGCCGAGCCCAGAGAGTGGTGGTGAATGGAGTCAAATCCAGTTGGTGGCCAGTCACGAGCGGTGTTCCCCAGGGCTCAGTGTTGGGGCCAGTCTTGTTTAATATCTTTATCAATCATCTGGATGAGGGGATTGAGTGTGCCCTCAGTAAGTCTGCAGGTGACACCAAGCTGGGCAGGAGTGTTGATCTGCTTGAGGGTAGGAAGCCTCTGCAGAGGGACCTGGACAGGCTGGATCAATGGGCTGAATCCAGTTGTACGAGGTTAAACAAGGCCAAGTGCCAGGTCCTGCACTTGGGTCACAACAACCCCATGCAACGCTACAGGCTTGGGGAAGAGTGGCTGGAGAGCTGCCCAGCAGAGAAGGACCTGGGGGGTTGGCTGACAGCCGGCTGAACATGAGCCAGCAGTGTGCCCAGGTGACCAAGAAGGCCAATGGCCTCCTGGCTTGTATCAGGAATAGTGCGGCCAGCAGGAGCAGGGAAGTGATCGTGCCCCTGCACTCGGCACTGGTGAGGCTGCACCTTGAGTACTGGGTTCAGTTTTGGGCCCCCTTACTACAAGAGGGGCATCAAGTTGCTGGAGCGTGTCCGCAGAAGGACAACAAAGCCAGTGAAGGAGAGCAGGTCTGATGAGGAGAGGTTGAGGAAGTTGGGGTTGTTTAGTCTGGAGGAGTCTGAGGGGAGACCTTATTGCTCTCTTCAACTACCTGAAAGGACGTTGTAGTGAGGTGGGTGTTGGTCTCTTCTCCCAAGTTACTAGCAATAGAACTAGAGGAAATGGCTTCAAGCTGCATCAGGGGAGGTTTAGATTGGATATTAGGGAAATTTTCTTTACTGAAAGAGTGGTCAGGCACTGGAACAGGCTGCCCAGGGAGGTGGTGGAGTCTCCATCCCTGGAGGTATTTAAAAGAAGGGTAGACATGGCACTTCACGTCATGGTTTACAAGACACGGTAGTGTTGGGTTGATGGTTGGACGTGATGATTCTATAGGTCTTTTGCAACTTAATGATTCTATGATTCTTTCTTCTCTGTTTTTTTTTTGTTTTGTCAACTGAAAAACTTTGGGAAGTGTCCTTTTTTTTGGCAGCTCTAACAACTTATTTGGTCTAACATTTAACACTGATTATCTTCACAAATGGAATAATCCAATTTTCAGAAGGAAAATATCCTTAATGAAGGTGCAATCAACAAGAAATTCAGCTTCTCTCTCTCTCTACCCCTCCTTCCACTTTCTTCAAACCCACCAACAAATAAACATCTAAGCATAGCACCTCTGTTGGATGCCCAGTTTCCTCTAGCAGCAAACTCCTTGTGGGCCTAGTGATCTCAACATCTGACCAGTTTGTGTTAGTGAGCAGCTCCTGAAATAGTTGTCACTCAGGCACTTATTACAAGTGATGATTACCAAAAGGTTCGTGCCTTCCTGTTTCTTCTGTTGAACTTCAACGTGGCTAACAAGTCCTGACCTGTGCAACTGCACTAAATTCCTGAATTATTTGCAATGCTCCCTAGACAATCCAGGCCCTCTCTTTATTCAGTCCTTTTTATGCCTTATAAAGGGAATACAAACACTTTTTCCAAATAGCAAAACTCCTATGAATAAATTATTCCTCTACCTTTCCATCAATCTGTATGTCTCTAAATCCTCATAAAAATGAATGATGTCCAAAAACACCAGATGGTGCAACAATTTTCTCCAGAAATGTGTCACTCAAAAGTTAATTTTTTTCCAATAAAAATAGCCCTGCAGCTCTGAAAACTGACAGAATCTCACAGGCACAAGGTCCTAACTAGTGATGGATGATAGCACACGCATCTTTCACAACAACAGTACTAAAGAGAACATCCTGACACTGTCAAGACAAGGAGTTGCAGAGACAGCAGGTAGGGAAAGGTCTCATCCTCTTTCTAAATCCTTGCAAATTCCCTGTTTCTCAACCATTTTTGATCTGGGGAAGAAACAGATTGCTGGGATAACCCTTGATCATGAAACCCTGGAAGATTACAAACCTCCTCCTCTTCTAACCTGTGCTGGGATCTGAAGCACTCCTGCCCCAGTTGATCCCCTTTTCCCTCTCTCTCCTTCTTCTGCATGCACAGGGCTCCCTCAGCCACATGCAACCCTCAGTTGTGCTTGGCCTCTTGGTTTTGGGGACAAAAACACAGTGATGGAGACAGCACGAGGAAGCAACATGAGTCAGTGCTTCTGAGTCAGGTGAAAGGAGAATATGGCTGTAAGAAGAATCAAAACTATACTTTCAGAAAGGAGAGAGAAAGAATACATGCTGCTTATATAAGCTGCTTAGAGGATACTAAAATAGATGTCAGGCCCAGCCCAAGCCTGGACCTCAGAAACAAAGGGAATGACTGACATCCTTTAGTCTGAAGGAGAAACTGCCTGGAAAGCCTTCAGGAGGTCCTCACACTCAACACGGACGGCCAGTAAGCACTGCCAGGCAGGACTGCACTGAGAGCTCCTCACTATGCATGAGCATTGCCACCAGGCCCCACGAATTTGGATCCATTTTTGTTGTATTCAGAAACAAGGGGAAAGATCCCAGCTTCATTTAAGAGCAATAATGGGTACAAAGGGAGATGTCACTTCTTTAGTGCAATAGTGCCCATGAGGCAACTGCTAATGCAGCATGCACAAGACACACTTGTCTAACATTTCAAGCATTCACAGAGACTTTGTATAGTGACTGGAGCATTTCCTGCTTTTCCACTGTCTTCAAATTCTGCTTATGTATAATATTTAAATCTGATAAGTGAACGAAGTATGAAAAAGACATAGAAACAAAAATATTCAAGTCCTATAAAAGTCTCATGAGGGCAACATACTCTTTTCCATATAAATGTTGCAGTATACCTGAAAAATAACAATTAGCATAACTAAAAATTAAAGAATTCTGCTATTTGGATAGCAGCTGCCCTGGCAAAGCTTAGTCTGGTACCAACCAAGCTGATCTCCAACTCTCTGAACCCACAACGCACCAGCATAAACTTCCCCATGTTTCAAGCAAGGTAGTACCCAGTTGGCTTTGCCTGAGCACCTCTCAGTACTGCTGCTATGCTGCCGATGCTTCTCGGTTAGACTTCAACTGCTTTTGACAAAAAGCTTAGCCAAGTCTGTGAACAAAACTACAGCTGATTTCTTCAGGCTTTGAATCAAGGTCTTCATTGCTAAGATCCAACAGCTGTTCCAGTAGTTGAGTAATGTGAACAAATATTTACTACACACCAAAATGAAACAACTATTTTTTTTTTTTTCTCTCTCCTGTCTAGCCAGTATTTGAATGAGACTTGGTATTTGTTTTTCTATCGCTTGAAAGAGCTGTTCACAAGAGACAGACAAAAACCATCCTTCTCCTGAGGAAGGCAGTAGCTGATTTCAAGCTATCTGTCATTAAGAATTAGAAAGATTTAAGACAGGAAGAAAGCCCTCACCCAAAGAAATGGGCTAAGTGCTGTGTTTTTACTTCCCAGAAGCTTGCATGAATCTCTCAGCTTGGCTCATATGGAAACTGCCTGTCCTCCAATTTTCAGCAATTTAAAGTACTAAAAGGAAAATAGCCAAAAGTACCGAATTTTCAATGAAAAACATGTGAACCCATCAAGTTTAACACTGTTTCCAACCTCAGCTGTAAATCAGCTGGGTCTGCAAAAAAAATTATACTCTTCAGCAAAACCTAACCACAGTTTTCTGTTTGCAATGAAACCTGAAACCAGGAAAGATTCACCTGATCTTGTTACAAAATTTTCTAATAGCATACCTTAATGTAAAGGTTCATGTATATTTTCATCCTACTACCTCTACAATAAAAAAAGCCACAAAACTGCTTTAATTATATTCTCCCCAAAGAGTGATCATAGTCATAAATAAAGCATAAACACTGACAGAACCATGACAGACATTTTCTTTACTCCATAAATGAGAATGCCTACAGTAACATAATCTTCTGTTTTATGACCATATCCTTTTTGTCTGAGTAATTAAATATCTCACTTGGTTGGAATCATGGCAGCAATACTTCACTGCCTCAATACTTGCTTTTTTCAAACCGACAGCTCTTTAATCTTGCAAAGGCAGGCTCTATTTATAAATAAAGAACTGCATTCACAGTGAGTCAAAGCCCAAAAAGCTTCTGAAGAGACTGAGTTACTGAAAAGAAGAGTTACAATAACCATTATTATCCTTTTTAAACCTCTGGGCACAAACCAAATCTCTGATTACGCCTTTCTTACTTGAACAGTTTTTCATCTTAACCACAAATTAAAGCACAAGGTTTGAGAACCTGGGATAAAATGGTGAGTTACTCTGCTCTGAACTGTGTACCAAACCACTTTAAAAACGCTTTCCAACTTAAAACAAAACCTTACCACCTTCTGAGCAGCTTCCGAGGATGTTCCAGGTCGATGGCAATTCTTCATGAGCAATGGCCATCACCAAATCATTATCCAGGGACTGCAGATCTTTTATCCTTAGCCCAAACTTATCCAGCAACATCTTGTGACTAGCAGCAGTGACACACTCTGCGTGATCTAGCAGAAAGCGAGACAACTTGCAAGACAGATTCTCTCTGTAAGTGACGGGACAGCTGCCGAGCACCACAGGTGCGTATCCCCTTGTGTACATTAGCACAGACACAGAAACTGCTTCTTGGCATCCATGGCCTGTAATTATAATGTAAATTAATCACTAACGTTACCTATATACAGAAAATGCATTAGTTTTTCATCATTCCCCTGCTTCTAAGAGCTGTGACTATTCATCATGAATTATTTTATTCTTCCCTCTAATTACATGTATGTGGTGTAGGGCATCTACCAACCATTTCTGGTGATTAACTTGGATTCAGCTAGACCGCGAACTGCCAGTCCTCCCAATTATACTGACATAATTAATTCTAGAACCAAGGTGAAGGTTCTTTAACCACAATGGAAAGAAGAGGTAACCACATCAGGATGAAATCCCACAAATCAAAAGCCTGAAGGTTCTTTGATAAGAATTTTAAAAAATGAGACGTTCATTTAAAGAGTGGCAGAGTGGCCTGCAACATAAACTCTGAGTAAGATATCTATTTATTAACACCCATTTTGTACCTACGCAGTGTTTCCATGTAGGACAAAACCCAGAAGCTTTTAAATAATGCATGCTTCATGCTTTTGGCAGTCCTGATTAAACACTGTATCAACTCTCTAACTTACAGGTGAGACCCTCAAAGTCCAAGTGAGTTTGCCTTTGAAACCTCTTAAGCACCTTGTGCATTCCTCCTCCTCCTTTGCCATCTAAGTGAGGGTGAATGTCATACATCTAGAAGAGGTGCAAGCTGTACATGACATAGTAGAGGTGCAAATCTAAATTTTCCAAAATGTCCCTGAGCAACTACAAGTACATATGCAATCTAGTAACTGCAGAACGAAGCATGTACTTACCACATCTGCAGTTGTTTTTGAAGTGCTCTGCACTCCCTTATGTTTAATTTGGCAACTACGAAACAACACTAACATCAGCAGGGCTGTATTTTAACCTCACACTTTTTTTTCATCTGTTCATGGCTTCTGTTGGGAACAGGCAGAGGAATAAGTGTTGCCTGTGGCCTCCTGTTTTTATTCCTAGCCCAGATGCAATCATTTAACAGTGTCTTTTCAGCCCTCTTAAAAAAAAAAACCACCAAACCAAAAGGCTTTGCTAACCTGTAATAAGCCTAGCATTGCATTTTCTCCATTTGTATTCTATGACAATCATTTAACATTTACAGGATCAAAGGAGCCACCACGTAATGGCAGCAAACTTTCCCTTTTTATACTCAGCAGTTACTTTCAGACTCTAAATACCCTTTAGAAAACAAGAACTAATAACAAGCAGATCCTATTGCACAAGCACATCATGTCTATAGCCACCTACTCGCACAAATTAAAAAGTCACAAAGCACACAATAAAGGTGACAACCAGGGTTTATGTTACATCCGTGAGGGGGACAACACCAAGGCAGAGAACAGGCTGGGAGGCAACACAAATCCCCCATTTGCAGCAAGGCACCCTTTGAAACAGTCTCTCCAACACCTCTGCTCTGTGTGCAGCTCCAGCAGAGCTCCAAGCACCGCACACCTCCACCATGAGAGGCTTGCAAGCTGGGCTGACTGCTGCACCCAGGGAAGGCTCAGACAAAAACATGACTTTTGCAGGTGTTAGGATGCCTGGAGGCAAACAGTTGTGGCATAAAATTAATTCACATTAAAAATTATGCCATTCATGAGATTGTGCGTTAAGGCACACCTGACTATGCGAGCCCAGTAACACCATCTACGCCTGATACTGTGCTGCTGTGGACTGCTACAAAGGCAGGATTATCTATGGTCAGTCAAACTCAGCCCGGATTCTAAAGCCCTGCATTCAATTCCTGCATTTCCTCTATTACAGAGCCATAAAAGAGAGTTATACCAAATTGTCCATTTGTGCCCAGCTTTGAAATGGGAGTGAGGTATAGTGAAGGGATGAAAAATGTAAACAGGAGTTAACACTCACCTGGAACAATGGACTGAAGAGCGTTGTCACTAACGCGCTCAGCGAACATTATATGCCTCTTCAGGGATCCATCATAAACAAAGTAAAACTCGGCATCCTCAGGGAGGTAAATGTCTTTGTCAAATTTTGCATTTATTGTCACCTGTCCCTGAAAAATGAAAGCACTTTCAGAAACATCCAGTAAATTTCTCGTCTCCAACAAACCCATTGATATATACTTGAGATGGAAGTTTATCATAACCTTTTCAACTCAACTATACAGAGGCTGTGATCCAACGACAAATCTGTAGTTTTCTACTTCCACTTAGAAAATAACACTGCACAAGCACAGGTGATTTTAAAAACTGCCTTTTAAATAAAATCTTTCAACTAATTCCTTTCATCCCAACCCACACAAATATAACTGACTTTTTATTTAAAATGTATCATAACAAGTGAGTCACTGAACCCAAGTATTTTGCTATTTATAAAAGCATGCTTTGTGTTAAAAAAAAAAAATTCAAAAGTGCTTGAAATGATCTTACTCGGTTTACAAAACAAAAGCACTAATGTAATTCTACAACTGACTATGCTGGTTTCAAAAAAAAAAAAAATATCCTAGTTCCCAGATATCTGCCCGTGGGTTTCTTTATAGTAAATAGAAAGCAACCAGCCAAGAAAAATCTGTCATACAATAGCTTCAAAAAAGAACAGGAAAGGGATCTGAGAAGCAGCAAACAATAACAAATGTCTGACATGTCTGAGGGAGGAAATTTAGATGAAATTGCATTTCCTCGAAGAGGACAGCATGCTCCACCACGGTCCCTGGCTGCCACAGTTGTTCTAAATAAGACAGAATTGCCCCAACATCTGGCAGAAATGGTGTTTTCTGGAAAATATGCAGCACAAGAATATCTCAGCCATTCACACATCCAAACGATGCCTACCCTGACTCTACTCAAACTAGTTACCACAGTACTGACTCTACTAGCTCCATAAACAAGTCTGGTAAAAACCTGCACCAAAGCACAGAAACTTCTATGCTTGAAAGCCGTTGTTATGTCCTTGACCATCCTGACAAGCATCCAGCTCCTTCCTCTGTTCATTTTATAGCAAGCACACACTTTACTGCAGTAAGACTCTTGCCACTCCCCACGTCACATCTTTGTCTGACTTCCCCAAGGACATATTTCTCATCACTTGTTACAAAGCAAATCCTGCATTTGTTTTCCTCTTAAATACAGGCTCATCTATTGAACTACGGGTGAAGAGGCAATGGCTAGTTTCAGGCACAAAATTTTCCTTAGATAGGATTGTTCCTGTAAGGGTAGATGTAAACATTAGGAGTCTAGTATCAAGAGCAACCATGGCTGTCATCCCCAGAAACACATAAGGCACCTCTTTTTAGTAGCCTGAAGTGTTATTATAACTGACAAGTGTTTTCTCCTATTTCTCTTTGGGTTTTGCACTGTTACACCCATAAACCTTTTATTATTATTGTTATTATTGCTGTTGTTATTATTATCATTGATAATAATTTATCACTTTTTTAAAAAATCTTTTTATGTTAGTTGTGAATAGCTCCTTTTGTCTGTTGAGTAGTACTATGGATGGCTATTCTGGGGACACAGGAACAGGGCAAGTCCCTGAAGAGACTCCACAGACTGCTCAGTGGGTGCTTAGTGACAGCAGACTGGTGCAGAGGAGCACAGCAGAATTTCTTCCGCATGGGCACTTGTGGCCTCAACTCCCAAACCACCCCTCCACCCTCTGGACCTGTAAGGCTGAGGGACTACTTAGCCAGCCAGCTTTCACATTTTCTTCGCACTAACTACATGAACCAGGGAGATATTTTATGGCAATATTTCTCATTTCATAAGCCTACACTTGAATAAAACAAAAATCAAGCTGAAATTGTAGCCATTGGCTTATACTGATCCTTTTTAAAAAATTGTTAATTTAGACTCAGCAAGGACAGAGGAACATCTTAAACTGATCACACTGCATTATGTACAGGCACAAGGGAGAATCTCACAGCTCCTTGACTTATAACGGGTGAAGGAAACAAGCAAGAGGGGGAAAGACAGAGTGGAAAGCTCATATGTATATGATAAAAAGCTGTTTTCTCATAACCCACTCCTTACAACCCTCCAGAAGAAGAAACTGCTCGTAATTTAAGCAAAGATTTTACTAAAGGAAGGCAATTGGCAGCTACCTTGTATCTGGCCAAACAATTAAGTGATTAATTTGGAAAATCTCACATGATCCAAATAGAGGGTTAAACCCTTTATTACTAGAGAGGAATCAAAGATAACAGAGAAAGTAGCTTTCACAGAGGAATACTAAGCTGCACCTTTTTTCATGCTGTATGGTTACCGCACCTAGCATCAGAAAGAGCTATTTCACAAAGGACAACCTCCTATCATCAACTCAAGCACTTCCCATTTGACATCACATCTGTCCTGTCTTGAGATGTTCTCATTTAACGTTGTTCAATTATGTCATCATCTTCCCTACTGCCTCTACTAAAACATGCATCCGTTTGCTGTTCAGGCCACCACAGATGCTTTTTGCTCTCACTTCAAATATCTTTTTTCTCCTCATCTACTCCTCTCCAAAATAACTTTGGTGCACTTATGTCATCTCCACTTCTCACCACCTGAAAATCTTTTACTATTGTATGCTATGACTGCCAGAGTTCACCCCTACACTTTCATCCCTTCCTCTCCCTCCATTGCTTTGCACACACAACGCTTGTCCCCAGCCACACTGCTGCCTACCCTCTCACAGGACATCTCCTCTTCCACCACACATCAGCCCTTCTGCCCCCCTCATCCTCTCCTCTGAGCTACAGCATTCACCCTGGTTTCAGATTTACACTCGTCAAAGCTGGTCACAGCCTGTATTTGGGAAGGCATACTTCCTGTACTTTGGAGGCTCTTTAATACCAACCTCCATGGAAGCTTTGATCTTTATAAGGTAAGATATGCTAGCCACCCTTTGGAAAATACATTAAACAAAATTGTTTGTGCTAAAGGGAATGCCATGGCTGCTAAAAATGTATCTAATGCTATATTTAAACCTGAATATTTAAGCATCTCTTCCTTCAGCACAGTCTTCCCTTAGGGCAGAATAACATCTATTTAATGCCAGGTTTGAATGTAAACCAATACTTCCAATAAAAGCCTGAGGGATCTATATGCTGCTGAAGAAATGCAATTCACAGGACAGGGTGAAACCAGAAAGAACCACCTCATACTATGTTTGATCAATTCTTTTCCTACCTTTCCAAAACCTTTTTCTTAGATTTTAATATAATTATTGTACAGTTAATATAATTTTTAGACAATATTTCACCTGTGTAGCATACATATAATCTACACCCTTATACATATATATATGCACTAATAAAAAAAGGATGCTGTAATGCAACTAGACAAACAGATGTGACTCTGACGGAGGTGGCTGCACCCACAATCCATTTGCACTGCTGGCACAAATGTGTTTATTTGGCAGATCAGTATCCCACTCTTACAATCACTTGCACTTCCCTCCAAACATTGCTGGCAGAGGCTTTTTCATTACCCACATGAAAACAAAAATACCACTGAACTTTGAGAATGCTTTTATCGCTGCCACAAAAGGTATCCCTGTGTATGACTATGCACACATCAAAGACGCTTTCCCACTCTTTTTCACAGCTGTGAAGCGAGTTGCAGCAAGACCGCACTGTGATTAGCACATTGTTCATCTCATCTGTATGAAGCCAACTTTGTGACCGGAACTATTTAATTTTTTTTTTTTTTTTCAAACAAAGAGCACCTGCAGTCCATTCTAGAAAACTCCTAGGCAGAAAAATACTTGGAGAAAGTGATGCATGTTGTGGGCGTCCTCCAGACTGCAACTGGAAAAGGCAGAAGTATTCATCCACCTCCTGAGCCAGACCAAAAGGCAGCTTTTCAGGATGGAGAAGGAGGAAGAGGAGATGAGGGAAAAGCCTGCCAGCTTATTTAGTTCTTTGCAGAGTTCTTCGTACTCTGTTTTTGGATGTATGACCTTGCCTTTAGCTGCATTTAAATGCAGATCACTCAAGAGCATTGACTTTACCATGCTATCAGCTCTGCACACAGCCAATCCATCATTTTATTGAGAGCTGACAATCTTACTATAAAGACTGTACATTTCTTCCACAACTTTAATCAACACGTTGAAGAGCCTTGGGCCAAAAACTTCTCCCAGGAATGATACACCCCAGCATTTGTCACAGGAAGGTCAGGAAAGAGACTGATGCAGAGAACTTTATTAGAAGGGAAAAAAAAAATCCCACACTCAGGGTGTCCCAGGCCATATAAGAACAGTCTAGAAAGACTAATACACAAAGTGTTGGGAAATATACGCATTGTAAGTAAAACTAAATTTCAGTGTCACAACTACTTTGGTCAATCACTGAAACAGGCTTCCTCGAGAGGTGGTCGATGCCCCAACCCTGTGAGTGTTTAAGAGGCATTTGGACAATGCCCTTAATAACGTGCTTTAACTTCTGGTCAGCCCTGAAGCGTTCAGGCAGTTGGGCTAGGTGATCGTTGTAGGTTACTTCCAAGTGAAACAGTCTAGTCTAGTCTACTTTGGATTACTATTTTTGGTAGCAATTGTTAAAGCTCAGTGTCAGAAAAGTATAGCAGAGCTTCAGAAACAGGTATGATTTTGATCTCTACCAACTTCTTTGCTCATCTAGGCAGAAACCCAGAAGCCATACATTCGCCCTTTAAGAAAAGGGCTTATTTTATTAGATTAATTCGGAGGGATAATTTATATCTTCCCATTATACCTATTCCCTCCAGAGGCATTTATTTCCTGGATACTTCAGGAAAGGCCAGCCCAGCCCAGGGAGCAGGTTGCAGCAGGAACTACCTGAATAGATCTTTCCTCTGCAGACAAATGAACACAGAGAGCGACACAAGTGGGAGCAATTCCAGCTTCATCCTCCTCCTCCTTTCCTAGCAAGGCACACAGGAAGGAGGGAAGTGGGCTGGACCTTGCAGTGAGACTCAGTAATGTATTCTTCCACCAAAGCTATGCCTCTCTGGTTCACAAGGCTTTCCCAGAGCTTTTGGGGAGATGCTACTTCTTTTGTAACAGAGCTTCTTCTTAGCAGAGCCCAAGTGTTCAATCCAGGTTCTCAATCAAAACATATACCCACTAGACTATTAAAACAATTAAATAGTGTAGGTAAACAACAGCAAAAACCAGTTCTAGGATCTCACACTCAGAGAAAACATTTATTCAGCACCACTCTCACCACATCTGGTTAAAGCATTTCGCTGCTGCTTCCCACCCCATTCTGCAAGGCACGACCAAAGCATCTTCTCAAGTCTGCAAAAAACCCGACACTGCCCTATCACTAAAGCATGAAGAGACTGAAATTATGGTTATCAGCATTTAAAAGTAGGTAATTAAGACCTAATTCATGTACCACTACAAAAGAGCAAAAAACCCCAGAAATAAATTATGATATATTCATTACCTGAAATCGAGACACTGTGCTCCTACACAGTAATGTTTGTTCCGAGCTCATTCCAGACACTGAAGCTGGAAACACATCCCAACTGGCATATTTCTTCTGCATTTCTGAATATAGAACCAATTTAGGCTTAACACTTATCCTCTAGGTACCAAAACCCAAATTAGATAAGTCATACAGGCACCTCGTCTTTGGAAAACCAGCCAAGTGGCCTAAATATAAGACAAATGTAAGCGTGCGGACCCAGAGGACTTCGCTGGGCCAGGTTCCTAACAATCCACCAGTTGCTAAGTGTCTTTGACACTGTTTTCGCACGTTCCTTTGTCCAACAACACTTAAACCTCTCTCCCACTCTTTCCTCTCCCTAACAAGCTTATTTATAGCTTCATGAACTTGGAAAAAAGTAACAGGAGTTACAGGTTCATTTCTATGTGTAGGTATGCTTAAGCATGGTTCTCAGGATCCATGTGGGCCTCAGGTAGTTCAATTCCTATTTAATCAAAGCAAGGGGAAGGCTGTGCCACTTCACCGTCTCAGCAAATAAACACAGTCCCTGGTCACAGCTGGTTTCTCAGATACATGCTGGGGAAGGTCTTTGCCCTCAAGGTCACAGTGCCGATTCTGACGGACTTGTAAGGAAGAAAACTTCAAAGTCAAAGGGCAGTTATTGAGACCAGCTAGCCATTATCTTATTTATTACACCTGAGTGGCTCAAACTCTACCGAACGACGACAGGGACACATGGGAACTGGAGATCCCTCCACACCATCCACGCCCGTAACAGCAGAGAAATTCAGGCAGCCACATCAACATCTCTGAACTGCAAAAAGATGCCAGAAATTGCACAGAACAAAAAGCACATGGGAGAAATCCTCGGTCCACTGAAGCCAGGAGGAGTTTTACCACCAATTTAAGTGAGAACCAAGATGATCATTGCAATCCTTGAAATAAAAACCAAAAAAGCATACAGGAGGACTGGGGAGAGGAGGCTGCAGCTACAGGGGCATTAAGAGAGACACCCACCTAATGCGTTAAACCTCTGGCTGAGCAAGCATTTGGCAGCTTTGACCTCTCTGAGATCCACAAAGGAAAGCATACCTTTTATTGCCAGCAAAAACACTGCCCTGGCACTGGCACCAAGGAGGAGATTAGGAAGGTTTGTGTGTTTAACAGGATTTATACGTCTATGCACTCTTTCAGTGTAACCAAACAGGTTTTTCAGACATATGTTTTCCTTTGGGGTCTCTAGGGTTCTAAGAGCTGACCAGGTCAGGCACGCCACAGCAGGGTCCCCCGAGCCCCATGTCCTAGGTAGGGAGCAGCAAAGACCAGAGTCCCCACAGCCTCAGGAGAAGAGCTCCCACCTCCAGCTGCACTCTGACCCTCTCCTGCACCCCATCAAGGGACAGGGGCAGGCTCCCACAAGGAGAAGAGGGGAAGGGAGGTAACAAACCCTCACAGCTGGGGCATAGTGGCATCCAGGCAGGCAGGATGGGCCGAAGGGGTGACCGTGGCACTTCCAGGGTGTTTGATCCCTGCTCTGCTACAATTCACCCCATGCCCTAATAAATAATTGGCCCTTAAACTGAACCAAGCTTCATCCACTTTGAATTCATTTAGGTAACACAATCTTCTTCACCAGCAACCTGCCCCAACAAAACCGGTGCAATGCAAAAAGACTTTTAGTGGGCTTCTAGATGCAGGCCACCACAACGGCCAACACTTAAATGATTTGCCCCTATCCTGCATACACAGCCTGGATAAATCTATTTTCCAAACAGCCTTTTACTATAAAAATAATTCATTCTAAAGTATATTAAAAATGTCTTTACCAAACTATAGAAGCAACATAATAGCTTGAGAACTGTCTTACCCAGTGTTTTCAAGGATATCATCTGTAAATATAATGGTACAACCAGACCCGACATTTGTAATTACATTTTCTAAGAAAAATATCTATGTACCAGGGCAAAAAGGCTTCTTTGTTCCCAAAATTCAAGTTCCAACATTCTCAAAGTAAATGCAAACCCCGAAGTATGGCTAGCAATAATGAGGCTTTTTTCCTCTATGTAAGCTGCCACTAGCCACTATAATTTAACATAAATATTTATTCACTGTTAAAATTAATCACTTCAAAAAATCTTTACATTTTAGGGTGAATTGTTTAAATATATTTTACTTATGCTTAGATAAGAATAGTGACAAGATATTTCCCTGAGCAGCCATACAGTTTTAATGACCTTTGCTCCAACTTAGCTGCAACTACGAACAATCCCTCACAAAAAATGCTAAAAAAGCAGTAGGAAAATTGTAAATAAACACAAAACAACCATATTTAAATCATAACAAGGACAAAGTTATAAACATGCCTTTCTAATGCTCAGTGATATTTTTATAACGTCCACCAGACAGTTCTTGCCGACAGATCGCAGTAAACAATGTCATGGTCTTGTTTAAGAAGGCATGTGCCCTATTTGAATGGAATGCAATGGGATTCAAGACTAAACACAATGAAACAGCAACTACACCCAAGGAAGGAAAGGAGTAACAAACTGAAAAACAAAATAGGAGATAAAAGCTAGACATTTCTCTATAAGCATTACCTTTCTAACTGTATAGACAATGACATCTTAAATGAAAATAGGGGGGTTTCCCCAACTGAATGACTTAGGAGAAGATGCAACTGAGTATAATTCATTTCTTTTCTACCCAGGGTAACAGAACAAGCATAATTCCACGTACAGACTGGAGACAAGGTATGTGATAATACGGTCATATTTAGTATTACACATTGCCCAAAAGCCTACCCGTAGGTTTTTTAATAAAAATAAAATATGCACATATAGTTGCTTTGAGAAGAGCTGGTCCTCTGCTGATTTACACTGCAAAACTCCACCAGCACCCTAAGAACCTCACTCATTTTCACCAGGTAGAACAACAGTCTTCAGCTTCCACACCTGTATACAAGACACTGCCTGCATGAGAGAAACGCACCACAGCAGATTCTCCAAGCAACATCAGCTTTCTGCACCAAGAATTTGTAGGTACTTCTTCAGCATCAGGCAGCTTTGTGAGAAACGCAGAGGAAGCATTTGCACAGACACCTCTGGCTGCAAGTAAGAAGCATCTCCCCTACATTCGCTATGAGTGAGACAGCACAAAGGAAGCCTGATGCCTAGCAGCTGAGGCAGCTCTCCGTTCTTGTCAAGAGTTAGAAAAAGAGAGTTCAGTGACCACTTGTGACCCAGAATATAATCTGAAGGATGCTTCTAGCAAGGTCCCAGCACAACCTTGAAGACAAAAGCACTAACAGGGAAATTTCTTTATGAAGATTGATAAGCTGCTCTCTTTTGATATGAAATATCAAGTTCATCACTTCAGATCAGATGTGCTGCCTTTTTAAAACTAAAAACAAGTGTTGGCAGAAGCTATTGCCACCTTTGTGACTGCTAAGTAGCCCACATAAAGTGGAAAAAAAGAAACCATTGTTACACCCAAGCCAATGACAAAAGTACACTCCAAGCAAAAAAGAACAAGAAGGATGGAAGACATCCTGAGAAGTCAACTGACACCCCTGCCTCAAGGCAGGATCAACGCTGCCCAGGTTATTCCTCAAAGACAGGTTTTGTCCACCCTATTCTGAGAGCACCCTCTGCACAGTCACCTAACACAGAGCACTGGGAACTTCCTTCCACCCAAACAATTCCCTGCCTGGCCTCTTCCACCTTCCACAGCTGGTACATATTCTAACTTTTTTAAGGGCCTATAAAAAGTCTTTGGCCATGATAACACAATAGCTGGGTGATACAAAATGGCCAGCAACACACCAGAAGCCACACAAAATAATTCAGCACAGCCTCCATTTCTGTACAACTGTTCTCATGCACACACTGAGCTCTAGCCTGTTGAGGACTTCAGAGCTGGATATTTTTTTATTTGTTTTGAAGATGAGGAGAAATGAAGGGTTGTGTTTTATTTTGTTGAGTTTTAACAGGAGATCAGCCTTAAACCTTGTGGGTTTTCAGTCAAGCTAACTGCAATACTCCTGTCTCAGTGACAAACTGAAGTACATCTGCTGTATTGGGAGTTTCTGAAATTGCATACACTGGCATTTTCCCAAAGCTGGTGCCTCAAAATAAGCTGCACCTTCTGCCTCCTCACTAGTCTCAACACAGGCTGTCTTCACAGACACAGGTAGAAAACTAGTTTCTTGTTGAGAACTGCAAGATTTGGCCCAAGGAAAAGGAATCAGAATACAACAGAATTTTTTAAAAATGCAGGCATCTAAAATACTGCTTATTTACTGCAAAAACAAAAACAGTTCCTCTAAAAAGAAGAATCACAGTAACAGGTAATGACATACATATGTCTGCAAGTCTCTATGTTGCTCTGCACTGCTAAGTGGTCTCTAATGTTACCCACTTTAAAAATAAACACTTATGAGACACACCGATGCTTTTCATTCAGTGCTTGTGCAATATGCCCAGATGCTTTCCAAGTCCTTATTTTCTTATCTTACCACAAAAAGTTGCTTTCCTCAGTCCTGCTTCTATTGTTGCACCCTTTCAGTCAGCTTTTTGTTTAGCTTCTGTCAGCTCTTCTAGCTCACACTGCTTTCACACTGCTGCAAAGCACCATCCCCAAAAAGATGTCAAGCACAAACATAGCAGGAGCTTATAGCTCACCAAGGGTTCAAGGGAAGCCTGGCTCAATTTTAGGCCACAAACAAACAGCACAGCATGCAGCAATGAGGCAGTCAAAAAAGCATAACGCTATGGTGTGGGTGTCACGTAAAGCTTTCACGCTACACCGGTGTACTGCTGTACATAGCTGAAGTCTCACAGTCTAGCCCTTGTTCTCGTGGGAGACTTCAACTTACCAGATATCTGCTGGAAATAGAAAACAGCAGAGAGAAAGCAGTCTTGGAGGTTCCTGGAGTGTGTGTGGGAGATAACTTCCTGATGCAGCTGGTAAGTGAGCCAACTAGGGGAGGTGCCCTGCTGGACCTGCTGTTTACGAACAGAGAAGACTTGGTGGGTGATGTGGTGGTTGGAGGCTGTCTTGGGCTCAGCGGCCATGACATGATAGAGTTCTCGATTCTTGGAGAAGTAAGGAAGAGGGTCAGCAAAACCGCTACCCTGGACTTCAGAAGGGGCAGCCTTTGGATTGTTAAGGAGTCTGGTTAAGAGAGTCCCTTGGCAGGCAGTCCTGAAGGGCAAAGTAGTCCAGGAAGGAAGTCTCAAAGGCGCAGGAATTCAAGCAGGTGGGGGAGAAGACCGGCTTGGCTGAATAGTGAGCTTTGGCTGGAACTCAGGAAAAAAAGGAGAGCTTACTGCCTTTGGAAGAAGGGGCAGGTGACTCAGGAGGACTACAAGGATGCTGTGAGGTTATGAAGGGAAAAGATTAGGAAGGCGAAGGCCCAGCTGGAACTTAAACTGGCCGCTACCATTAAAGATAACAAAAAATGCTTTCATAAATATATCGGTGACAAAAGGAGGGCCAGGGAGAATCTCTCTCCTTTGTTGGGTGCAGAAGGTAAACTTCCCATGAAAGATGAGGAGAAGGCTGAGGTACTTAATGCTTTCTTTGCCTCAGTCTTTAATAGTCAGACTGGTCATCCTCAGGGTTGTCAGGCCCCTGTGCTGGGAGATGGAGATAGTATGCAGAATGAAGTCCCAGCTGTTGAAGAGGTGGCAGTCACCGACCTGCTCCTTCACCTGGATGTTCACAAGTCCATGGGGCCAGATGGGATCCACCCGAGAATACTGAAGGAGCTGGCAGAGGAGCTCACCAAGCCACTCTCCATCATTTTTCAGCAGTCCTGGTCAACTGGGGAGGTCCCACATGACTGGAAGCTAGCAAATCTGACGCCCCTCTACAAGAAGGGTCGGAAGGAGGATGCGGGGAACTACAGGCCTGTCAGCCTGACCTTGGTGCCAGGAAAGGTCATGGAGCAGATCATCTTGAATGCCATTACATGGCACATGCAGGACAACCAGAGGATCAGGCCCAGTTGGCAGGGGTTCATGAAAGGCAGGTGCTGCCTGACCAGCCTGATCTCCTTCTATGACAGGGTGACCCATCTAGTGGATGAGAGAAAGGCTGTGGATGTTGTCTACCTGGACTTTAGTAAAGCCTTTGACACTGTCGCCCACAGCATTCTCCTAGAGAAGGTGGCGGCTCACAGCTTGGACAAGTGCACTCTGCGCTGGGTAAAAAACTGGCTGGGTGGCCGAGCCCAGATAGTGGTGGTGAATGGAGTCAAATCCAGTTGGTGGCCAGTCACGAGCGGTGTTCCCCAGGGCTCAGTGTTGGGGCCAGTCTTGTTTAATATCTTTATCAATCATCTGGATGAGGGGATTGAGTGTGCCCTCAGTAAGTCTGCAGGTGACACCAAGCTGGGCAGGAGTGTTGATCTGCTTGAGGGTAGGAAGCCTCTGCAGAGGGACCTGGACAGGCTGGATCAATGGGCTGAATCCAGTTGTACGAGGTTAAACAAGGCCAAGTGCCAGGTCCTGCACTTGGGTCACAACAACCCCATGCAACGCTACAGGCTTGGGGAAGAGTGGCTGGAGAGCTGCCCAGCAGAGAAGGACCTGGGGGGTTGGCTGACAGCCGGCTGAACATGAGCCAGCAGTGTGCCCAGGTGACCAAGAAGGCCAATGGCCTCCTGGCTTGTACCAGGAATAGTGTGGCCAGCAGGAGCAGGGAAGTGATCGTGCCCCTGCACTCGGCACTGGTGAGGCTGCACCTTGAGTACTGGGTTCAGTTTTGGGCCCCCTTACTACAAGAGGGGCATCAAGTTGCTGGAGCGTGTCCGCAGAAGGACAACAAAGCCAGTGAAGGAGAGCAGGTCTGATGAGGAGAGGTTGAGGAAGTTGGGGTTGTTTAGTCTGGAGGAGTCTGAGGGGAGACCTTATTGCTCTCTTCAACTACCTGAAAGGACGTTGTAGTGAGGTGGGTGTTGGTCTCTTCTCCCAAGTTACTAGCAATAGAACTAGAGGAAATGGCTTCAAGCTGCATCAGGGGAGGTTTAGATTGGATATTAGGGAAATTTTCTTTACTGAAAGAGTGGTCAGGCACTGGAACAGGCTGCCCAGGGAGGTGGTGGAGTCTCCATCCCTGGAGGTATTTAAAAGAAGGGTTGACATGGTGCTTGAGGATATGGTTTAGTGGTGGACTTGGCAGTGGTAGGTTAGTGGTTGCACTCGATGATCTTAAGGGTCTTTTCCAACCTTAACAATTCTGTGATTCTATGATAGTGATGGTAGGGCAAAGGAACAGCTAGGGTACTGAAGGGATTAACTCGTAACGGAAGATCAAAAGGCATATAAATATTGTATAACTTGAACAACCAGCTATTTCAGAAATATATTCTAGTGCCGCACACAGAAGCTCAGACACTTTACACAATCACAAGTAGGTGTCTGCAGGAACTCAGCCAAGAGGGAGAAATCCCCAATGACTGCAAATTATAAAGATGAACAGAAGAAAGCATCCACTAATTTCTTCCTCAGCACAGGCTGGCAATGCTAATCTCTGATTTGAAGGTACAGCTGGCAGCAAGACGCATCACCATGAGCAGCACCCAGCCACATAACCTGACCCACACCAGACCTGGGCAAACAATCTCATTTTTGTTGAATTAGTGAGAGCATACGATACGAAACTTATGCTGGCAATGTGCTTTTTATGCCGGCTGTATGTCAGCAGCAGGAAAAGAGACAGTACCTGATATGGCCACCGGTATAGAATTAATCTACCAATGTTTTTAAACAATCTGAACAAGAGAGCAAGTTTATAGCAAACCAGCACTTTGCATCACATGGCCACTATTTTCTTTACCATGTCACCAGCAGTCTTAAAGCCGTGTTTAGTGCACCATCAAACTGTGATAACACGTAAGGTGGAAAAGAGTTTTAAGTGGCAAAGTTTCATATGGCAGAGTAGTCAATACTTGTGGAGAATGGGATATCTTCTAATTCTGGAACTGCTGGATAGAAATAAAAATAGCCTGGACGCCTTTATCAGAAAGAAGGGGTGGGGAAAAAACAGGGAAAAGAAGAAGGAAAAAAATTCTTTTCAAGCATTACAGCCAAAACATGTATTAACATTCTTGGTGGTCTGTCATTAAAAATATTATTCAGTGTTTTGCTGTCAATGGCAACACAATTTATATTGGTGCATAAAATCATACAGAGGAATTAAGAAGCTTGGGAATGAGCTGTTCACGTACACAGGTCAGAAAACCTCTGTAATAAGGCATATTAATAGAAAATGAACATCCATTATGACATATAACTTAATGAAAAAACAGGAATTATCTATTTCAAATGACTTGATTTAAAATATATAAATCAGATTAATTATTATTGTCATGTCCTATGTGACATCAGGGCTCTACTGTTGCAGACACTACCTAAATACATGTAAGCATAAAGATCCTGCCCAGAAAAATCCCAATCCAAGGATTGAACAGGAAAAAAAAATAGAGGAAAAATAATACACCATGGGAGCAAAAAAATTATCTGACTGCTGATGGACATGCTTTGAAGTACCTGCTCTTTTCCTTCATATTTTTTAAAATAGACCCCATTCTTTCACATGTATTTCCTCAGTCTCATTCTGGCAGCAGCTATGCATCCAAACACAGGCCAGTCTGTGCACGCTCTTCTGTGTGCCTCCATGGAAGCCACCCACTATGGACTTGACCAGACTCCCACAGGGGTCAACAACAAAACACTCATGACTCCAGCGAGCACTGGATCAGGTCAGCGAACACAGCTCTCTGCATAGCAAATGCTTGCTGGATGCCCAACACACACTTACATTTTAAACCACATTTCTCTCCTGTGTTTTGAAATCACCATCTAAACAAGACAGTGTTTTCAGCCTGGTTGAACACACAGACTGGCCCAGGATATGCAACAGCAAAGAACATGAAAGAACAGAATGGACAACACTGGCTTCTTTCCATGAAGTGCTGGCTAGAAGAGACTGAACACATGGTAAAAGCAGAAAATCCAAAAGCTGTACCCCACCATGCTCTATCCCTTTCCATCCCTCTTCCCACCTCAACACGTCTTAGTTCAGCATAGAGGAACTGGGAAGGCACATAGCTTGGCCAGGTAGGTGATCAGCTACTCACATTGGGATCAATATGTGTTACTACCAATTCCTACTCATATCATACAAAGGCATCCTGAAATCGTGTATCGGTTTGAACTTCACTTCAATCATTTAGAAAGCAGAATAACATTGTTGAATTATTTCTGTTAATTCTGTTTCCCAATTCTCATGCACATGAAACCCATGCATTTTTGAAGAAGGTAACAATTACAGCTCATTTGTCCCTCTAGCTCTAACTAGCCATACAAGTAACATACTTTAGAAAAAACATTTGGATTTTCTTCCTGCCAAACAAGATGATTCACAACTTTTTAACTGTCTCACCAAATGTTTTCAGAGCCCCTCTGCCTATGGACCTCTGAATATTTTCCAGCAGATGTGCTTAAATTATTCCTGAACAAATTGCTAGATTGCAAATAAAACCCTGTTTGTTTCATCACCTTTTGCACGGGTCTCAGTGCAGAACTGAAAATTTCAGAGGTGTTCAGGATTGTGTGAATACCACAGTGCACTTTAGCATTGCCATCAACTGCAGCAACATCAACCAATACAGAGCACTTTGGAAAACTCTCACCTCTGAGGTAGAAACAGCCCAGACAATTAGAAGTTGCTGATGGAGTACTAAATTAATCCAATCCCTGGATATGCATTAAAATCCTTTTTTCAAATAGAACTTTCTAGCACCCTCTGCTTTCTGATCTCTTCATCAGGACTTTGACTCCTAATTTGAAACTTTTGTCTTTAGTTTCCTCTGCTGTAGAACAGCCATGTGTATTCTGAAATTAGCCTGGAAGTAGTTTATGCAAATGTCCATTATGAAACTCTGTAATTATTCTTCCCCTGCCATGCCACTGCTGTCAAGTGTGCAGATGGCACAACAGTACCAGGGCTAATTCAATGGGGGAGCATGAAAGCCAGCAATGGGGCAAGGCAGGATGGCCCCTCCCAGCTGGCTGGACAGAGCTCCCTTGTTTCATTCCTTGGACAGTGCCTACTGGCTTATGCTTTCTTTTACTGGATAATGAAATGAGATTTTTTGTGAACTAAAACATTTTAGAATTAATTCTGTTTCACCATGTTTCTCACTCATGGAAAACCAGGTAGTTAAATTGTCCATCAGTAGAGCAGGCTTTGCTTTGAAGAACTTTAAAAATCAGTCTAGGAATTTGCTGCTGTTTCTCCACCCCTTGGGTATGAAATATGTCCTTTATTTTACTTTCTCCTCTCTGTTCCTTACTCAGATACCTTCTACAGCCAGCATGACTGTGAATAAGCAGTCATGTTTTTGACTGGGTCCCTGGGAATTATGCCAGCTCATCCCTGAGGAACCACAAGATCACATATTAAGAAAACAGTGAAGATGTTAATGAACCTGGCTGTAGCCCGGGTGTCTGCCCAAAAACTCCTGGAGGGAGGGTACATCCTTTGAAAAAGTAACAAAAGATCAAAAGAACTTCAAAATTGTTACTTAATGACAGAAGGAAATAAAACAGCATGGATCCAAAGGATCATTAACTGAGGCTGTAATACAGACATGCCTTTGTAGGGATAGGCTACAGATATACTGCATGTCATAAAAAAGCTGCCAGACTGTCTTGCCCACACCAGCATTTAATTTCCGATTTTGCACTTCTACTCCTACTCCTACTCCAGTCAACCTCCTGGGCCAGCAGCTAAAGTGAAGGCAGCAGGGAAGCTACACCATCATCTCAACTTGGGCAGAGCAAGTCAACCTGGAAAGCCAGCCATGACACCAGGCTGTACTTCGTCCTCCTCCTTTGCTGCTACCGAGGCTGAGCTCCGGCAGTGCAATGGTAAAGGGAAATGCTGGTGTGGATGGGGACCATGTTTGCATGTGCACATGAACTAGCATATGAATTCAGGACACACTGCCCCAAGTGCTCCAAGCCCTCATGGGAACAGCCCTTGGCCTCGGTACTTCCCACTTCACTGCAGGACAAGGGGACAAAGGGCAAAACATGGTTCCTCTGGCTCCCATTGATTCTCAAAGAGGAGATGGCTGCGAATGCAGACTCAGTGCACCTCCCTCTCTCTGCCTCCATCTAAAGCAGCTGCACTCCTTTCTTTGGAACCATAAATGAGATGGGATGCACCTGCATCCCTTGGGATGCACCACCCCTGATGGGACATGCCATGAGCAAGCTGCATTAGAAGCAGTTTCCACTTACCATCAAAGCAAAGCAAACTCCTGCGCACAAAAATGTTCTCCATACGGGCATATTTAACTTCTAAACAGGTTACAGAGGAAGCATGCTGACCCATCCCAGCATCCTAGGTCAGGATCTGAGAAACCTGGATAGGAGTGTGTTTCATCACACTTTCTTACATTTTGGGCATGTTGCTGCACCTACATCACATCAGAACTTCTTTGTAAATGAGGTTAAACAACAGCTCCTGACTACAAAAGAGCATCATGAGGAATGGTGCACTACAAAGACCACCAGGCACTGACATTATTATAGTGATGGAAAACATAGGCTCCTAAAATAGAGAGCATTAAGCCAGTATCACATTGCCCAGCATGCACTAAGCACCCTGCAGACGCAGCCCAGGCAAAGACCATTGCTGAGCTTATCCAAGGTGGGAGAGTCTCCAGGCACTCAGATGCTTTGCAGCGGTGAGCAACCTGGTGCTATGTCCAACCCTCAGACCTCCCCGACTCAGTCAGACAAAAACTGGAAAACGTGCTGAACCCTCACCTTTCGTAGGAATACTTCAGTACATCAGTATTAAACAGTGAATACCTAAGGACCCCTACTGCCTTGGCACCTATGCTTCACCAAAGAAGCTGTTAACAGTGTCAGAAACAAACCCAGCCCCAAACAAGAACACACCGGCAGTGACACTTAAGAGGTAGAGTCTTAGTGTAGCAGAATACAAGAGAAGTTAATTAAGCTTTGACTTCAAGCACTTTTAGCCAACCCCAGAGGCTGTGGGCAGGAGCATGCGATACCTTAGGAAAGCGTATTTCGAGAATAGTAAGCAACGTACAGTTCAGGACTAAGCCGACGTTTTATTTTGCAGGAGTCTCAAAGCTGGGAGCCCATGCTTCTGCCTCTGCCCAGAGAATTAATGTCCAAATACTCCTTTGGAAAGACAGAATCGACACATAACCTCCAGCATCATCTCCTTAGGAGATGAGGCCCCTCTGATGTCTACAGGTAACTGCTGTGGATATCCTCTGTGGCTCAGCATCCCTATTTCTCTCTGCTGCTCCCACAGGAAACATTCTTCAGGCTCTCAGCAGAGAATAATTTACAAACTTCTGAGATCACTTACTTTCTGCTCTTGAGAGTTGACTACTCCCATGGTACGTTTGACCTATGGCAGCAAGATATTTCTTTGCCAATGTCAAAGAGCAATGTTGGTGATCAATAACATTTCTTTAAAGCAAACAAAAAAAAACCCAAACAAAAACTAGCCACCTATCATTAAATAAGAAGGAAGGATTTTCCATGAGAGAGATTGTTTTTTCCACACTAGAAACTGCTTTCAATACAAGGAAGAACTGTCATACATAAATTTGTTAATATCTGAAAACTGTTTCATCAAATACTTTGGTTTTTATCTTTCACAGATTGTCTTTTTTCTGTCTACAAAGAAACCAGTGGCTGCCTGAAGTCAGCATATGTTATTCCATATACTGTGTTTAGTACACTAGGAAATGAAGAGTCATCTTGCTGCTCTCCTTACAGAAAGAATTGGTTAAATATAATTTTCTTTGTACCTGTTAAAAAAAACATAATTTAGAAGGGCAAAAGCTATTTAAATTTAAGTTCTACTTACTTAAAAGATGTATCAATAGCATTGAAAAAAACAGACATGTATGATGTTTCAGTTAATCCTTGGCTAGTCAATCCTGAAAATTAGACTGGCTTATAAGGAGTAATTTTATGATGTGGTTAACAGTATTTTGCTGTCCAGAAGACGGAAACAGGCTCCTCAAATTAGCTGAAAAGCATGTGCTTCAAATATTTAATTTTCTGCTTCATTACCATTTAATTTTTAAATATGACATTTATGTGTGTTGTAATTAGATTTTAATCATATTGCTGTCATAAAAATAACATATAAAGAGAAGTGTATCAAAATAATGCATTTCTGAAACGGAGTAATTCCATGGAGTATTTTTAAACTGTATTTCACAAAACCTATCTAATCCAGCAAGGTCCTTGAGCTTTCTGAATGCACTCCCTCTTATGTAACAAAAAAGAAGCAGTCGTCACTTGGCTGACCAGTTTACACACAATTTTATATTTGCAAAGAAATTCGGTACTGACAAAGTGTGACAGTTTGAAGTGCCAGCACTGTACGAATGCATCCTCCAGCTGTGTAAGAACTGCTCGCATACAGCAAGTCAACAAAGTGCCTTGCATAATCTTTAAAAACGTGCGTCATAAACACAGAACTGCAGTTATTCTCCAATAATTTGTCATGAAGAACAGGCCTCTCAGGTAGACATTCTTGGAGTAAAGCAGATTGTTAAATCCACTTGATACAGATGCTAAGCATGTTTACATACAGTGTGAAAAGCACCCTAATTTTGGACCCAGCACACAGTAGATCTCTCTTTCTCTCAGAGAACAAAAACCCATGCTTTCACAGAGGCTGGAAAGAAGGGGTTATTTCCTACCTTTTGACCACTTCCACTTTTCCTACAGAAAATAATGTGTTATAACCATATGCTGACATTTTTAAAGTTTCAAGCGAACAGTATGCAATTGCCATGATATGGTCTTCTGTAGTTCCACTGTGCCCTTTAAAAGGGACTGGAACACACCAGAGAAATACCTGAATTCAGTGCAGTGCAAATATTTGTCATGTTCCCTCAGTCTTCCCAAGAGATGTTTTCTCTATCCCTGCTTTTGGATAAAGATTCAACAGATTTTAGACAAGCTCAGCTAGCCAAAGAAATGTTAATGAAAACTGTCTAAGGAACTGCACAACCAGAAGGGACTTTCATGTCTAATTTAAATCCTGATTTGATTGTGTTCTCCAGCAAAGTCGTGCAAATAAAGCAGGAGCCATTAGAAGGACTTTCCAGAACTGATGAAGTATTTGGACCCAACTAAGAAAATAAATGCCTTGACTCAAGGGTTTTTTCAAGATGGACAGGCCTCTTTGATCTTCCCAGACTGAGAAGTACTCCTATCAGGAACAATATTGTGATGGGAAAGATTGTGAAGCTGCAATGCTTTCAGACACTAACTCACCAGAGCAAATACATCAACCTCAGATGATCAGTGTAAGGTCTGCCAAGACCTCCCAAAGTTTTAGATGGGGGTTGAAAGACAACCTTGAATCTTTCTCAGTCACCTTAGGGTGTTCACATAGCCCCTTCCTATTCCATGCCGAAGCCCTGAAAGCTTTACATACCCTTGTTCCCGCATACACACACACACACACACACACTCACCTACACAAAATACAGGAGGCTGTTAAAAAATAACTACAGTCCTAGTGGGAACTGTAGTTCCCAGGTGCTCCCACTGCAAGTCTCTGGAAGTCCATGTTTCACCACTATCCTCAGGCTTGGTAGGACACTGAGGACTCAGAGGAAAGACACCATCTCCACCTGCTCCCCACACAGAAAAACAAGTTGACGACCGCCTAACAGCAACCCAAACCACTCTCATTGGGTTTCTAGCGAGTTAGGAGACCCCTCTGGGATTTACCCGCCTGGGCTGGTGAGAGGCTGCAGACCATACCTAGCAAGTTACCAAAGCCCAGGACCACAACAAGCAAGTTACTAAAGCTCAGGTCTGGTACAGGCTCTCGCTTGTGCAAAGCTTAAGGCAAATGTTCTCAACTAAAATCATGTTCTCACATCCATCACTCTACAAGTGACTAATACACCTCAAGCCCTCTCTGCATCTACCTGATAAGTCCCTAGTTCATACGAGGTGTATCACTATTAGCCCCCAAATGCACGGCTTTGTACCATGTTCTTATTAACTGGAGTAAACAAAAGGTGGGAAAATCCAATCTTCCCACATAATAACTGAATTCCCCTCAGTACTAACCAACATCTCCCAATATTATGATGTCCACAGATTTATACAGCTTTCACAAGCCTACATCTGGCTCTCATGGTAATAATATATTAAGCAAAACTGGCCTTAAGTATGATCCTTAAGGAGTATCACTTGTAATATCTTTCTCTCTACCCTAATAACTGTTCCTGCAGTATCCATATATCCTTATCTCTTTATATTAATCTCCACCTTCTTTATCTTCCACAAGAATCTCCTGTGAGGCACAGTATAAAATGTTTCATTTTCAATAACTTGGATTAAGCCCATTTGCACTGCTCTTCTGTAAGTGGTCAGTTACCTTATTGTAGGGAGATAATCAGTCTGACACAGCCATCTCTGATAAAACCATGTTGAATTTTATCCATTAGCAACCTGTCTTTGACTATACTTTCTGTCAAATATGTTTTTAAAACCTTGCACCACACAGCCAACATCACATGAGCAGGCCTCACAAATCCCTCCATCCCACTGCCTTTAAAGTTATTGCATCTAATTTCTGTGAGCCTGAGGTTCCCATTCCCAAGCTGACAAATACAATGAAAACTCATGATGCTGGTGCATTAGCTATGTTTCTTCAGTACTCCAGGACACCTGTACTCCTCCATTTCCATCCCCATCTTATCACAACAAGAACATAATTGTTTTGTTTCTGTCTTTCTTTCACCTTTTACAATCCTTCAGAAAACCACTCAGTGCCCTCCCACTACTCTCCTAGACATTCATGTACCGCTGCTATTACCATTCTCATTGCAAACCACGGCAGCCAAAAAAGACAACCATGGTTTATTAATGATAATGGCCAGGCTACCCAAGTTTCAATCTCATACTTACATCCCAATGAAGGCACCAACTAAATTAAGTTTACCTAACGCATGTCCTTACTCCTGTTACTACCTGTTTTTGAACTCTGGAGTTCACCTATTCTAAGTAATCACTTCAGGTTTTGCATTAAAAATTCCATTTTATTACAAACTTCAACTTACTCATTTTTTGACATAACATACAATTTTGTGATTTGAGGAAGTGGAGAGAATGGCAATTTGGAATTTTATAAGCAAAAAACAGCCATAAATTGTGGGAAAGAAAGAGTGAGTGGTGTCTTCACAGGCAGTAACTCTGCTTTTGAAAACTGCAATTGAGACTACTGAAGGAGGAGAAAATCATGATCATAAAAGGGAAATAATTTTAAACTTACTTCAGAGAACTGAGCCATAGTACTGAAAACCATCATCCCCATACAAGCCTGTATCAGACAGCAACATTCAACAGCCTGCGGTCTCAGACAAGCAGAGAATGGTTTTTGGTTTCATTCACCCTGCTTTTGAATGAGCTGTTATCCAAAAGAAAGGGACTCTCCCAGCAGAAACCTGATGTTGTAGAACTTACATAAAGAGGTACTTCAGCGCAGCTCAACTCCATCGTCACAGCATCTAGAAACAGAATAAATCAATGGAATTATTACACACCCATCAGGAGTGTAATGTCTGCAAACTAAGTTGACATTTTCCAGAATTAGGGGGAAAAAAAGGATATTAAACTTATCAGCTATTCAGTTGCCCTAAATTTCCCCAGAATGAGGAAACGCTGGTGTAATTATGCCTGTGTAAGGCTGGAGGAGGGGTGGCTGGTTAACAAGCTGTGTGCTTTTCACACCATAGACACAGTAAACAAAACAGGTCAGGCTGAGCCCAGCTGTGTAGTTGCAGCAAATGAAATAGTGGGAATTGCAGCATTTCTTATTTCTACACGCAAAAAGTGGAACCTGAGCTCAAGATGTAGTTGCAGCAACTTTTCCTCCACACCAACATTCCAAGTGTCTGGTGCTGTTCTTTCAGCAACTTCATAGAAGGTATCCCGAAGGCAATTCACCTTAACTAACCTAAAGAGCAAGCTACTGATAAAAGCAATCACTGGAATTACTACAATTACAGTTATCATAGCAACCTTGACTTCTATATTTGAAACTGACTACATCTTCAAAATTCATACCCTAAAAATAATATTCCTGTCAAATGAGAACGCGTACCAGAAGCAACTCCACATCTTTAAAACAGCAAGGGGGGCTAAACAACTACACACAAGCCATCTTCTACTTGCTGAAACAGGCTACGGGAAGAGAGTTTGTCTTAGGAGGAGGCTGTCTCAGCTCACATGTGGCCTTGTTTTTACAGCTGAACAGTTTCCAAGAACAACACAGTTGTGCAGCTCGTTGCTTGTTAATGCATAGGTACAGCCTGCTATGAGTCAGATAGGATTTGAGAAGTTCCCTGCCTACAAACTGCAGAACTTACATGCACAGTTTCAATCAAAACAAAAAACCAGCCACCCACCACCCCAGCGCACACTTCTTTTAAACCATGACTATGTTAATAGTTATCTCCTGTTACCCATCAATCCATACACACTCACAAGTACCTACATTCTTGCCATTTGACTTCAGTATAATTTTAAAACAGAAGGAAAAACCCTTTACAAAATCACTGGCCACAAATGTTCAGCCAAAAAAACCACCACCTTTCATACTGAAGAAAAGGGTATCAAGGTAAACACTAATCCAGCCAGCCTAGTCAACAGCAAGACTCAGACAGAGGAGTTTCTTATTGTCTGTAGAGGGAGGAGGTATCCCACAGCTGACTCCAAGGCATCTCACTTTGACAGACAGATACAAAGCTCTGCAGCTTCCAGAAACGGCATCTTGAACCCACCCTTAAGAGCAGGAGCATGGGCAGCGCAGTGCTGTTTGTACAGAAAAAAACAAGATTACACAAGAAATTAAGAAACGATAACATTAATTCCACAAGGAGTATTTGAAGGTGGAGCTTTTCACAAGCATCACCTTACAGAACAGATGAAGCACATTAACTTTTATCTCAGGCCTGTCACCAACTCTCAATTACTGCCACACACAGATTGTGTATATACAGGGCATCACTTCATGGTTGGCTGAAATGAGACATGCCAGCCAGCTGTTTCACACCAGTGCTCTATTCTGTTGTATAAAATCCCTTCACCTGCAATGTTTCTCCCTCTTTAAAGGAACACATCCAAACTAAACTCCACTGTCCCCTCTGCAGGAAAATATGAGCACATTCAAATCCCTATGCCATGCCAACAAAATAAGACCTACTCTGGGTTACTTCTGTCATATGACTATCTTGACCTCCAGAGCCTCAAGAGACATACCTCAACATCCTCCTCTGCGAGGATAATCCAGTCTAGTGTACCTATTCTACGGCAAGTGTGCACAAGAAGGCATAATTTAGCTCTTGCTTTGGGGGATAAACGTTGCACCACCAGTATAATAAACTTCTTTTGCATTGGATAACACAAACACAACTCACTGGAGAGATGATGCCATCCCAACTTCAGTTCTCTTCACCCTTTGCTTGTGTCACACTGTGAATCCCGTGGGAGCTTGTACATTTGGGAACACTACGTACCTAGCTCCATATGGATCCTGAGTGGATAAATAACCTGGAGACTTAGCTCACCTAAAGCAATCAATGTTTTTCATACACTGATTAGAACCATGCTGAAATACGCTCGGTACTTTCGACGTGACCTCCCCTGACAAATCAGCTTATAATGGTGTTTCCTGGATACAAAGGTGTATCTAATGGCACGCTTTTTGCTCCTGCAGAAGAACCAATAATTGTCAAAGCACAGCACTAAGTGACCTCTTCTGCTTTTCTCACACTCTCACAAGTGCTGGTTATTTAGAAAAAAGTTTTACACAAATAGGTCACGTCTTTCCTCTATCTCGGGCTTACAGTAACTCAGCTTGGCTGCTGGAAGTGGCTGGGAGGGGCAGGAAGAAGAAGAGGATGCACGTAGGGAGGAAATACTCAGCTCCAGCTACGGACCAGCTCTTGTGCAACCTCCATTTCAGAGCGAGGGACTGACGGAAACACTATCACATGCATGCTACCACCCACCTCTTCTGTATGGCAAAGAGCTGCTTAGCTCCCCAAAATGCAAGGTCCCCAGTGCCCAAGAGGTGCCACACAGACAACCACTCTCAGGTGCTGAGGTGCAGCCCTACTCCACACAGCAAGGGGAGGGTCGAGCTACATGACTTCATGGATACACATCATTTCACACAGCAACACCTGATCTCTGACACCTGTGCCTCTGACACAGAAATCAGCAGGATGGGCATCTAACCAACAAACAGGTTCAGTTTCAGGCATTGCCCACAACTATTGAGCTTACACCAAGGGCAGCAGTAGCCCGATTCATCTATACACAAAAAAAAAAAAAACCTTTTCAGCATCCACTTTAGCAGTAAATTTAATGGAAGCATTTACTGTGATGTGCTGCAAACTGGAGAGGCTTGCAGTATACGTTTCAGTCAAGTAGAAGTAAATATACAAAAAAGAACAACTAATCTTGAAAACAATTCTATTTAATTTTTTTTTTCAATCCACAATCTTCCCTTTAACCTAGTGTGCTACTGCCAGTCTCCTGACCAGCTCAAGTTATTGAGATGAACACCAACAAGTATTTTGGGTTTTATCAAAGATGCAAGACATTTCAATAATCCTTCCAACACTTTTTCTCATCTGACATTTTATTTATTGATTGCCAATTATGGGACTTTCATATATCCAGTTTCTTTCAACATTATAAATTTTAGCATTTTATAGCATGGTTTCCCCAATTATCAAGACATGTTAGAAGGACCACAACAAGGAAATAAACCAATGGAAAAAAAAAGCATTAGGTATTGACTTAACTGCATTTTAATGGAAAAGATGTCACTTATCAAACTTTTTTACTCTGTACACACCAAAGAAATTAGATAAGGGAAAGCATTATCTAAATCTCAGCAGAAAGGCATTTCTGCTGGTTGACAAGGTGACCCCTCAGCTAACACTGTGACTACTATTTGGGTGTCCTAGCACCTACTGTGTATCATTAGCATTTTCCTAAAGACAAAAGGACACTTCCTGATCCTACAGCAACCTGGCTTACAACTCACAACTTGACTTTCTCTTCTTCCCTGTAAATAAAGCATGTAACTGTGGGAGAAAGACACACAGAAGATGAAGACAGGACTCTGGCTTTGATGCTGCTCTGTAATTCAGCAGTCGCTTGTATGAACTTCACTTAACTCAGGGCTCCACTGCTGCCATAACGATCCTCCAAGTCTCATTAAGCAGCACCAGACCACAGTTCATGCAAGCCTTGCAAACAGCTGCAAAGTATAAGCAGTGGTATAAAACATGTATTTCATACTTCTCTTCCATGTATCAATAAAAAGATAAGAAAACACGAGGTCTTTAGACCCTGTTCCCTATATTGTCCTTGTAGGCCATAATTCCGCACCTCTGTGCCACAGGCCACTACTGCTGTTTCATAAATTGTAAAGCAACTGACTGAATGTTGAAACTGTCAAGTTATGTAAATAAACCCCCAATGATGTTCCACAGGTGCCTGGGAATTAAATTCTTCTGGTTTTAATTATATTTCTTCTTGGTGATGGTCACATTGAAACTCATGTCTATAAAACACTAAGAATTACAATCTTATTACCACCATCAAGACAAGCATATTAAATCTTTATTTCTGATTAACTGGAGCAACAGGAAAGCAAGGGTGCGTCCAACCCAGAAGCCACTGGAAGGTAGGCGGGAACCCCCGGAGCATCATCTGTGATGCTTTAAAACCTAACATCTTTGTCTAAGCAAAATGTCTTGTGCCTTGTAAAAGTCTAGCGCAACAGGCACATTAAGAGGTTTTTCTGCCAAGCTCTCTACCACTGGATGACCATGTTACACATCACCATTATCACTGTCTTATTATTTTTTACCATGCAATAGTCTGTAAGAGGTAGATGCTACATCAACCCACAGGACATAAAGATGGATAACGAGTCATTGTACATACTGTGTTTATACTTCTCAGATCTTAATACTCTTCAAAACCAGTGAGATTCCAATATAGTGCTCACAGACCAGCCAGTTTCCATTAAATAATGTTCATCCCACTGCTTCCTCTCAACAAGCACAGCAACTGAACCAAACAGTAGTTTTGAGTTTACAGATTCCATCTGAGTTATGTTACGTGTGTATACATAACGGCTTGCTCACAGCTTCCCAAGCACCAGGAACCGTGCTGTACAGTGATCAGGTCTAACACGGTACAGAATGTTCTTTTACATGCAGATCTTTGCTCTGGACAGGATTGAAAGACCTGGGAAGAATTAAATTAAAAGAAGAAAGTAGCAAGCTGAAAACAGACACATAATAAATACCACATTCCCAAAATCAGAGTTTTACACCTTTACAGCCAATGTTTTTGACATGATTTTTCATTTTTACACTTGGCTCTGCTGAACGTCTAGAGCATGGAGGATTGCGAGAGGACAAAGCAAAACTCTCAGCCAGCAGCTTCACAAGCACATTTGTTTACCACCATCTAACAGCATTCAGACTAAGAGGTAAAATGAACCCTTCCCTATTAAATTTATAATGAAGTGGCTTGCACTAGTGTTGATTACTACACCACACATTAGTTGGTCTTGAAGCAAGTGAACAGAAGAAATGTAGCTAGACACCTTTTAAAAGAGCTCTCTTTTCAACAATTTGAGACAAAAAGAGACCTAAATCTTCCTCCAAAAACCATCAATCCATTCATGGCTATTGTATTTCTTTAATTTGTTGAAGCCACAGCCACTCTGTGCTCCTTAGCAGGGAAAATATTTAAAGAGTGTCCAAAAAGGGTCACATTTTTAGCCTTTTAAAAATAGATTTGGATTTTAAAACACAAAAACAACTCTAGAAAAATGCCTGTTAGGCAGACGCCTGCTCCTGAGGTTGGCAAAATGTATTTTTTAGGCATTCCTGTATTAACATTCTTAATGTAGCATTATCATTTCAACTAAAAATAAAATGGGGCTCTAGATTTCAGAAATCTTAGAAATGTGAAACATGGGTTATACAATACAGAAAGACACAAATAAAACCAAGTATATAGGTAAGACCACTAAAACAAAATAAAATCTGTTTGATACTATTTCTGGACACCTGTCTCATCTAGCTTACTCCTTTTAATGCCCATTTTGACAGAGATAGTAGCTTTTTAATAATGAATTTTTTAATGGCTTTTAGAATTTACTGCTCCATAGTTTGGGCACTGTGAAGCCATGAGACATGAGCAAGAGCAAACTCTTTTGAAGAGTTCATACAGTACAGTCGTACAGTTTACTGACAAGGAAGCAAAGAAGTGGACCAGAAACGGCTGTTTCTACAAATGCATTCAAATGCATGCTCCAATGCTATCTGTGATGCTTCATCATCACGCAGGCGTGGGCATCCACCGAACTGCTGTAACTAGCAAACAAAGTTAGCAGATATACTGTGTCTTTAATAACACTCTAGTAATTTGCATCCCACCTCCATGAACAGTTAGAACAGCACAACAAAGAAAGAGCACAGCAAGAGACAAACTTTTGATACCAAAAGTTGTTATATTTAATTCTGATAGTCACAGAAGCAGCTTCCACTGAGAAGGGCGACTATTCCACCTCACAGCCCTCTTCTAATTAGTAAGGTAGTTTAGTGGTACCTGCTTGTCTTAATGATGCTGAGCCTGAAAGACACAACTCACACAGCTTAACTAGTCAGTAGGAGAATCTGTAAACTTTTGAAAATTGTGTATTTTTTTAAGAATTTCAGCAGACAACATTGAGGAAAGTTCCAAAAACACTCCTGGGACAGGGGGTGAGAAGATGCTACGGATGTAGTGATAGTCAAGCTAACACAGAAGATAAAAAAAAAAAGAGTGCTCCAGTCAAAAAGTATGAAAACACCCAGTGCAAACAAAGACCTCTGTAGCTTCAACTCTTGGGCACAACCAGACATGGTGATGCAAATTCTGCTTGCTCTTCTAGGTAGCACCTTAGAATCTAGAAGACTTATTTGTAGAAGGCACAGAGAATGTATGTTCCTGCCCTGAGATTACCGTATCCCCACCATCTATAAACAGGAAATCAGTACGCACAGGTGCCGACTGACTGAAGTGTGGCCATGCAGGCTTTTGGCTGGCAAACCCAAAAATGGGAACTGGATCTTCTGAGTCACTACATTAGTCATAGGCTATCCTTCCAATATCCTGGTGCAAATTCTCGTTCAACATGTTATTCAGATCAAAAGAATGTTGGACCATTTCGCACACCAAACCCCTCTGAAACGGCTCCACAAAGAAGCTATTCTCGGGGGAGACAATGGGAACTTCTCCCGAGCAGCAGCAGCAGTTTCAGATCAAGAAAAGGAATACTCCTCCCTGATATTACATAACAAAATGTTGGCAGAAATGTCTAATTTACAAGTCAACTGACAAGGCCAAATAAATTTCCTGGTAGACCAAGATACATCTACACGATCACTTTCTTTGCTGCTGATCTTTCATACCGAAGTCACAGAACAGAGTTCATTTTTCACCTATGTGGAAAAAACCCTCTTACTCAAACGCCTCCTGAAATCCTACTTCCACAAAGCGTGGTAGAGAGCAAACTACCTCTACAAAAGAAAAAACTTGTGCTCTCTGTTAGGCTTTCCACCGCATTCGTGTACCCTATAATGACTTATCAGAAGAACTACCTCCATTCTTGTATGTGACCAAATACACAGGCACGAGTAAGCCCATAAAAATGAAGAAGGATTTTAGAGCCCTTTTTCTGTATGAGAATCATTGTGCAGGTTGAAAACTTGCACAACTCTAAGCTGCACACACCAGCGTCCCAACAAAACGCTACCAAGAACTACTTTGAAAGCTGTCTCTCAGAATTCCACCGTTAGAAAAGTTTTCATTTCCTTTCTATTTTTCGGTTGTTAAAGAAGATACAGTAAGTTAAAAACTCCTTTCGCTCCAGCTGAGAAAGGTAAGCACAGATACCCAGTATCTTGTCCACTTAGGGACAAGAAGTGAAAAAAGCACAAGCGGCTTTTAGGGCAAAAAAAATGAACAAACAAGAGAAAAAAACCACCTATGTGGAAGGAAAAAAAAAAATCCTCCCCCTCCCCACTTTTGGGATTTCGGACTTCAACCGAGAGCCCACGGGGAACGTTTTTCCCGGACACGGGGAACGTTTTTCCCAGACACGCCCGGGCGCACGGCGGCGCCAGGACCGCGTCTGAGCCGGCGGGACGGGGACGCCGCCGGAGCTGCCCGGGGCTTCCCGCCTCGCCCCGCAGAAGGGAGAGGGCAGCCCCCCGCCCCCAGACCAGACCAGACCAGCCCAGCGCAGCCGCCCCGACGCCCACCCGCGCCGCGGGGCCGGGGGCTGCCGTGCGGCAGGTGCGGCGGTGCGGACTCCGGACTCCCCCGCTCCGCCCCGAGGGCCGCGGCCGCCTTACCTACGCGGGGCGTCCCGGCTGGGGCTCCGCCGCCGCCCGCGCTGCCGGGGAAGGAGGCGGCGCTGCCGAGCCGCCACCGGGGCCGCGCCTGCGGGAGTCCGGCGGGGCGCGCCCGGCCCCGCCGATGCGCCGCCCCTGGGGCCCGGCAGCCCGCGGGGCGAGGGAGGGAGGCCGCGCTGCTGCGACGGCCCGTGGCCGGGGAGCGGGCCGGTGCCCGGCGCCCGGCGCCCGGGGAGCTGCCCCGAGGCGGCCTGTCCCCGCCGGAGACGAGGCAGCGGCGGGCGGCAGCCCGCCCCACCGGCAGCGGTAGCCGCGCTCTGCTCGATGGGGCGGGCGGGAAGGCGGGACCCGCTCGCGGGGAACTTTGCGCGGCCCCGACGGCGCCCTGGCCCCGGGAGGGGGAGCACCGGCCCCCGGCACCTTTCGGAGGGGAGCGCTGCCCTCTCCCGGCCGGAGCGCGGCTGCAGGCGGCAGGGTGCGGGCCCGCCGGGAGGCGGGCGGGCCCAGGCACATCCCGCGGCACCCCGCACGGCAGCCGCAGCCCTCCGCTCCGTCCCGCGCCCGCCCGGCCGCGGTCTCGGAGCCCGCAGCACCCCGCGGGCGCTGCCCACGCCAGGGGCTGGGCGGTCACGCTGCTGCCCAGTCGCTCCCGGCGTGTTTCACGCGGCATAGTACTTTGATCCGCACAGACCACGCCGTATTTCGGCTTTCAGCTGCTACAACTACGCAACATACAACTTCAGCTGTTCTTAAAATCGCCTTACAGCGTCGACTCCCTAAACCTATTCCGATAAGCTGTTTCACTCCTAAGGACGGTAGAGTACTGAAAATGTGGCGTTGAGTACCAGGTTGGGAGCAGCTCCCTCTCGCTGCAGTGTAACTTAATTCATGGCCTGTCAGCTGTAGATGGACGGCATACTTTCTTTGCAACAGCAGCATTTTTGCACAATGCTGTGGGGATGAAAAAAGTTTACCCAAGCACTGTAAGCAATACATGAATGCGTTCCTGTGAAGCAGTGGCACAAATGCTGTGGAAGTGTACATTTCCTTAGTATCCCAAATATCTGTGAAACAGAGGTAATCGGAGGAAGAGAGCTGGACCTGTTTAGTCCTATAGAGCTTAAGTAGGGTCTAAGTATTAGTTTATCAAGCAATGCTACCATTTTAAAATTAACTAAGCCAATAGTAAGAACTATTATCCAAGGTCTCCAGGAGTATTATCTGAGATGAAAGCGTGTTCTGTTGTCGTACCTCTTTTCCATCCTGTACTCTTTTCCCATACCAACAAGGATACTTGCAGGTCATGACTTTTAAACTGAAAACCACATACAAAGAGAATAATTAACATTAATAACCTGTGTTGATAGTTTAAAAAAACTGTACATAGGAAACAGCAACACAACTTAGACTGACATTTTCCTTAGCTGATATTCAAAGATTTACGTGTTGCACAGTCAACTAACAGAAAACCTGTAGCCAAGCTAGTAAACAGACTTAAAGCCCCTGCTTAAGAGCACAAGATCACAACCTGACTCACATTTCATAATCAAGAATTCAAGCTTCGCCGTTATTGTCTTCTTACCGGATGTCCTTAAGACAATTAAACCCCTCTAATTCACTTACCCTCACCCATCTAAATGCATTGTAGTTTCACCAGCACTTTTAAAAAGGAAGTATATTAGTCTGCTGCAGCAGAGCACAGGTCATGAAGGTAGCTCGCTGAACAAGAGAAAGAAGCCAGTAAAACCCCATCAACATCCCTTGTGCTTCAGGAAGAGTTTCATGGCTCTACACGGTGTGTGTCCATCTTTAAAATTTGAAACTTTTCCTTGGTTTGCTTTGAGTGGCTTGTCACTTGGACAAACATCTGCGCAGAGTACAAGGAAGCAGGGACTTTCTGTGTCGTACTTGTCAGAACAAGTTCCCAGCTCTGAGATTGCACTGCTGGCTACAGTGCGATCAGGACTTTGGAAAGTTACATTTGCAAAGAGGAAAAATAAAGGAAAGGAAAAAGGACATAAGGGTTGATGGGGTGCAGCCACGTTAAGGGTGGCTGGCAACCATCTTACAGCACCTTTGCTCTACATGCAGCCCCAGCATACTTCACTGGAAGCATACATAAGGATTACTGTACTTCAGTTGCTATATGCACTTACCACTGAATACAGCAAGCTATCCAACTGCATATTACCCAGAAGACAAGCATAAGTGGAACTGCAGCAGCTGTAGACCCTCAGGGTTTCAATTCCAAGTTTTCCTGATTGAAAGAGTTATGAGAATAACTAGGTAAGAGTTGTAATTTAATTTATATTGTTTCCAACATTATGTAGTATTTATTACTCTAAGATACTAAGACCTCAATTCCAGAGGAAACCACCTCTTGCGTTTCCATCTTGCAAACAAGGATTTAGGTAAGCTTTTTGTACTTGTTTGGACTATGCATGCAATATGACAGGAAATATTTGCTGGCCACATTCAAACAACAAAGGAAAAAAAATACACTTCAGAGACTGTCTTTGGGTCACATAGAACATCCTGGCATCAAAGCAGTGACTGTTGCCCAGGACGTACAAATCACTGTCTAACGTTTACTCAGTTTTTCATGATGTGCAGAATGGTTTCTGCCTGAATACATCTGTATTAAATACAGCTTAAAGCAAAGAATCTGTGATCTGCCAACTACTACCTCAATTAATGAGAACTGAAATGTTTAGATGAATGCTTACCTTTCAACACATACATGCACAAAGTAAAGTTACAAAACAGAACGCGTCATAGGCAAAGAGTCAGTGAGGTGGTTTCTTGCGCTTGCTAATATTACGGCTGCTGACTTGGTACTTACTACTACTCCTACTTCTCACGCCCCTACCCCCCAGTGACACAGTTTGGAGAAACTTCTCCATGTGAACTTCTGAAATTATGGTCTTAATAATTGTTTACTAAAATAAGAAAATGCTGAAATAATCTTTGCCTGAAGACCAAAGGTGGTGTTAGAAGTCGTGGTACAGTAAACTCCAGAAAGCAAAGTACCACTCGCTGAAGATGTTAAAAAAAAGATGACAAACCACTTTTTAAGTCATCTTCCACCACAATATGTCATTGTAGCTACAAATAGCTACGTAGATAAGGATTAACATCACAACTTACACTCAGATCTTTTCACAACACAGTGTTTTGACATTCCCTATACACCTTTTCCTTTATTTTTAAAGGGAATTGTAAATTAAGAAGTATTGAAAACTACATACAGGGTGGGTTTTTTTGTTTCTTTAGTTTTGATTGTTTTTCAAGTGTAAAAAGTGTGTGATCTTCATTGAAAATCTGCTCTGTAGCTACAAAATTTGTATTTTAAATCACAGACTGCAGTATCCTATAAGATCTGATGTTTTTCCATAAAACCTCTGACTTCTTTCTTTTGCAGCATTTCAGTCATTTATGCCACAGGCTACGACCATGGAACATCAGTGAAAGGTAGACTGTGGTTACCTAGAGCAACCTGAAAATGTTACAGCTCAGTATTGCAGCTGTAAACTTTGCACAAACTCTGAGCTCAAATAAGTATGCAAATCAAAATCAAGTATTTGGCAAGATTTGCTTGTGTTGCAAAAGCATTGTTAGAGCCATTACGAATCCTTCATGTTTGCTTTTAAATGCAGAGATGGGAAAGAGTCTGAAGACTAATGGTAGCTATTTGCTGTCAATAGCAATGCCAAATTCACCATCCAGGTGGACTTCTGCAATACAGGGAGGCTGCTTCGTCTGGGTGGGGTCAGAAAAAATTTTTGCATCTGTGAAGGGGTACGTTTTATTTCTTTGTTTGCTTGGTTTCTTTTGAGTGAGGGATGTCTTAAGCCTGCTTTAATGTGCTCAAAATTAATGTGCTACAAAACTTACTGCATTAAAATAACAAACTTCTGGAATTTCATAAATTATGGAACAAGCATGGCATTGTGAAATGACTTTTCAAATTGTCAGTAGCCCAGCATTACTTGAAAGCAAGCAAATGCACTTTATGCCATTGTTATACAAGTTGCAGATGGTGATGACAGTCAATGAGAAAGTATTCCATTTAGGAAGGAGAAAAGTACATCCCATTATTTTGATTTACACAGAAGACTAATAAATTTTGTAACAATCTAAGAACAACTGTGTCTATTAGATAAAACTGTTTCAGTTTCAGAAGCCTTCCATGACCAAACACCAAGTCTTTAAATGGAAGCACTTGAACTACGGTTCAACAAAAAGAACATGTCTAAGATGTAAAAGGGACAAAACAATTTTTTACCAGAAGTATAGAGAAGGCCAGCAATAGTAGCTGAAACCAAACACCTGATCAATCCAGATCTCCAAGAGCCAGAGCTAATCATCATCAATTTTCACTTCATTTGATAGTGAAAGACACGCAGAAAAAAATAGAAGTGTCTATAACAGTTTCTTCATAAAAGCAGCTTTAACATCTTTTTGTAAATTCAGATGGTGATGCAACAAACCTACCAGATCCTAAGTTCCCTTTGCAGCTGGAGAAACAGCATCATAATTCACAAAATAGTTGAGGTTTGGGAGCTCATCTAGTATCCATTCTTCTCCTCCACTCGCACACAGTCAACTCCCTGAGCAGAAAGGCAAAGATGGGGTTGACAATTTAATACCCCTGTGGTTACATTAGCACTCTAGTCCTTCTGCCAAATGAAATGTGGAACTACTGCCTCTCACCCACAGTGGAAGGAGCATCCTCTTTTTCTCAGTGTATGCTAGTGACACAAAGCCAAGAATTACTCATGCAGAGAAGAACAAAATTAGTTGGGTGCAACTGCTGTTGGGACCACATTGTGTCTTACAAAGGACAACTGGTCAGAACTACTTCCCAGAGAGAGCATGCAAGGAAATGAATTCTCTAGGACTCCATTCCAGACCTTGTTCTGGTCCAACTAGTTAAATCTGAGGTGGACATCCTCAGAGACACAGTCTGACCAGATTATGTTTGTCTTCAGTAAGCCTTAATGAGGCAACAGGGGTAACATTGGTTGTCAGAATCCAAATATGAAGTACACACACAATATGTAGTTGCACTTGAACTGCTGAGTTTTTTCATAGGATCATAGAATATCTCAAGTTGGAAGGGACCCATAAGGATCATCAAGACCAACTTCCTGCTTCTCGCAGTACTACCTAAAACTAAACCATATGACTAAGAGTGTCATCCAGATGCTCCTTGAACTCTGACAGGCTTGGTGCTGTGACCACATCCCTGGGGAGCCTGTTCCAGCAACTCACCACCCTCCCAGTAAAGAGCCTTTTCCTAAAGCCCAGTCTGAACTTCCCCGGATGCAGCTTCGTTCCATCTCCTCATATCCTATCGCTGGTTACCAGATGTCATGGTTTCAGCTGGGATGGAGTTAATTTTATTCATAGTAGCTAGTATGGGGCTATGATTTGGATTTGTGCTGAAAACAGTATTGATAATGCAGAGATGTTTTAGTTGTTGCTAAGCAGTGCTTACACTAGTCAAAACCTTTTTCAGCTTCCCATGCTCTGCTGGGTGCACAAGAAGCTGGGAGGGGATGCAGCTGGGACAGCTGACCCCAACTGACCAAAGGGATACCCCATACCATATGACATCATGCTCAGCATATAGAGCTGGGGGAAGAAGAAGGAAGGTGGGGGGAGGGGTGGAGGGCAGGGGGAACAGACACAGGTTCAGAGTTACAGCATCTGTCTTCCCAAGTAACCGTTACGTGCGATGGAGCCCTGCTTTCCTGGAGATGGCTGAACATGCCATCCCTGCCTGCCCATGGGAAGGGGTGAATTAATTCCTTGTTTTGCTTTGATTGTGTGCATGGCTTTGCTGTCTTTATCTCAACCCATGAGTTTTCTCACTTTTACTCTTCTGATTCTCTCCCCCAGCACACTGGGAGGGAGGGAGGGAGGGAGGGAGGGAGGGAGGGAGGGAGGGAGTGGCTGTGTGGGGCTTAGTTGCTGACTGGGACTAAACCATGACACTAGAGAGAGGAGAGCAGCAACTCCCCTTCTGCTGCCCCCCATGAGGAAGTTTTCAGGTGCAATGAGGTCACCCCTCAGCCTTCTCTTCCTCAAGCTGAGCAAACCAAGTGACCTCACCTACTCTTCCTAAGTCTTGCCCTTCAGACCTTTAACCACCTTGGTCACCCTCCTCTAGACACACTCTAATAGTTCAATGTCCTTCTTCTATTGAGGCACCCATCCTGCACTTGAGGCATACTTGAGGTCGGGCTGCACCGGTGCAGGGTAGAGTGGGACAGTCACCTCCCTCAACGGGCTGGCTGCGCTGTGCTTGATGTACCCCAGGACATGGTTGGCCCTTCTGGCTGCCAGGGCACGCTGGTGACTAGTATTCAACTTACCATCAACCCAAACCCCCAGACTGCTTCCTGCGGGGCTGCTCTCCAGCCTCACGTCCCCAGTTTTTATGTACAACCAGGATGTAGGTATACCCCAGGTGGGGAATCCAGCACGAAATTGTTAAATTTCATATGGTTGGTGATTGCCCAGCTCTCTAGCCTATCCAGATGTCTCTGCAAGGCCTCTTTACCCTCGAGGGAGTCCACAGCTCCTCCTAGTTCAGTATCATCAGCGAACTTTCTTAATGTACATTTGGTGCCCGTATCCAGATAATTTATAAAAGCACTGAAAAGAACTGGCCCTAAAATTGAGCCCTGGGGAACCCCACTGGCCAGATGTAACCCCATTTACTAAAACTCTTTGATCCTGATCCGTCAGCCAGTTCGTCACCCGACATATTATGGACTTGTCCAGCACTTGTGTGCTGGATAGTTTATCCAGAATGTCCTGGTTTCAGCTGGGATAGAGTTAAATTTCCTCGTAGTAGCTAGTATGGGACTATGTTTTGGAGTTTTGCTGGAAACAGCGGTGATAATGCAGAGATGTTTTAGTTGTTGCTAAGTAGCGCTTACACTGGTCAAGGACTTTTTCAGCTCCCCATGCTCTGCCGGGTGCACAAGGAGCTGGGAGGGGACACAGCCGGGACAGCTGACCCCAACTGACCAACGGGATACCCCATACCATATTACGTCATGCTCAGTATATAAAGCTGGGGAAGAAGAAGGAAGGGGGGACATCTGGAGTGATGGCGTTTGTCTTCCCAAGTAACCGTTACGCGTGATGGAGCCCTGCTTTCCTGGAGATGGCTGAGCACCTGCCTGCCCATGGGAAGTAGTGAATGAATTCCTTGTTTTGCTTTGCTTCCGCGCGCAGCTTTTGCTTTACCTGTTAAACTGTCTTTATCTCAACCCATGAGTTAGTTACCTCAATTTCACTCTTCCGATTCTCTCCCCCGTCCCACCAGGGGGGGAGTGAGCGAGCGGCTGCGTGGTGCTGGGTTGCTGACTGGGGCTAAACCACGACAGTTCATTTTGGCACCCAACGTGGGGCTCGAAAGGTTTGAGATAACGACAGATTTTATTGGAATGTGCTAGATGGAATTTATAGCGGTTATTGCTGTTTAGCTATTAATTGGCAGGCTTCTGTGCTTGCTATGGGGCTTGCCTGACTTACTGTATGCCTTAAAAATCTAGTGCTCATTAGTGGTACTTTTTGCTTTTACTGCTTGCTGTACTGCCGTACCACTTATCACCTTACTCTGCTGTGGCTGGGAGCATTCTGATAACAGCCATGGCGATGCGCCTGGGCTGGCAGATGGCCAGGGCCCCGCTGCTGTTTCTGTGCTGCTGCACTGGACAGGCTGGAACTCCAGTGTGAACTCGAGTCAAAGGGACTGTGACCTGTGGATGAGTCCATGTGGGAGCAGGACACCCCAAAGCATCTGTGTCTGTGTATAAGCCTGTGCCAGAGCAGGTATATCTTGAAGCATCTGTGGCCTTGGTTATGTCTGTGCCACAGCAGGTATGCCTCTGAGGCAATTGTGGCCCAAGGATATATCCATCTTGGAGAAGGTACACCTCGAAGTGTCTGTGGCTGTAGCTAAGTCTGTGCTGCAGCAGGTACACTTTGAAGCATCAGTGGCTGTGCATGAGGTCATGCCAGAGCACCTCAAAGTGCGTGGCCATGGATAAGCCCAAAATGGAGCAGGCTTACTTCTGGAGGGACTGAAGCCATGGGGCAAAGCCATGTTGGAGCAGGCTTGCTTCTGGAGGGATTGCGGCCATGGGAAAAGCCATGTTGGAGCAGGCTTTGCAGGGACTACAGCCATGGGCAAGGCTGTGTTGGAGCAAGTTTACTTCTGGAGGGACTGCAGCAGTGGGTAAGGCCATGCTGGAGCAGGTATAGCCCTGAAAGCATTGAGGCCCGTGCAGAAGGCCACACTGGAACAGGCACACCTCGAAGTGACTGTGGCTCTGGATAAGTCTATGCTGCAGCAGGTGTGCCCCTGGAGAGACTGTGGCTCCTGGGTAAGGCTCCACTTGGAGCAGGTACAACCCTAAAGGACTACAGCCTGTGGATAAGCCCAAGCCAGAGCAGGGGCAAGGGGAGGAGTTCATTACAATGTCAAACCTGATGGTCTGATCCAGATGGACCAGGGGTGGAGACTGTAATGGAAATACCTTTAAATTGTTCTAACCTGGGATTTGAGTTACATGTTATGGAAATTACTGTAGCAGAAACCCCTTGTTGCTAGCCAGGCTGGGAGCAAGGGGAGGAGTTCATTGCAATGTTAAAGCCTAGACCCTGGCCCAAACGGGCCAGGGGTGGAGATTGTAATGGTTCTACCTTTAAATTGTTGTAACCTGTGACTTCAGTTGCATGTTATAGGAATTACCACAGCAGGAACCACCCGAACTGATGGAGGACAAGCCTTACAAGCAGCAGTACAAGTGCATCAGTGACCCGACCTGAGCTGGTTTTAGTGCCTAGTAACTCCACGCAACACACCACCTCTCCTGTCCTGAGTGACCACAAGAACAGATGGAGACCAAAGCCATGGACTAAATTATATCCGTGTATTTTATCAGAGGATGGGAAGGAGGAGGTGGAGGTTAATGTAGTTGTATGGGATAGTGTGGAACCTGAGCATGATGTAAATGGTATGGAATAAGGGGTGGATACTGTCCTGGTTTCAGCTGGGATAGAGTTAAGTTTCCTCGTAGTAGCTGGTATGGGACTATGTTTTGGAGTTTTGCTGGAAACAGCGGTGATAATGTGGGAGATGTTTTAGTTGTTGCTAAGTAGCGCTTACACTGGTCAAGGACTTTTTCAGCTCCCCGTGCTCTGCCGGGTGCACAAGGAGCTGGGAGGGGGCACAGCCGGGACAGCTGACCCCAACTGACCAACGGGATACCCCATACCATATGACGTCATGCTCAGTATATAAAGCTGGGGAAGAAGAAGGAAGGGGGGACATCTGGAGTGATGGCGTTTGTCTTCCCAAGTAACCGTTACGCGTGATGGAGCCCTGCTTTCCTGGAGATGGCTGTGCACCTGCCTGCCCATGGGAAGTAGTGAATGAATTCCTTGTTTTGCTTTGCTTCCGCGCGCAGCTTTTGCTTTACCTGTTAAACTGTCTTTATCTCAACCCATGAGTTAGTTACCTCAATTTCACTCTTCCGATTCTCTCCCCCGTCCCACCAGGGGGGGAGTGAGCGAGCGGCTGCGTGGTGCTGGGTTGCTGACTGGGGCTAAACCACGACACAGAAGGATACTGAGAGTATCAAAAGCTTCGCTAAAATCCAAAAGTACCACATCTACTGGCCTGCCTTGGTCAACTAGATGGGTCACTTTGTTATAAAAGGAAATTATATTGGTCACACAGGACCTTACCCTTGTGAACCCATGTTGGTAAATTTTTGGTAGCAGGTGGGAGTGACAGAGCTACAGAGGCGGCTTCTGTGAGAAGCTACCCGGACCTTCTCCTATGTCTGTAAAAGTCAATACCAGCCGGCTCCAAGATGCGCCCACCGCTGGCCAAGGCCGAGCCCATCAGCAATGGTGGTAGCACCTCTGGGATGATGTATTTAAGAAGTGGAAAAAAGTTGCTGTGCAACAGCAATTGCAGCCAGAGAGAGGAACAAGAATATGTGCGAAAACTCTGCAGACCCCAACGCTAGTGAAGAAAGATGGAGAGGAGGTGCTCCAGGTGCCAGAACAGATTCCCCTGCAGCCCATGGCAAAGACCATGGTGAGGCAGGCTGTCCTCCTGCAGCCCATGGACATCCCTCGTGGAGAAATAGAGGACCCCACACTGGAGCGGGTGGATGCAGGAGGCTGTAACCCCATGGGATGACCATGCTGGAGCAAATTCCTGGCAGGATCTGTGGAGACAGGAGCCCATGCTGGAGGAGGCCCGCTGGCAGGACTTGTGAACCCATGGGGCACCCATGCTAGAACAGTGTGTTCCTGAAGGACTGCACGCTGTGGAAAGGACCCACGCTGGAGCAGTTTGTGAAGAACTGCAGCCCATGGGAAGGACTCATGCTGGAGAAGCTCATGGAGGACTGTCTCTCATGGGAGGGACCCCATGCTGGAGCATGGGAAGAGTGTGAGGCGGCCTCCCCCTGAGGATGAAGGAGTGGCAGAGACAACGTGTGATGAACTGACCACAACCCCCATTCCCTGTCCCCCTGCATCACTGAGGGGAGAGGAAGTAGAGAAACTGGGAGTGAAATTGAGCCTGAGAAGAAGGTAGGGGCGAGGGGAAGGTGTTTTGATATTTAGTTTTTATTTCTCATTAACCTAATTTCATTGGTAATAAATTAAACTAATGTCCCTAAGTCAAGTCCATCTGCCCGTGACAGTAACTGCCAAGTGACCTCCATGTCCTTATCTCCACCCACAAGCCTTTTGTTGCATTTTCTCTCCCATCTATCTGAAGAGGGGAGCAATAGAGTGTTTTTGGTGGGCACCTGGCATCCACCCACAGTCAGTCCACCACGTTTCTTCAGTAACGCCCAGAATATCCGTCTCCATAATTTTACCAGTCACTGAAGTGAGACTGACAGGCCTGTAATTACCAGGGTTCTCCTTCCTACCCTGCCTGAAAACCAGCACATTTGCCAGCTTCAAGTCAACTGGGACCTCTCCAGGCTCCCAAGACTGTTGTAAAAATAATAGAAAGAGGTCCCACAATGACGTCTACCAGCTCTTTCAGTACCCTGGGATAAATCCCTTTGGGCCCCATAGATTTATGTGCAACCAGTGGGAGCAGCGAGTCTTGAACAAATTCAGGGTCGGCTAGGACTTTATCAGTCCCCCAACTCATGGTCTCTGAACACAGGGCTCCAAGGGTCCCAGAGCCCATCACTGGTGTTGAAGATAAAGGTGAAGAAGGCACTAAACGTCTCCGCTTTGTCTAGGTCCGTTTGTGAGATAACCAACCTCATCAAGCAACAGACCAATGTTATCACTGATTCTCCTTTTTATAAGCTTGTTTCAGTTTCTCATTTTATAAACACTCTACATAAGCTTGATTGTAATGTTAGATCCTAAACATTTCAGTATTTTCTATTTTCTCATCATAAGTTACTCAGCTTTGAACAACTTGAGCAATACAATTTATTAAATTCTAGCAGCACGGTCCTCAAAGTGTATCTGCTCAAATACAAAGGTATTTACCCTCAAGAAGTTATAATGTGTAAGTGATCTAGCAACAAGTGTTTCACTCATTAGCAGAATTAGTCCAGGGAAAAGAGATCAGTGTCTTTCCTAAGAATTGTTCGGTCAGAAGCTTGATAAAATCAACCAAGTGACCAATCAGCTCATCTCTCCCTTTCTCCCACATAATTCTGGTGGCTGAACACAGGAAAGAGAAGTCCTGAACTTACTGTGCTTTTTGAAACCCAGTCTATTTCTGGATGCGTTCACTTATAGAAGACTCTTTTCTGGCAACCCACAATGCTAACTCTGCTCCTGAGCCGTAACGGTATTCAGGGTGGGGAGGTGTTCCCTCTGTCCATTAAACAGCTGCAAAAATGCTTCCTATGAAAAGGACATCAAAAAACTAAGACACACTTTTGCCTGTAACTATCTGCCCTGGGAAAAGATAATTTATCAACTATATTTCAAAGACAAATCAACTTGGTAATTTCCAAATGACCTAGAAGTCAAGGAAGATGCTGTGTGCAATAAATTCCCACTTTCCTATATAAGCATAATATATAGAATATATATTTATATGTGTTTAGAATAAATATAGAATTTATTTAAGAATGAATACAGTATAAAATATATCTTCTCCCCAAACACATGACACCCAGCATTACATCCCCTCCAATCCAATACACAATTAACTATTTTAACTATTGCAGTTCATGACATTCTATCTTAATGCTTCAAAATATTAGATTCTGGTGCATAAGGTAATGCACTGCTGGAAAATAATTACATTTTCATATAAATAAATGTTCACCTGTAAAACAAAAATATGCATGCCTGGCACTGCGCTAATATATTTTTAACATTTACCACCACAGAGACCCCTGCAAACTGTTACCTAAATGAACTTTTTTCCCCTACTATTTTATTTAACCAGCAGCCTATTAAAAAGCTAAAATTTGAAGCTATATATTAAAAATATAATTAAACAAAATCAGAACATGAACAACAGGCACCACAGTGGTATCACAGCATCTTATTCTGGCTCCTCTGTAACTTAATTATGTAGGTACTGAAGAAAAATGTGCATAATGTAAAAGAAAAAACTTACTAAATGGAAAAAACCCAGTATTAATTTTCGTAACAGGCAAGAGCAGAGACAAAGAACAGACAAGTCTGGCAAGCAGACTAGGGGTCAGCTGAACAAATACTAGCTTTCAACATAGAGGTAGTGAACCCAGTAGAACTCATAGTACAACTGGCTGCTTCTACTCAAGTAGCAGAAACTCAGCAGGAAATCTAGTTCAACCCCCCTGCAATGAGCAGGGACATCTTCAACTAGCTCAGCTTGCTCTGAGCCCCATCCAGCCTGACCGTGAATGTTTCCAGGGATGGGGCATCTACCACCTCTCTGGGAAACCTGTTCCAGTGTTTCACCACCCTCAGCATAAAAAATGCCTTCCTTATATCCAGTCTGAATCTACCCTCTTTTAGTTTAAAACCATTACCCCTTGTCCTATTGCAACAGGCCCTACTAAAAGGCCTGTCCCCATCTTTCTTATAAGCCCCCTTTAAGTACTGAAAGGCTGCAATAAGGTCTCCCTACAGCCTTCTCTTCTCCAGGCTGAACAACCCCAACTGTCCCAGCCTGTCCTCATAGGAGAGGGGCTCCAGCCCTCAGATCGTTTTTGTGGCCCTCTTCCGTACACGCTGCATCAGGTCCACGTCCTTCCTGTGCTGAGGGCCCCAGAGCTGGACGCAGCACTGCAGGTGGGGTCTCACCAGAGAAAAGCAGAGCAGCAGAATCACCTCCCACGACCTGCTGGCCACATCTTTTGACACAGCCCAGGATACAGTTGGCTTTCCAGGCGGCAAATGCACATTGCTGGCTCATGTCCATCTCTGCATCCACCAGCACCCCCAAGCCCTCCTCCACAGGGCTGCTCTCAATCCCTTCACACCCCAGCCTGCACAGACACTGCGGGTTGCCCCAGCCCTTGCACTTGGCCTGTTGAACTTCATGCAGTTCTCGCAGGCCCACGTTTCCGGCTTGTCCAGGTCCCTTTGGATGGCGTCCTGTCCCTCAGGCACATCAACTGCACCACTCAGCGTGGTGTCCTCTGCAAACTTGCTGAGGGTGAACTTAATCCCACTATGTCATTGATGAAGATATTGAACAGCACTGATCCCAGCACAGATGCCTTAGGGACACCACTCATCGCTGATCTTTTGGACACCGAGCCATTGACCACTATTCTCTGGACACCATCATCCAACCAACTCCTCATCCACTGAACAGTCCACGCATCAAATCCATCTTACTCCAATTTAGATCAAACTGATCTATTTTAATCTAAATTCCTTCTATGGTTCTGCTAGCCGCACCTCAAACTTCAAGGCACTACAATGGATATGTACTTTAGACAATATCATCAGTGAGGATGAAGAATATGTTTGATGTCAAGTTCAGTGGTTTTCAAGCCATGGAACATTAGACTGCCAAGAGAAATGTCCACCTTCAGCTCCAAGCACTACTGAAGGGTCATGGAATAAGGAGGCTCCAGGAAAAGCCTCCCCCAGAAAACTCATTTTGTGTGAAGTCTCCTAAGAGACATTGCCTGATTAAGTCAAATAATGTAAAGTAGCACACAGATTTCCTAACAGATGAAAGTTCAGAGCTATTAGCAGAAACAAAAAAAAAGTAAAGTAAGCAGTAAAGAAACCAAAAATTTAAAGTTTGCAAGAACATGCTCCTTATTCTTACCTATTATCGCAAGTCTTCAAAACCAGCAAATCACTGTAGCCAGGAAGACATATTGCTCACATATGAATTTAAGGGCAGACCAGATACTGCTCCACAATTCTCAGTCAAAGGTTGTTAAGATTTTAGGTGGAATTTGCAAAAATTTTCAAGTTATTTTACCACTGATACCCACCTTCTACTGCCACACTTGAGCAAATTCCTTTTGCAAGAAATTCATATCATATCTCAAATAAATTCCAGGCCTGGCAGAAAATGCCAAGTCACAGTAAACAGGTTAAGGACAAAGTTCTATCCTACTGTCACCCTATATGTGTTGAGCAGCCTTTGGCACACCTGTCTTTCCAAAGCAAAGCATACCATCTTTCTCCAGCACTGCTTGAAGTCAACAAACACGTACTGACAACAGCGGAGACTCAAATTGCACCTGCTGTACATTGGAAGTGATAGAATTACATGAAAATTAAGTTCTTTTACTTAATGAGGATTTTCACACTGGTGTGCAGTTTACTTGCATACTACATTAATGGGAATTAATTTCCCTTTAGAAGTAAGAATTATCTATTTTCTAGAGAATTATAATTCATAAACATATATGCACTCTTTAAAAAAATGAAACTAGCAAAATTTTCAATATAGAAAAGCATATTTCTTCTGTTGCACTAAACAAAACAAAAAATAACATGCACTTGTTTTCTTGAGTCATTTTGCTGTTTCGTATGAATTCATGGAAGTCTGAAATGGAGATGAAGCAGGGCGAGAAAACACAATGTAGTCAAGTTTTATCAAATGCATACATGGTTTTATTCCTACGCCCAAGTAGGTGAGATGGAATATTAACCTTAAATAAGGACAATGACACATTAAAATTAGACTAAATTATTTTCTGGTAAATAAAAACTGAAAAGTGTTAAATGTTTCCCTAAATCAAATAATGACTTATTACTGGATACACAAAACACTTTAAAAGTTACATAACTTTGGAATAAAATTTTAAAATTCCATTGTTTGAAAAATATTGCATGGAAGATCATCCTTCTTTCTGTCTTCAGTAGTTTCAGCCTATCCAAAAACACAGTTTGGAAGACAAAACTTCAACATAGAGGGGCTTATTCTGAAAGTCACTATTATAAAAAGTTACCACGAGAACTGGTCGTATATTTCAAGTCCACGTTATTTTTGTGACAATTTGTTGCGATAGTTGTCAGTCACCTATTCATACTTGTTTCAATGGTCTAAGACCATTACTTTTATTCTCTTCTAGGTAAGTAGCTCTTTTCTTAGTAAAAGTAGCAAATAGTGTATCCATCATTCCCAAAACTTCTAGTAGTTCCCCTTGATAGTCAATCTCTTTTCCTATGGCTTCCTGGAGTCTCAAGAATTGTCTATCAACAATAGCTGACTGCCCAACCACAGGGTGATAAATGTCTGTAAAGAAAAAAGTCACTTAAGAATCCATATATCTATAAAAACATGAAAATTATATTAGCTGTTTAGCAATGCATTTAAGGAGCCTGACACAAGTCCAACATTGTGGACAAATAAGACAACTTTAACAGCGTTCTGAAAACAGTGTTAATTATTGGTGTATACTCATAGTAACAGTAAGTCAAACTAAGAGAAACAGAAGCTTTTACAACCTCAAATACTATTTTTACCTCACTGGAGAAGCAGAATTCACTTGTACTATATAACTATAGGAACAGCTACTGGAAGCTCCTCAGAGATACTTAAAGACTCAGGAGCTTCCAGCAGCTGGTGCAAATCAGATACTGACTGTGGTTGATGTTATCTGGCAATATCTTTTTGGATCATTCCCCTGACACTGGGTTCATACTTATAAACAAACCCACAAAGGTTTGGTTTCTTAAAAATTTGGCACTTTTAACCTTATTTCCAAGATAGCTATATGGCTTTGAGAATCTTTTTTGTGTTGTACTTACCAGTGATCATATCTGCAACAGTGACCAGTACAGGAGTAAATCTAGGCTCAATCACACGCCTGCAAAATTACAAGACATCCCAATTTTACTGGTTTTGCCAACTGCACTTCTCCCACCAACCAGCAGCTTTCTCATACAGGCATACAGACAATCTTTTCTTCATGAAGACATGTCACAGACAGCAGTCAGAGATGAGAATCAAAAAAAGCTACATGTTATATTTACTACCCTCCTTTCAGGAAGGCAGTGGGGATTGGAGGACTGGCAAAAGTCTCAGCTACATGAAGACATGAGTTTCATAGACATGCAAAAATAGTCTGGCAAAGTAAAACATACTCCATCATACTACTAGCAAAAATTTTCTGGGCTAACAGGTAAATTAGTTCAGTACTATGCATGAAATCCCAGACCTTGATATCAGAAAGCAGAAGTCATGTGAGATTTCAAGAGTACCAGTGTTACACCTGTGATACGTTGAGACTCTGTGTCAAAAGCTATTAGAAATACCAGGTCTCAAAATAGGCAGAGAGAACTCAGGTTAAAATAATACCTTGCCACAAAGGTAAGAAGGAGATTAATCTGCTTCTCATCTCGGCCTGCAAGTGCACTCCTCAGCGTTCCTCTGCGATGTAGTTCCTGCATGACTGCAACTGTAACTTCAGGAGTATAAAGCCTGATGGGTGGCTGGACATACATAAAAAAAGCTTAGTACTGAAGCAACATCTTCACCCCACAAAACAGGGCTGATATCAGCAAAACCAAAATGGAACCCACAGAAGTTTGATTCGTTTCTAGTTACACGCTGAAATAAAATTTGTTTGACATACAGAAAAAATCCAGATCAGATCAGAGCACACAACTCTGATGAGACAAAAACTAATGCCTCACCTCTAGTACTGCATCAAGAGCCTTGGAAGAGTGAAAGCTCTTCAGCAGCTTGTCGTATTTCCTCAAAACACGTTTTACAGGTTTACTGACACAGAAATCTTCCTAGAATTGAAAGACAGGTTCAAAATAAGACAGACATACACACAATGGATTAGATGTATTCCCATGAACAAGCTTTTATGTCTTTGTATCTTCCCTGCCTTCCCTTTCTTCTACTTAGCACACACCAGAAAAATAAAATAAATTTTGAGGAGTGCTTCAGTATACATTTTCTCACCCCCCTATACCTGTTTTGGCATGTAAGTTCTTCCTTTCACATAGGTTCTATACGCTGGTTGTCTCTTCTTTTGAGACTTTTCTTTCCTTTCTTCAGGTTTTCTGTGTTTAACGTTTAGCACTCCATTGGTCATGCCTACGACTATGGTTTCATCTTCAGGCTGAAATGAAGAAATCACAGAGTTAGGAACCCAGTGTTTTACTTGATGATGCATACTTTACTGTGCAGATTTTAAAATTTTTATGCTTCACAATGAGGCTTTAATCATAGAATGATATAATAACTGAAGTTGAAAGGCACCTCTGTGAAGTCCTGTGCTCAAATACCTTGTTCAAAACAGGGACAGCTTCAAGGTTATTGATTGTAAGCAACATTATCCATCTAATAAGCCTTTAACAAATACCTAGAGGGACTACAGCCTGACTAGTGAAGCAAGCTCAAATATGTGTTAATATCATTCTGTAAGTATAGTCTATGACAGGTTGGGAGTTTTTTTTTCGATGGTGTACAACTGCCTTTGGCTATTACATGCCATATAGCAGCCACGACCAGCACCTATGAGAAAGCTATCATGGAACAGCAGGATTTTGAGAAGCAAGTGAAAGTTGCTCAAAATACCAGTTGCTGGTATAAACTTCACCTACATAACAAAAGTTGCATGTATTTGATGCTAAAGATTATGATTTTAAATTATGCACTGGAGCAAAACACTGACTTCATATATAAAATAGTGAGTTCTGACCTGTTACTGTTAACAGATAATTCTATGAAAACATTAAATATTAGCTGAATGCTCAACTGCTGGCAAGGAAAAAAAAAAACCACGAAGTGTTAAGAATTACTATAGAAGAAACACAAACTAGAAAGTCATTGGGTCACTGACTAAATCCATTGTCTATCCACGTCTTAAATCTTACATGAGTCATTCTCAAAAAAACCAGTAGCAGATTCAGAAAAAAAAGAATCAAAAAACGTCAAGAAGAATCAAAAATTGGCTTGATTTGAGACAACTCTCAGGTATAAGAAAAAAGACAATTGAGGAGGGATATGATAAAAGCCTACAAAATTATGACATGGATGGAGATCAGCTGGTCAATGTCTCATTTAGGGCATCAAATTAAGCTAATGAAGGTTCAAATGGACGAAAAGAAGGCAATTCTTCACACAAAAAGTAGCAAAATGTGGAACTCCAAAGGTTAAAAGTTTGTCCAAGCTCAAGGGAGACTGGGCAGATTTATGCAAGAGAAATTCTTTGAATTAGACAGAAACTCCACTCTGACGAGCTGATGTCTCATCTGAAAATGAGAATGGAGTTTGGGAGAATAGCAGGGAACTTATCATACACACTTCCCGTTTTTAGTTTTCCAGACACATCTACTTACAACTATAGTTGGAAGCAGTGTCTGGTATTAGACCAGCCTTTGGTTTGACCCAGTAGAACCCATCTTATGTTCTCATATGACCACTTAAAACTCAAGGGTTTTAGTCAACAGGAAACAAAAGACTATGTTTCAGAAGATATATACGCAGCTCTAGAGATGCCAAACTACACATATTGCACATTTTACAGCTGCCATAGACACTTATAGTATATGGGGTTTTTTTGGTTCTGTACACTTAACCAAAATAATTCAAGACTCACTTAGCCCTAGCTCCCTAGGGAGCAAAGCAGGAAATGAAGGAAGACACCCTCTCCACTCACACCCTCCCTGAGGTTCCAGAAGAGCAGGACAATAGTAATGCAGCAAAAGTCGTAAATATCCCTCACAGTCCCTTTTACACGTCCTTCAGAGGCTACGTAAGAGGGTGACTACATGAAAACAGCATTGTTTTAAAAAGTGGTGCTAGCCTCCAAATTTCTGGCCAGCAGGTCACTTATTCATTGGAACTCAAATGTTTCAGAGAAATGAGAGTCTCTGTTCTTCCCTATGCATACACTATGTATATCCCTAGGATATACACTGACCTTGACAAACACACAATTTTGTACAGATCTTATCAGGTAACATCTGGTATCTGAATGTATTATGTTAAAACCTCTTAATGCATTTTTTACTCAGGAGGAATGTACTCGGTCACCCTACTTTACATGTACAGCATTCTCCTGAAACACCCAATAGCAATGAAAGCAAAAATTAATTACTTCAGTAACTTAAAAGGTAGCAGTAATTACCTTGCCTAGAAAGATTTCTAATGTACTTACCGACAGTGCAAGACTGAGGATGGATGTTGCATAGTTAAAGCTGTGGACTACTTTGTAGGAAGTAGTACTGTAAATCTTCACATGCCTATACAGAAAAGTAATGATTAAAACCTCATGACTAACGCCTTACTGTAGACACTTTACAGGAATTTCATCACTCCCAACTTCTATAGATCGTTTAAGGAAACTGAGTATTTACACAAAGCATTCTTCAGACTACCGTTGAGCTTCTTAGTTATTACCTCTCCTGCAACAGAAGGGTTCTGTTAAAAGATACACGAAAGTCAAGAAAGGATAAAGCTTTCCCAAAAAAGATGAAAATGGGGCTAGGCAGAAAAAGAAATTGAAGGCAGATGTAGTGACTATCCGAGTTCAGCAATGCTTATTAGGGAAACACTAAGACAGCACTTCTTAAAATTTCTTCTCAAATTTAAGTGTAAGATGTATTGACAATTTCTGGAAGTAAATTTGCAGATATTCTTGTATCCAGTTGCTCTTTGATGATTTGGTTGAAGGTAGGAAATATTTAAACAAATACGAAAACAAAACTTAATCTTACAACAAGTATGAACTTCGGTGCTGTGAGTACCGAATGACAAGTAGCTGCACATCTAGTGTGATACTTCAGCTTATGCTTTGTAATTATAAAGCCTGATGAAGCCTAGAAAGTACAGGAGGGAGGGAGGGAGTAAGAGAACAGACCACATAGTATTTCTAATGTCTCAGAGACAACTGTTTGAGTACTGGTACTCAGCAATTCAACCCAAACAAACAAACAAAAACACAAGAAGGACATATTTTACCTGTGCACCTTGGGTACAAAAAGCAACAACAAGCACAGAGACACAAAAAACAGGCTCTTTAAAGGTGAATACTAACACACTTTCACTTATTTAACTGTATTAAAGTTAAGAATAGGTACTTTATGGAGACTGAAAAGGTCAGTTTAAAGATTCAGAAAAATGAATGCTTATTCAGAGGTTCCTACACACATGCTGAAGTGGCGCATGCAACCCCTACTGACATTTAGGCTAGTAAAAGGTTAGTGTATATCGCAGAATGTACCTTGGCCCCAAGACATGTTTTCAAGTAAGTTATATCTCTTACAGTTAAAAGCTTAAGACCAAAAAACATGCACAGATTCACAGTGATGTATAATAACTTTCAAAGGAAAAAAGTCCTAATGAATTTAAATCACAATGAAGCCACAAAATACACTAACCTGTCCAGAGATCCTGACAATAACCTTTGTCCAGAGCTGTTCAGGCATAAACAAGTTACAGTTTTATGGTGATTTTTAAGTGAAACTAGTAATTGTCCACCTTTTAGTACATCCCAAACTTTGACGTATCGACCTCCTGTGAGAAGGAAGCACACAAACATTTTGACATACGTACACATTTATGCTTCTCTGGAGAAGTTTATGGAGAGTGATAAAGTGCCTCCTTCATAACACAGAGTTTTCTGTACCTACTCGCTGTCCCCATCTGTTATGACTATCCCCTGGGACAAGACACACTACAAGCCTGCTCTTTTTTAGGCCATCCTGCAGACACAGCTGAATGATTCAACATACTCCTCAACAAAAATTATCTAGATACCACTGGGTTACAGGACTTCGGACACAATGGCAAGAAGAGATTAAGAAAATCTTGTCATCATTAAGACAGAGTCCCATCTTTTCAATATTTCTAAAGTATGCTCATTCCTCCACTTTAGCACTGGGCTAATTAAAGTCTGTATCATGTCACTGAAAATGTCTTTTTCTTTTGGACCAACTACAAGAAAATCAAATCAGAGACAAAAAGACCCCTACCTTCACCTTCCAGATCAACACAGCTCCTTAAAGATCTTTGAGAAATCCAGCTATTACATCACTTACCACTTCATTACCAAATAAAAACACCACACAAGAAAGAAGCAGCTGAAATATGTCCCAGATTAGGGCCACAGAAAAGAAATTTCATTTTATTGAAGTACCTGCAGATACCAGAAGCCCACCAGAAGGGAACAGAAGCACACTCTCCACAGGCTGGCCATGTTCTATTGTCATGACACTACTTTTTGTTCGTGCATCAAAGAGTTTCACAGTGTGATCATAGGAACCTACAAACAACACCGTAAATAACTTAAGTTTCATTATTTCAATTATTTCAGGAACTAAAAGAGCCACGTCCCACAACCTGAAGGAGCTCCTGCCAAATGGAAACAGTTTTAAACCATACACTTAGAACACTTTATGGTTTACCCTGGTTAATTTACAGCCTTCAGGCAACAAAAGTCTTCTAATTCTAGCCCTAAAAACATGTCAGGCCTTAAAAGTAATTTAAGTCTTAATTTTATTCGCCTTCCATTAATTGAGTGTATTTGTAACAGTAAATATCAGTCAATCTGATGAAACCTAGTCTCTTGTGCATCCTGAAGTAAGGAATACTGTTTTTTTCACAGCAATTTACCATAGATTAATACAAAACTAGTGTTACGAAAACCAAAAGGAACTGGTTTCAAACAACTGCTCACATGACCTTTCACTTTTGAGTCTGTCAGCGTGGGGCTGTACCAACTATAATGAAACTAGTGTCCTCCTCCAGAAACGTGGTAAAACACTTCAGTCAATACCAACTAAAGGATATATTCACAGGATTTTCTTAAAACTTTCAAAGGCCAGTCAGAACAGTCCCATTAACCCTAACAGGCTAAAGCAAAAAAGATGTTAAAAATTAGTTTGCTTAGGGTTTCCGTGTCAAACATCAGTGTCAAGCTTAAGAAGCAACCAAAAAGGAAACAACAAAGTAGGCACTGAGTAGGAAGACAGATCCTCCATGTTCAAAATATAATAAACAATATCCTACTGCATCAAAAACTATCTTCCTGCATTTTTCTTCAATTCAATCCAAAAGAAGCATACATAAAAATCAAACCTGTTATAAAGACATCAGCATTCACTCTACTTGCACAGCCGCATCTCACGTAGTCAGTGTGTTCACTGTATGAGACGATTTCTGTAGCACTTGGAATATCCCACAGATTTGATGAATAATCATCACCACCAGAAAATATTCGGTATTTATCAGACAGGAAGCCCACTACATGAACAGCTCTAGAAACCAAAGCCCACAATATCCAAAGTTAAAATATATACTTGTTTCTAGAACAGTTAGTCTGTAAGAAGAACTTATTAAAGTATTCTCTGTAACTCAAAAGTGCAAAGTATTTACTGTTGGAAGTTACAAAGCCTCACTTTATAGGTTAAAAACCGTTTAGTTTTTATATATTCAGCCAGAAAAGGGTCACGCTGGCAGATGCTTACCTAAGCACTGATGCAATATGCCTTAAAGGTTCTTAAAGGTCTACTAGGTGCTCATTAAAAAGTTGTAAATTCTTCGCGTGTTATATAGAGGTCTGTGTACTAACACTGTCCCTTAGAAAAAAAAATCTGTACTAGTGAGTTTTAAGTGTAACTGAGTTGGACACACTTATTGTCCTTTAAAATCACTATTTAAATCTGTATTATCATTGTAACATTTCAACAGAGTATGACTTTGACAGAGAACACAGATATCCTAATGTTATTACAGTTAACCTAGTGATTATGACATAAGATAATACCCAATCTACAACTACAGGCCTCAAATAGAAACACTCTCAAGGTCTTTCTGTGAGCTTTCCTGTGAAGGGGGAGGTTTGTTGTTTTTCTAGCTAGATACAACACGTATTGGTCTTCCACAGCACAGCAATCTGTTCAAGCATTATCATTGTCTCCTCCTCACTGATATGTCAGAACTTCTCTTCTAACTCCCTCCCCACCACAACCCCACTCCACCATCATGCATTTTTTCTCTTTTGTTGTTTTAAGGGATTCCTGCTCCTCCCGGTGTATTTCTTCACTGGTTTTGTTCAGCGACTTTTTAGAACTCTTTTCCTGCCAGCATCAAATAAAACGTGCTTATCAGCACCATGTAGTCACCAGAGTATTTTTATACAACATATTGACAGACACCTGCCTGAATTAGAAAACATATTTATTCCTCCTTGTACTCAATTCATATTTAGAATTTAAAACAAAGTCACTCCAATTCTGAATTAAATTTTAAAATCTACTTTTCAGTAAGACCTACGTGAGACAGTTGCAAGCAACATAGATCAATATTATGCAGATTTTCAACAACATGCAAAGGAGACATATGCAAATACACCAAACAAGTTTACGCACACAAAGAAAAAAACAACACTGTCTTACTTAGTATGACCATCAAATTGCCTCAGCGGTGCTTTTCCACTAATGTCAAAGAGGCGAATGCTACCTTCTTCACTGCCAGCAACAAGCAGATTGCCATCATCTCTGTATGTGGCACAATAAGCAGCATCTTTGAAGCGAGAAAACGTCTTGATTGGTTCCTGAGAGTAACGGCCGTAAATGTGGATCTAGCAAAGCAAGAAGGCATTTAGTTCACTCATATGATACCAGCTGAAGGACAAGAACGTAAGAAACTCAGAAAAGCCACTTACCCTTGAGGAGGCTGTGACGGCATAGTTATACGGAGGAACTGGGGAGAAGTCAATTTTATTTACTGCACCAAATTCCTTTATCTGAACAGGCGTCTAAAACAATTGCGATAAAGATCATTAAATGCACACGAGCACACCACCGAAAATGAAAACAGCAAAACAGAACCTGTTCCTCCTACAGAGAGATCAAAACGCCATTTAGAACCACGTTATTTTTTAAATACAATCCTACTGAGTTTCTCTTCTGCCAGGCAACCTCTGCTCTTATAATTTTTTTCCAATTCAGGCATTACAACGGACTCATTAATCATGTGTTTTGAAGAAAACCAACTTTTTTTCCATCACGCAAGTTTAAAAAGATCAGTCGCACAAAAGCAGTTTAAAAAAACCGTCTAGCACAGTAACTACCTCCGTTGGGCCAGTTTGGGGCACAAGTCGGCCTCGTTTCCTGAGAAGCCGTTTAACAGGATTCCGGGCGATAGTAAAGTACCGTTTCTGTCCGAAAGCCGCCAGAGGCGGCGGGAGAAGCACCGGCCCCTACCCCCCGCCCGCAACCCCCGCCCCGCGGGGGGCCGTCTCCCACCTTGTAGGCCCGCCAATACACTGTGTCCTGCGTGATCCTCTCCCCTAGCTTGGGGTGCGCCTGGACCACCACCGGCTTGTAGGTGGCCATGGCTGAGACGGCGCGGGGCCCGCCGGGCGAGGCGCAGGCCTGCGCGGCGCCTCTCACGGAGCGGCGGCGGCGGCCGAGCGGCGCTCCCGCGGGCGGGCCGGGCGGCTCTGCGGGAAGAGTGCGGGGAGGGCCGCAGCGATCCGCGCCGCCTCAGGGGCCGAGGGCCGCGCTGTCTCCCGCCGCCGCCGCTAACGCGAGCCACACGCCCGCCTCGAGGAGAACCACCGCGCACGTGTGGGCACAGCGTCACCAGGAGGCGACTCCCCTAGCCAATCGCCACGGCGGTGGAGGAACGTCACTTCCGTCCCACCGCTGACGGAGCGGTAGGGCGTCACGTCCCCGTCCCCCCTCCCGTTAGCGGCCAGAACGGGGGCGCTGAGGTGAGGCCGGGCTGGCGGCAGCGGGCGGCGGGGCCGCTTTGTTGGGGGCGGGGGGTCCCGGGCGGAGGGCGCTCCGCGGCGTCCGCGGGTGCTGCTGCCGCCGCCGCTCGCCTTCACGCCCGCCCCGGAGGCTGCGGCCTGCAGCGCGGGGGGAGGGCTGCCCCGTCAGGCAGGCGTTAGGCGTCCCGCGGTGCTGTCTGAAAGCCCCCGGTACTCTGGGATGTTTTGCCGTGGTCGGTCTAAAGGGAGGTTTATCCTGTGCGTACGGTAGAAGCCATTTATTTTACTCGGGTTATGAAAAGACCTACAGTCGTAAAGGGACTCAAGGTCGGTTTAACTTTTCCTTCAAGTCTCATGTTTTTAGGCAATAAAGTAATCTTCTTATAGCTTATTCCCGTCGTGGTATAAACCTTGTTGATTATGGTGGGAGTTTTTTCTTGCTACCAGACTAATATTCTGAAACATCACTTAAATGAAACTCCTACTGGCTTCGTTACAGAATTTGGCTTAAATACCCGTGTGATAAAATGGAGGTTTTGGTCAGCAGTTTGTGACAGCAGTAAGATCAGTATTTCACCAAGGTTTGACTATCAAAACCAAATGCCGTAAGCTTAAATGAAGCAGAGTATGGTGTATTTTTGTGCATTGCTTCACTAGAATGCAGTTAACCTATGTTATGTGTGTTTAGTTGCAGGTGTTTCAGGCATCCAGATCTCTTCAGATACAGCTTGGTTGGCCAGTACTGCTTTTGGCTAGAAACTATGAAGAAACATCTCGCATAAAACCACTATGTAATTGAGGCCATGGCATCTTCAACAAACTTAGATGCAGGGGCCCAGTTAATTGTAGAAGAATGCCCCACTGGCTACAGCCTTCCGCCCATGCCAGACATTAAAGTGGAGCATCAGCTTGACTCTAGCACAGAGGAAGGCCCAGCTCAGAGTGTTGCCATGGGAATGAAATTCATTTTGCCCAATAGATTTGATATGAACGTCTGCTCGCGATTTGTGAAATCTTTGAATGAGGAGGACAGTAAAAATATTCAAGACCAAGTTAACTCTGACCTTGAAGTGGCATCTGTCTTATTTAAAGGTTGAGCTTTTTGGTGCAAATTGTTATGTGTGGACTATGTCATCCTCTAACGCTGTTAGTTTTTTTTTTAAAAAAAAGCCCCTGTCTTACAAGTGCATTAATCAGTAATAGTTTTCTAAGATTTGTTCCCCTAACATTTTTATTACACGCTTAATGGATTATTAATGTCAAATTAATTTCCCCCAAGATTGTTTTGTAAAACACGTTATTTTTTTAATTGAAAAAGTAGCAGCACAAAAAGTCACTAGGGTAATTTAACAAAAGCTGGTGCTGATTATGAAAAAAAGCTTATTTCTTTTGTGTAGCATGTCCTACAACATGTACACATTGTTGCATGTATGTGTCTTTACCAAACACTACTGAAAGCACTATATGATCATTTCAGCTGCAGCACGTTGTATCTTTTCACTAGTACGATGACAAAAATAATGTAGGTCACGTGGTTGACTTCGTTTTATCAATATGGTTGTACAAAGCCTGTAGTTGTAGCAATTGGCTCAACACTACTTGAAAGCAAATGTTGCTGCAAATCTGGATCCCTGCAGCCAATCTCCAGCCATTGCTGGGCAGCTTCATTGAATTGATCTGTTCCTTTTCATGGCTGAGAATATTAATGGACCACAGAATTAGGACTCCAGTCTATTTCCCTCTGTGGTTTCCAATGCTCGCTGTAATATTTCAGACTGTTCATAATGTATCTCTTCATGAGGTTGAATTTGACATATTTCCTATAACAAATACAAATACAGACCTATTGTGGATTTTGATGATTTCTCTGATTTGATTGTTTGGCTGCAGTTCAGCCATTGTAATTTTCAAACTTTTTTGATTTACAGGCCCTAAGTGCATACTAGTGGAGCTGCAGACCTGAACGGCAAATTTAGACCCATCAGTGATAGGGTTGGTTTTCTTAGGTAACATTTGCGAACCCCTTAGAAGTAGTCCTGCGGATCCAGGGACCGCAGGTCAAAAATCCCTGGTAGGTCTCTTAATTTGATCACATCATCTGTAGCTCTCTGACTGGCAAACAAAATGTAATTTCATTTTCATGCTGCTACCCTCTACTTTTAATTGGTTCTGTCCCCAAATATGTGCTTGGGTTTACGATCATGAAGTTCTCTATGGCGTGAATTCAGAGTGCATGTTAATTAGCTTCCAGTCATTAATTATTGGTGCACACGGGTGTCAAATCAGTTTAGCCAATAATGGAGTTTAAGCCTGCAATATGTTTTTTCCAGTATTTAATCAGTTAGCTTCTTCAAATTATTTGGCTTCTCAGCTACTTCTCAAAATCTACTTTGGAGAATTAAAAGCCAAGATAACGTACATATTTTGCAATAAGATGCCATTAGATTCTAATAGAAAGCTAGAATAGTACAAAATGAACACAGCAGCATTGAATGACTTCTTGAATTCCAAGTGGTGGCCTGCTGTTGCATTTTGTATAAGTGATTGTGGAATATTTCTCTTCCTGCTGGATGAGTATTTGTAAGACATTCATAATGCAGGTACAATTTTATCCAGCAGGAGTGGAAAAAGTCCTGGTGAAGAAAATTAGCGAAGGTCATGTCCATGCAAGTAGGGGACTGCTTAAAGAGTGGGCAAAGGGTTGAGCTGAGCAGTAACTGACTACATGGCTGACCAGAGCTGTATCATGTTATTGCACTGGAGAGCATAAGTGAGGGTATGACAGGATAAGTGGAGCCATCCTACCTGATAAATCCACGCCAGGAATATTTAAAATCTAGACAAAGACTTACCTCATTCAGACAGCAGCCTGTCTCTGGGTGACATCATGCCATACTGAACCTGTGGGGCAGCAGCATAGTTTTATTCCAGAAATTAATACAGCCCTTTATTCAACTCTCACAATACCTAGTGGAAAAAGCACATCACAGAGCTTACTTAACATGGGTTTTTAAAGATCTTGTGTAACCAGTGCTTTCTAGTTTGACTTAGAATCTGTGGCTTTCTTTTAATGCTCTTACTAGTACTAGAATCCTGTCTGTTTCCTCTGTTCAATGTAGCTGAATGCAACATCCACACTTCTCCTTCTCCTGGTATCCAAGTAAGACATGTTTATACTCCATCAACTACTAAGCATTTCTCACCAATAAAACAGTCAACTACCCTAACTAACAAACACAGGGGAAACGAAGTCTCTACAACACCTCTGCTCGTAAACTGTAAGTATCCTTCTGTCTTAATCATTACTTTCTGAGCTGTATGTTAGATGCTTGACAGATCTTTCCGATTTTTTTCTTTGGTGTTGTAATGGATCTTAATATAGAAAGAAAACATTGAGATAGTCTTGTCTAATTTCACGTGGTTCCAACCATAAAATAGTAACCCACCTGCCATACTGAATTCATGACTGAAGCATATTTTCTAGAAAGGATCCAATTCTTTATCTAAAAAATGTAGATAAAGATTTTTCTGATCCTTTCTAAGCTTTAAGTTAATGTGCTTCATATACTTGTTGTCAGATCTTGTGCATCTTGTAAAATTTATTAAAATTAGATGATTGGTAAGTGCTACAGATCACTGCAAACGTCATGATTGTTACAGATCATGAAAGTCAAGATGGTAGTATTAGTTATGGAGTTTTTTTATTCTTAATTGTCAAGCATTTTATTTATAAATTAATTCTCTGTAATTTACTTGATCTATAAATTATTTCCTCTGTAAACTGTATCCAGTGTTCAAAAAAAAAAAACAACTAAAGGCTGCTTGCATGGGAAATATTAATAAAATACACAGTCTTTTTGAAAAATAATGAAACTTTCATGTAGTGAATAGGAAGAGGACAGTGAACATTTACATGTTATGTAATCATTAGCTAATTTTGTTATTAGATAATGTGGATAATGTATTACATATTTCTCCCATGCACCTTTCAGACCTGCTCCAAGTTGTAATGATAAAAAACGTGTACCTGTGCAGAGTTTACTATGGGATCAGAGATTTTTTTCTTCATAGCCTCTTAAGAATTATTCTGCTTTTAATGCTTGGTACTTTTTTTTCCCAAAATGAAAAAAAAATTAAAACCCCCAAAGCCCACAAACATTTTCTTTCCCTGTAGATGTCAAATTGTTTATAGTTTTGTGATGTCTGATCTATTCTACATTGGCTACAGGCTTTATTGAGCAGCATGATGAGTCTCCTGATACATGTGATCTCTTAGATGTCATTTTTAAACTACACAACCTTAATTTATCAAAAGATGCTTATTTTCATTTGATAAATATTCTTAATGTGATCTTGGGTTGCTGACCAAGCAGCCGAGAAGAGATCATGTTGCCTTGTAAAAAGTCAATGTAGGAAGTATCTTTGCTTTCTAGTATGTTTTATATAGTAGTTAAAAATTACCTAAACTTATGAAACTCTTTGGAAACTTTTCAGTTTTTAAGATCATGATTCCAGTTCAGAACATAAGGTGAAACCTGTCTACACTCTCAAATCCAAGTTCTGTACTGCTCAAGCCAATGGACAAGTTATGCCCAGCTCCAAATGGGGCAGGATGAAAATTGGTGTGCCTAACACATGCTTTTGTTTCCATTTTTGCAGCGTTATCAGTTCATCAGCTGGCTGCTCAGGGAGAAATGTTGTATCTGGCCACGCGTATTGAACAAGGTGAGACAGAGGAAGGTGAAATGCTTTTTTTCCTTTGGGGCATTTATACCCTGTTGTGCTAGACTTTTTCCCCAAAGTTGTATTAAAAAAAATCCTCAATTCTGGTACAAGTTGAAGGATATTTGAGGTATGCATTCTTTATGGATATGGACTGTTGTTTCACATCAGTCTTTTATTCATTCATTGCTATGATTTGGATTTTAAATTAAACGTTAGTATTAATTTAAGTTGTAGGTAAGTCTCTTCTTCCCCCTGCTCCCCAGCTATGTAGCTAATGTATGGAAATGAGAAGGGACAGTCTGTTCCATCAGAAGAGTTAATTTTTTTTTAAATTATCTTTGTAATTTAAAACACATTTGTATAAATGGTGGCTTTCCAATTCTATTTAATCAATCAACATGTAGAGCTATATTCTATGTTGGTAACTTAAGCCATGGCTCATGCCTGCAATATAATAGTGCTGCTTGTTCTGAGTTGGGTGATAGTCTTCAGTGTGACGTTTCTGTGTCCAGAATACATGTACAAAATTTCAGCTCTACATAACATATCGAATAGAGTACTGTTAAGAGTATATTCTTATTGTATTATGAGTAATCAGCCATGATTTCAGTCCATCTGTTATCCCGAAAAGTGGGTTGATTTGCGCAGTGTGCAAAACGCCAAACTACACACAGAGCAGAGGTATCTTATTTAGTTCATTTTTGTGCAAAGTTTGGTGCCAGGTGGTAACCCACAAGGCTAAGGTACCCCACACCAAAAGACTACAAGGCATTTATACAGTTAAGTGGGTCAGTCACAGCTAATAATTGGTTCATTTCTTTCTCGCTTTAACTTAAAGATACAGCTCACTTTTAGCTTACCAGACATGCTCAGAGAGTAAGGTGCTTATTAGAGGGGGGAGATTCCTGGCCTATGGGCATGATTTTTGGTATTATAATGAGGATAGTTCACGTAACAGACACTTCGTTTTAGTTCTTATCAACATCCCAATTAGTTGTTCTCCTTGACTACACGCTTTTATCACCGCATTCGCAGCATCTTCTGAGGCAGGATGTTTCCTTTGATCAGTCTCTCAGCTCTCCTCAAGGATAAAGTCATAAAACAAGTGCTTCCCTATCTCTCAGTTCCCTTCTCTGGCCACCAAATTCTGTTTTGCCAGGACTTTTCTAGCTTCCCATGCTCTGCCAGGTGCAGAAGAAGCTGGGAGGAGAGGGGGCACAACCAAGAGAGCAGATTCAAACTGGCCAAAGGGGTATTCCATATCATGTAACATTATGCCAGTATGATAACTGGGAGGAGCTGGCGGGGGGAGGGAGGCAGCAATCCCCAGGCAGCAGTGGCCAGCAGGTGGTAAGCAGTTGTATCGTTTGTGTTTCTGTTTTTTTCCCTTTTTCCCTTTTCCTCTTTATTATCATTATTGTTATTATTATAATAATAAATATTATCATCATTATTATTTTATTCTAATTATTAAACTACTCTTATCTCAACCCACAAGTTTTTTTTTTTTCCTTTTGCTCTTCCGATTCTCTTCCCCCATCCCAGAGGGGTGGGGAGAGTGAGCGAGCAACTGCGTGGTGTTTAATTGCTGACTAGGGCTGAACCACGACAGTCCTTTTTGGCGCCCAACGTGGGGCACAAAGGGTTCAAGATAATAACAGTTGCTGGTCACAGCATTGATTCATCTGTTCTCAATATTAGTTTGTCCAGTTACACCGTGCTGGTATTGAAGTACACGTTAAAAATTGCTGTTGGTTTTTGTAGTCTGCTGTGCTCTGCAGTGATCAGAGATGTTTTGCCTAGGAGATTTGTTATTAAAATACTGGCCTTCAGCATTATCGGTTATTTGGGTCTTGCAAAAAGTAACAGCCATTACTGTACTTCAGGTACCACCTCATGGAGACAATTAGCAATTATACCTCCTCTGAGAGGTTTTTTATGGAGGAAATACAGAATGGCACCTTAGCTGCCGTCTTATATAATGCCTCCTCCTTCATTACAACTTTTCAGTATCTTGAACATCCTTAGGTAGTTAAGATACATCTGTTGGTATTGCTTTGGCAGGCGGTTTCAGTTCTGTCTAAGGTTAATAAGCAGTTTAAGAATATCATCCAGAGATCTGCCCCAAGGCTCGATAGCTATGCATGGCAGGGTATGTGGGATATTATGGGCAAATGCCTAAGACAGGGGGCATTTGCCAGTGGGCACATCCCAGTGTTGTGGGACTTCACCCCTGAACAAGCGCAGAATCCTGAAAAATTAGTAGAATATTTGGAGGAAGTATGTTGTCACCCTGACAATTCCAGAGGGATGCAAATCACTGCAATGTGCTGGGGCCTGGCCCATGCCTATCGAGCCCTGTTTAACACTATTCAGTACCCCCAAGGGGAAGAGAAGCTTCTGGATCTAAAAAGACAAAAAAGGAGAGCGACAAGCACTGTGGCAACTCCAACCCCCATGACAGACACTGCAGCCACTCCAACTGCCAGTGACATGCACTGCAGCTGAATCAGAGGACCAACCCATGCCAGTATCAGTCGCCCCTTGACACAAGAAGAAATCTTGGAAGAGAAAGTCAACTTGTTTAGAAAGAGATGATGAAGAAGCATGGCCATCACGAGGAGAGGAGGAGAAAGAGGAAGAACTCATAGAAGAGATGGAAACTACCTGATCCCTATCCTTGAGTGAGCTGCGAGATATGTGAAAAGATTTTGGCCGTCATTCGGGTGAGCACATTGTCACCTGGCTGCTCTGATGCTGGGATAATGGGGCCAGCAGTCTGGAATTAGAGGGGAAGGAAGCCAAATAACCAGGATCCCTTTCTAGGGAAGGGGGCATTGACAAAGCAATTGGAAAAGGGAAACAAGCCCTCAGCCTCTGGAGGCAACTCCTGTCAGGTGTGAGAGAAAGGTACTCCTTCAAGGAAGATATTGTATTTCACCTAGGAAAATGGATGACCATGGAGAAAGGTATCCAGTACCTGAGGGAACTAGGCGTGCTTGAGATGATTTATGGTGACCTGGATGATCAACAGTCATCCAAAGATCCAGATGAAGCCCAGTGCGCACAACCCATGTGGCAGAAGTTGTACACAGCGCACCATTGACACATGGAAACTCACTGGCTGTAATGTCCTGGAAAGATGACGAGTCACCAATAGTGGCAGAGTTGATTAAACTCCAGGAGTACAAAGCAAATATCTCTTCCTCCCTTGTCTCAGCTGTGGAGAAACTGTCCCGGGAGTTCTAGCAATTCAAAGAAGATATGTCCTCCTCCCCACCAGTACAGACCAGTATCTCAGCCAGTAGGACTAAGCGTCCCTTTGCTCAAGAGAGAGGATACACACAACAGGGCACCCTGTGGTTTTACCTGCATGATCATGGGGAGAACATGAGGAACTGGGATGGAAAACCTACCTCGACCCTAGAGGTACGGGTACGTGAGCTGCAAGGAAAAATAATCACTATGGGGGTTGCTCCAGGAGAGCTGCTGCTCCAGTTTCCAGTGAGCAGGTCCCCAGACTGAGGAGCAGAAGCGCTGATTTTCTTTCTGATCTTAACAGAGAACCTTAGGACTTGTATTTACAAGAAGTGAGTGACGAATACTATGATCAGGAATAGAGGGGCCCTGCCTCCAGCCAGGTAGAGGAGAGGGATAACCGGGTTTATTGGACTGTGTGGATCCAATGGCCTGGCACATCCAACCCACAGGAGTATAAAGCTTTAGTGGACACTGGTGCACCATGCACCCTAATGCCATCAAACTATATAAGGGCAGAACCCATCAGCATTGCTGGAGCGACAGGGGGATCCCAAGAGCTAACTGTATTGGAGGCCGAAGTGACCCTAACCAGGAGTGAGTGGCGAAAGCACCCCATTGTGACTGGCCCAGAGGCTCCGTGCATCCTTGGCATAGACTGCCTCAGGAGAGGGTATTTTAAGGACCCAGAGGGGTACAGGTGGGCTTTTGGTTTAGCTGCCTTGGAGAGAATTACACAGCTGTCTACCTTGCCTGGCCTCTCAAAGGACCCTTCTGTTGTGGGGTTGCTGAAGGTCAAAGAACAACAGGTGCCGATCGCCACCACAACAGTGCACCGGCGGCAATATCACACCAACCGAGACCCTCTGATCCCCATCCATGAGCTCATTCATCAACTGGAGAGACAAGGAGTGATCAGCAAGACCCACTCACCCTTTAATAGTCCCATACAGCCAATGCAGAAGTGTAATGGAGAGTGGAGGCTAACAGTAGACTGTTGTGGCCTGAACGAAGTCACTCCGCCACTGAGTGCTGCTGTACTGGACGTGCTAGAACTTCAATACGAACTGGAGTCAAAGGCAGCCAAGTGGTATGACACAATTGATATCGCTAATGCATTCTTCTCAATCCCTCTGGCAGCAGAGTGCAGGGCACAGTTTGCTTTCACTTGGGGGGGTGTCCAGTACACCTGGAATCGACTGCCCCAGGGGTGGAAACACAGCCCTACCATTTGCCATGGACGGATCCATAATGCACTGGAACAGGATGGAGCTCCCAAACACCTACAATACATTGGTGACATCATTGTGTGGGGCAACACAGCAGAATTTTTTGAGAAAGGGAAGAAAATAGTCCAAATCCTCTGAAGGCTGGTTTTGCCATAAAACACAGTAAAGGGACCCGCACAAGAGATCCAGTTCTTAGGAGTCAAATGGCAAGATGGCTGTCATCAGATCCCAATGGATGTGATCAACAAAATAGCAGCCATGTCTCCACCAACTAGCAAAAAGGAGACGCAAGATTTTTTGGGCGTTGTGGCTGTTTGGAGAATGCATATTCCAAATTACAGTCTGATCGTAAGCCCTCTCTATCAAGTGACCTGATCAAGTGACTGATCTGAAATGGGGCCCCTGAGCAGCAACAGGCCTTTGAAAAGATTAAACAGGAGATAGTTCATGCAGTAGCCCGTGGGCCAGTCCGGGCAGGACAAGATGTAAAGAATGTGCTCTACACTGCAGCCGGGGAGAACGGCCCTACCTGGAGCCTCTGGCAGAGAGCACATGGGGAGACCTGAGGTCAACCCCTGGGGTTTTGGAGTCGGGGATACAGAGGGTCCGAAGCCCGCTATACTGCAACTGAAAAAGAGATATTGGCAGCACATGAAGGGGTTCGAGCTGCTTCAGAAGTGGTTGGTACTGAGGCACAGTTGCTCCTGGCACCCCGACTGCCAGTGCTGGGCTGGATGTTCAAAGGGAAGGTCCCCTCCACACACCATGCAGCTGATGCTACATGGAGTAAATGGGTTGCACTGATCATCCGGTGGGCTTGAATAGGAAACCCCAGTCACCCAGGAATCACGCACCAGCCTCTGGGAAAATCGAAAGATACAATGGACTATTAAAGACTACACTGAGAGCAATGGGGGATGGAACATTTAAACACTAGGATACACATTTAGCAAAAGCCACCTGGTTAGTCAACACGAGAGGACCTGCCAATCGAGCTGGCCCTGCCCAGTCAGAACCCTTATGTACTGTGGAAGAGGATAGAGTCCCTGTAGTGCACGTTAAAAATATGTTGGGGAAAACAGTCTGGGTTATTCCTGCCTCAGGCAAAGGCAAACCCATTTGTGGGATTGCTTTTGAGTGAGGACCTGGGTGTACTTGGTGGGTGATGCAGGAGGATGGAGGAGTCCACTGGGTGCCTCAAGGGGATTTGATTTTGGATGAAAACAGCCAATGAACTTTCATTGAACCAAGCAAAGTGCAGCGGTGATAGAACAAGGACTAACAGTGCTGCGGTGATAGAACAAGGACTGACTTCAGCATGCAAGAATCCAACACCATGCACACCATCTCTCTGAAAGACTGGTCCAATAGATGGAGCCCAATGTCATGGACTAAATGAACTCAGTGGACATTTCACAGACATTTTACAGGAGTGGTCCATAGACTAGGGGTATGATAAATGAAATCTGTATATTCTATTAAAGGATGAGAAGGCTGGTAGGGGTTATTGAAATTGTGTTGAATAGTATGGGACCTGAGCATGACATGAATGATGGAATGGAATAAGGGGCAGATACAAGGATAAAAGGACTGTCATGGTTCAGCCCCAGTCAGCAATTAAACACCACGCAGTCGCTCACTCACTCTCTCCACCCCTCTGGGATGGGGGAGAGAATTGGAAGAGCAAAAGGAAGAAAAAACTTGTGGGTTAAGAACAGTTTAATAATTAGAATAAAATAATAATGATAATAATATTTATTATAATAATAATAACAATAATGATAATAAAGAGGAAAAGGGAAAAAGGGAAAAAAACAGAAACACAAACGATACAACCGCTCACCACTCACTGCCCGATGCTGCCCGTCCCTGAGCCGCGATTGCTGCCTCCCTCCCCTAGCCAGCTCCTCCCAGTTAACATACTGGGCATGATGTTACATGATATGGAATACCCCTTTCGCCAGTTTGAATCCGCTCTCTTGGTTGTGCCCCCTCCCCTCCCGGCTTCTTCTGCACCTGGCAGAGCATGGGAAGCTAGAAAAGTCCTTGACGAGGACAAGCTCTACTCAGCAACAGCTAAAACATCTGTGTGTTATCTCAACGTTTTTTCCATGCTAAGTTCAAAGCACAGCACTATGCCAGCTAGAGTGAAGAACATTAACTCTATCCCAGCTAAAACCATGACAGTATCTTTGTTGAAATGTTTACTGGAAAGCAGGTAATGAGTCGCAGAGTCTATATACTTTGTAATTTACCATGTATATGGACAGCAAATGGATTCTGGAGTACTAGTAGCAGTTAAAAATGCATATTATGGTGCTACGATAAGCGTGGCATATTTTAAGTACTTAGATATTTAAAAAAAAGATCCAACTTTAAACTATTTCAGTCTGATAATTGTTAAAAAAAGTTGTTCCTTCTACCAGCTGCACTAGAAGTAGACCTTAATTGTTTCCACAAAACACCTATTGATTACATATGAGCTTTGCAGGGAATGGAGTTTTACTACCCATAGTGCCTTACAAGCTAATCCTTTACAAGACTGTGTGGCTCAGTCTATTGAAAAAAAAACACTTTCTACAGTATAATGCAGAATGTACCACCTTATTATTCGAGCAGCCCTTCTCTTCTTTCCAGAGATAAAGCCCAGATTACAGACTTTTAACATTTCTGAGTAAAAACAGAGGTTGATTTACAGAGCTTGAAAAAAATAAATAAACCCAAATCTTAACTTTTACTTTGGTCAGTTGGATGTTGGACAAAGGTATGTGCACCACTACTGGGACAGAATTTTGTTTTTAGAGTTAAGATGAGAATGACTTGTAGGACACACAGGTACCTCAGACCATTCACCATGGATACGTCAAAGTATTTCAACAGCTCATACAGTGCATTAGTGAAAGGGATTACTAAATTGCATATTTTTCTTTAAACAGAAAATGTAATCAATCATAAGGATGAAGAAGGATTTACCCCTCTGATGTGGGCTGCAGCTCATGGGCAGATAGCAGTCGTGGAATTTCTCCTCCAGAATGTAAGGAAAATAACACACTTAATTTTAAATTTATTTACCTTTCAGTTCAATTTGCCTTCCTAAGTTTTTCACTGCTGCTACACACATAAAAGTTTTAAAGTTCTGTGTAAAACCTCACATTTTTAAAAAGCATTCTTAATTTATTGTTGTTATTATTATTTCAGGGTGCAGATCCTCAGATTTTGGGGAAAGGGCGAGAAAGTGCCCTCTCACTGGCTTGCAGTAAAGGATACACAGATATTGTCAAAATGCTGCTTGACTGTGGAGTTGATGTCAATGAGTATGACTGGGTAAGACTCCAGCTTAAATTTATGTAAGAGGGTTCTTTGGTCAGAAATTTGAAACAGCACTGGCTTGGGTTTGAAAATCGTTCTACTTCTGAAATATCAGAGAGTTTCAAAACTTCCAGAGGATAAGAGAAGTTGGCCCTACTAGTTCTGACTTCTTGGTAAAAGGAGAATGAGACTAACGCTGAGTCTTTGCAGAAGGTGAGCTTACAGAATAATAGCAGACAAAAAAAGAAGATGGAAGGTGTGAAGAAACAAAAGATAATCACCTTTTTGTAAAACCTGTGAAGGCTCTTACTGATACATGGAATTATACTGGTACATTAAGGAACTGCATTTGCAGACTGCTCAGTCATGCTTTTCCCTGCTTTTGCAGAATGGAGGCACACCTCTACTATATGCAGTTCATGGGAACCACGTGAAATGTGTGAAAATTCTCCTTGGTAAGTAGACTGTCCAAACTGAGTTATCAGTAATAATGTACTATTAGTTCTCATTGTCAGAAATAGGAGTTTCTTTTCTAATTTTACATAGAAAGGGGTGCTGATCCAACTACTGAAACAGATGCTGGCTATAATTCCATGGATTTGGCTGTAGCCTTGGGCTATCGGAGTGGTGAGTATTGCAAATGTAAATTCTTTGATTTTTATTTTTACTGCTCCATATTCACGTAGCTGCTGTTGATGGCCTAGTAGAGGTTTTGCAGCTCTAGGAAGATCCCTGTCCTAAAAGTCTAAATACACCTAAATATATTGGTGCAAAATGGGTAGGAGCTTCCATCCCTGTCTCAGAAAGACAGGTCCCTAGCAAGAAGATGTCACTGACCTGGATCTACATCTGTGGGCACAAATAATGGTGTGTAGTGCTGAGGCAGCCGTGATCCAGACAAGGGGAGCTGAGCTGCTCCCCCACCATGAACAAAGGAGTGTATGTTGCCCTGGACAGTGAAGAGAGGCCTGCAGCCCTTCTGAACCCCTTGCCCTAGTGCTGTTGATTGGCATGATGTGATGTAGTTTGCCAAACCTTCTTCCCCTGTCAGACTAGCTCTAGTTCTAGTTTATCTTGGATGCAGAGAGTAATACTGCCAGGGTCAGTGAATTACACTACCTTACTTGGTTCTGGGAAACAGAAGCAAAGAAGGGACTCTCTGTTTTTCCCTCATGCTACCTTCATTTTGAGAGTAATGCAATGTCTGCCGTTACAGAAATGAACTGAATCCAAAAATAAGCCCAGCACTGCATGTGTGGCTTCTCCAAGCAGAGCCCTCTGCTTATGGGAGGAGGGGTGGAGGGCAGTAACTTCGCAGGTGTGTACACGTAGGACTACTTCTAGAGTTCAATCTCAAAACATTCCACAGAAGTAGTTTCTAATAAATATTTTTGCCTACGTTCCATTTATAGGCTTAAAAAATTCCTTTTGTATGCTATCTGCCTATGCAAACCAGAGAACAGATTATTACCTCCAAAAACCATAATCTGCCTTACTTGGGTGTATTGTTTTTGCATTATATGAAGCTTTTATTTTCTGAAGGGATGGCAACTCTCTTCCCAGAGTGAATTTATTCCTGTCTGTTTTTTATTAAATAATTGTACAGGGCAACCTGGCATCTGTGAGGAAAAAATAGTACACCCTTTAAGATGTGAAAAAACATTGAACACTGGTTAACCTGATTTTTTTCTCTGCTTTAGTTCAACAGGTTATTGAGTCTCATTTATTAAGGCTACTTCAAAATATCAAGGAATAATGGTTGGCTCTTCTGCAGGTGTCAGTTCTTGGCTTGGAGATTCAAACTGCTTTTTAGCCCTGTCATCAGTGACAAGGGTTGGTTGTTTTGTAACTTCACCTCAGTTCAATTATTTGCTGGTTTTAGTTAAGCTTTTTAATATGCTTCCTCTTCTTCCATTGGTGTTCATAGGAATATGCAATGTCATCCTTTTAAATATATTTTATATGATTTTTAGAAGAAAAAGTGAGCTTTTGTGCATGAAAAGCTTTGTAAATGAAACCTGTTTTGACCATCTAAATGTTTACGCGGAGCACCGTGGGGAGCACTGTGCCAAGCATCCTACTTGATCACATCATTGATACATATTCTTAAGAAGAAATTTGTTTAGATATTGAGATACATCACTATAGTAGATGTCTTTAATGTTAATAATACCAAATGTGCACCATGTGTGATTGTTTTCAAGCTCCCCAGTTAATAATATTGTGTGAGCTTTTGGTTTTGTCCAGTTTTGAAGAAGTTGGTAATAAATTGAAGGACTTCTATGATGGTAGTTTAATTCCTACCTGATTTCTTTCCACCTGCCTCTGCCTTCCTGTTGTAGCCCTGGAACAACTAGGCCAGAATGTCCTCGGTGGAAATTTCTCTGGTGTAAGGAAGCCTAATTGCCAGTGCAGAATTCCTAGCTCCTAAATACCTTCCCTGCAATGCCTGAAAGCAGACATCAGCTGTGTGGGAGGAGAAGCCAGAGCCTACTGCATTCCAGGCTTCTTCAGCCAAAGTGTCATCCTTTGGGTCATAGAATATCTCAAGTTGGAAGGGACCCATAAGGATCATCAAGTGCAACTCCCTGTTCCTCACAGTCATATGATTTAGTTATAGGTAGTCCTAAGAGCATTGTCCAGATGCTCCTTGAACTCTGACAGGCTTGGTGCTGTGACCACATCCCTGGGGAGCCTGTTCCAGCAACTCACCACCCTCTCAGGAAAGAGCCTTTTCCTAAAGCCCAGTCTGAACTTCCCCTGATGCAGCTTCATTCCATCTCCATGTGTCCCATCACTGGTCACCAGAGAGAGGAGATTAGCAACTCCCCTTCTGCCACCCGCTGGTGAGGAAGTTGTCGGCTGCAATGAGGTCACCCCTCAGCCTTCTCTTCTCCAAGCTGAGCAAATCAAGTAACCTCAGCCGCTCTTCCTAAGTCTTGCCCTTCAGACCTTTTTGCCATCTTTGTCACCCTTCACTGGACACACAATTTGATGTCCTTCTTACATTGAGGCACCCAAACCCACACTTGAGGCATACTTGAGGTGGGGCTGCACCGGTGCGGGGTAGAGTGGGACAGTTGCCTCCCTCAACGGGCTGGCTGTGCTGTGCTTGATGCATCCCAGGACAGGGCACACTGGTGACTCATACCATCAACCCAGACCCCCAGACTGCTTCCTGTGGGGCTGCTCTCCAGCCTCACATCCCCCAGTGCAGGGGGATGTCCCGGTGTAGCTGTTTAGTTAGAACAGCAATTATGACTTTGAAATTAGTTGAAAAATCTAACTGATTTTCTGGCACCCCTGCGCTTAATCAAAACTACGGAGTGATGGGACATGTGACAACTTTTGCACAAATAATAGATAAGCTTTTGAAAGAGACTTTTCAGAAGCTTTTCCCCTGACAGTACCTACGGATCCCCCATGTGGTATTGATGTGTTTCCATACGCATTTCTCCATTGTGTCCAGTAGAGGTCTGGCATCTATTCACATATATACACCCCTAATCCCTGTGTTACTTCCCCAGCCCATGGGTAGTGAGCCCAGTCTCCAATTTACCTAGAGTTCACAAGACATGAGTGGACCCAGGTTAAGTTACTGTATTCCTAATATAGTGTCTGTTTAATTCTTCTATTTGAAAATAATTCCAGGCACACAGGAAATCAATACTATTTGAAGTACACACACTGTGATCCTGACAAAAGGTACTGGAAGGCTGGTGAATAATCCAGCCAAATTCTTTGGGTCAGAGCCAGAGAAATAAATGAATTCAAAATGCTAACTTTGTTCTTTCAAAGTGACTGAATACACAATAGGGGAAAATGTAAAAAACAAACATCTAAACCTACATGGATTAAACCTGAATTTGTGGCCAAATTTCGCTCTGACTCTGTACAGAAACATCTGTGGTATATAAAAGGTGTAAATGAGGTCAGAACTAACCTCTGAAAGGGTGTTTGTTTGAGAACCAGTGCAGAGATCCATTTCCTTCATGAAGCTGAAATCTGAAATGGAATGAACTTTAGGGGAAGTGAAGCAACACCTGATCTTGTAGGTGATCAGCTTTACTGTATCATGCATGATTAAATCAGATTAAAGAAACAGTAAATCTGACATGCCTTGGAAGCAAGGGAGGGAAGTAGTTTCATAATCAAAATCTAGAAAAATATGTCATCTTGTTAAGTAATTTTAAAATAATATGAAGTGGCATTTACTGTAAAGTTGCTTATTAGGAAGGCTGGGATTTAATGGCCTTTGCAAAAACAAATGTTGAACTGCCATGTTTGTTGAAAATTAATGCAAATAAAATGCAAACTGTATTTTCTTGACATATCACGGCCTGAGCCAGTTCTGATTAATTTTTAAGACGTCTTAAAAAAATGTATACATGTTATAAGTATGTATAAGGAACAGAATTTCCTTTTTCTGTGTTGTTTGTGTTACAGGAAAGTACTTGTTCTAAATGATGAATATTCAATATCTGCTTTGTATTTTGTCTTGAACTTCAGTCAGCATTGAGTTAATATATATAGGAAATAAACTGACTATTCTTAAATATTTCCTGGAAGTGTATCCTAGAAAATGCATTTTTTGATTCTATGGGAAGACAGAAAAATAGAGGGAAGTAGATTAAGACATTTTCCATCTTTTTGCTGTAGAATGTCAAGCAGTTGTTAGATAGTCATCACCATGCATCCCACAGAAGTGAGTACAAAGGTGAAGATGGTCATCTTTCAGAAGCTGTTCCCTGCATTAAGAGCTCTTTCCATAGTACAACATTATGCCGCTCAGGCAACGAGCATGGAATTGAAGTTTTCTGTGGCTCCTGTGAGGGGCCTGCAGGGAACAGCCAGCAGTATTTCAAAGGCTCGAAGTTCACACACCCTGAGGAAAACTTAAACTGGGGGCGGGGTGGGGGTGGGGGAGCAGAACCAAAAAACTATGCAAAGAAAAAGCTTTACTCACTGGAAAAAATCACTGTCAAGTAAGCACAGACAACTGTAGATTATGCAATATTAACAGCATGCTTGACTCCACAAACTGCGTTTCTCTGAGGCACAACGATTAATTGTTTGTCTCGGTGTAAACACTTCTCAGAATTGTTTTCTTTGTTTACAGTGGTAAAAATTTTAAAGCCCCTGATTCAGCACTGATAAGCCTTTTGAAATGTCAGCCTGCTGGTTTTGTTTTGGTGAACAACTTCTGTAGCCTTTGATGGCAGGGAGAGGACACTAGGAGTTACCTTTGAACCACACCCATGGCTCTGAAGGCAGCAGTGCTTCCTTGCCACAGCATGCCACATGAATAGAGGCGTCTGAAAATTCTGCAGTCAAAATCTTAACTCCAAGCTGATTCTCCCCAAACTTTTTACAAAAATCTCCTGCTAATGTATTTTTTTGCAGGAATGTTAATAAAATACTTTACATTTGAACTTGAATGATAGCACACTTTCAGAGTGTTAGCAAACAAGTTACTTTTCCTGATTAACTTATTTTTGCCAAATTCAGTGATGTGCAGCATGTAATCACAGATGTCATGAACTCTGCCTCACAAAGCAAATTGCCTAGCACAGTTTCATGTAGCCATAACAGCCAAATGGTTCAGAGCCGCACAAAGTCTTTGTCTCATTCATTCATGTTTGACTTTGCAGGGTATTCTGGTCTATTTAACAGAGGGAGTACACAACAAATGAACTCTAGTCTGCAGTGCAATGGGTACTGCATTTGTCAGAATTAACATTCACTTACAGCTACTGCTGGCGGCAACAGCTTAGAAACCTTGCAGCACATGACAGACAGGCTTTGTTTGGCAGGGAGGTGAAAATAAGAAGCAAGTAGCTCTGTTCCTAGAGGGCAATAGTACAGGTGTGAAATAATTCTACCAAGGAGAAAACAAAATTTTACACATCCACTTTGTAATTGCTCAAAGAAATTCTTATTTCTCACCGTTTGGCAATGGTTGTGATAGAAACTGAACCACCAATAACTGTGAAGAATAACCATAAGTAGATTGTTAATATTTGATTAAAAGAAGTTAAGATGCTGTCTGTAAAGCCATTCTTAAAGGAACTGTGACCAGTACCGCATGCTCCCAACCCCTGGTCATTACTACCGTTAGCATAACATCATTTTATAAGACAAGCAGCTGTTCTCTGGTACTGACCGGATCGCGTATTCATTCCCTTTCCCCTCATTGTCAGGCCCTGAAGGTCCTGTACATCGAGCAGACAAAACAAAGAGATTTCTTTTTCCCCTCCCTGCTGGCCTCGAGGTTCCTGGGCATGAGGCCGATGGCTCCCTTCCTGGCCAGCCTTGAAAGCCCCAGGCACCTGGCCAACCCAGTGGTGTTGATGACCCCGCCACAGAGCACAGGAGCCTAATGGCACCCAGAGCACTGTCTGTAAAACCAAGCAGTTAAGTCCTAAGTGTAACTTGGACCAGAACTGCTACTGGGCAGGGAGAATGGGACCCCCCGTGGCCAGGGACACCTCTGCCATCGCGCGCTTCCTCTGAGGACTGAGGGAGTGACACATGTTCTTTTATACGACTTTCAAGTCTAGGTTATGATTGTTGCATTGACACAGCAAACCATGTATTGAGATCCAGCCTGATCTGCAGAGGGTACAGGTGATTAAAAATCACAGGTGAAGTTAGTATTTAGGTGATTAGAAATCATAAATTGTTATAAATTCTATATTACATTACTTATAGATTGTGCTACATTGATTCTGCTTGGCGAAATCCTGTGCTGTTCTAATTCTAAATTCTAATTCTAAATTCTGTGCTACACTAATCATAATATCCTCGTAAAAAAATACTTCCATTCTAAATACAGCTTAGTGCCACCATGATTCTGCCAAGGATCCCTAAAAAAAAGCTGCCTGTCCCCTCAGTGTTGGGTGACAGAAACATAACCTTAAATCCATACATTTTCATCCGGACAGGATTCAGTCAAGTGAGGAGTTAATCATTTCAACGCCAGCATTACTATTTGCATGTAAATTTCATGAGCACTTCTTAATACTCTTCCCTGTCTGTTCTGGTTCTCCATGGGGCTGCTACTAGTTCCACTGTGTTACCTTCTCTGTTTATCTGTCTTTGAATCCCCCACTTGTATTTCTGAGACAGTAGAAGAAAGCAAAAACCTCCTGCCAGACCTTCCCAGGGTAGAGCCTCATCTCCCTTCAGTCTCCTGTGGGTTCTTCCTCGGTGTGAAAAAAGAAAAAAAAAATAAAATGTATAGATATATCAGTATCCTACACCTCCTACACAGGGTGCTGATGCCCACAGCATACAGCCAAGGGATGGGAGATAGGGCCTCTGCTCTCCACCTTTTCCAAGATCCATGTGAGGTGATCACAGCTCCCCACTGTAGCAGCAGAGGTGAACTGTCCCAAGGCCAGGGGACAAGCAGGGTTTACCCCATGGCACTCTTTTTCAGAGAATTCAGCAGTTGGTATCCCAGTGGTATTTCTGCAGGAAGAAATAATATTACTCAACTCCAAGGAGATGGAAATCAGCCACTGAACCTTATACTAACTTGGCCAATAAACAACACAGTCAAATTTGTACATATGGCACGCACCAATTTTGGATTTCCACAGCTGTTTTACAGTGCCTTGGTCCTACATTCTTCCAGTAACTTTTAAGTAAGCTTGAAGCTCACTTGTTTAAACCCTGATGATGCTACTTAAATCACAGCCTGTTAACTAAGAGACAGCTGTAAACTAAGGCTAGAATTACTACTTATTTTCCACAACTGTTTTATTAGTGTACTTGGAACTAAAAGTGTCAGAAGTAGAGCAACCATTAAAGTTTACCCTAATTCTAGGTAACTCATTCTGCCTAAGCAGTTCACATTCACAGCTCTAGGTAATCCCTAGCATGAATCAGACGCAACTCTATGTTCTCATGAAACTGTAAAGGATAAGGGATAGAAAAAAAAGAGAAAGGCTATATTTATTGGGATGATAGGCTAAAATCTGTTCTGCATTTTTCACTAGGAAGCTGATTGCTAGGGGCATTGCAGCAGAGTTTTTCCTGAACATTGTGGAACAGAATTTTTTTTTTTCCTTTACAACAACAGTATAAATCACTGGAGTGCAGACACAGCCCATCACTAGAATGATCATCGTTAGTATTGTTATAGCAGTTCGCTTGCATGCACCTCCTGCTGTGCAGCACATAACACTTTCAGGAAGTACACTGCTCTGTCTGGCAATGAATGTACAACTGGGTGAATTAGGAATCCACTCACTTGGAACTTTAAAGATCAAAGATATTGTTAGGGGTTAGTCCTACGAATGACGTCTGAATAGATCTTTCTGTTGAGGTTGATTTGTCACCAAATTAAGCTAGCAACTCTCCAGGCATACAGGACTGTAAAGCATGTCAGTCAGTCTTCAGCAGATCAGCAGTGATGAAGCCAACCATGCATGCAGAAATCAGCAGGGAAGGTGGCAGAGCACAACAGAAAGGGAGATGTAAACTGGGCACAGCAACAAGGTGGATTACAGCTGTGGGACTGCACCGTACAGCTCATCCTTTTCCTGCCAGAAGAAACGCAAGTAATCTCAGGATTTTTTTCCAATCTGCATTGTGGGGAATATTGTTTTGGTTCATTACAAAAAAACCAACTGCATGTGCTCCTTTTTTACCACTGAAATCAAAACATGGCAAATACAGGCACATGATATGTTTTTCACAGCCCACACATTTTTCTAGCACATCAGCATTTCTATTTCATAAACAGAAAACAGAGCTTACAGGACAGTAACATTTTCACATAAATCCTAGTATATATCATTTGAAAGTATTTCAGGAGGACACATCATACCATCCAATGGCTTGACTCAACCTTTCTGTATTATTGTCAGCTAGAGGACACTGGGTGGTGTGCAATCTGCAGGCAAGCTTGGTGTGCAAGCACTTCACCAGGCTTCTAGTACAGTTGAAAATTGAGCAAGCTCTAGCTAAACCCTATAAATCCCTGCACCCTGCATTGGTAGCCATTAGGCTAACACTAGATTATCTTAAATGTTATAACCTAAAGGACAATGCAGTTGCTTCTGAAAATGCATCACAAAAAACGGCTTGCGTAGCTATTCTGCATCTGTGCTATAACATCTGTCACAAGTACAGGGTAAGATGACAGGCATAACAACATGGCCATCATCTCCAAAAAGGCTTTTGTTTAGAAGTGTTATGCTTTTCTGCTCATGTAAAATGTGAGGGTTTCAAGAAGATCCACAGCCTCCCAGAAAATATACCGGTGCATCCTTGAAGGCTCAAGTCCCCCTCGGAATTTAACTTACAGCCCACTGGCATAGTTTGTCTGTCAAATCTACTGTATTTCCTGATGAAACCAGATGGCTACAGAGATAGGACCTAACTGAAAAAGCAAAACCAAAAACAATTCCAGGTTTTGAAACAAATAATAGTGCTTAATTTTCAAGATACAAATAATTAAAATAGGACAATGCTAAAATATGAACAACAAATATAATGGGAGTAGAGGGTCTATTCTACAAATGTGAGAGGGCTGACCCACTAAAGCAGAATGACAATCTATCTAGCCTACAGCTCCTGACAGAGATCAGCCAGACACCAGTGTATATGCGCATGAGGTCACATCTAAGCAAGTCTGAATTTTGTATGCTGGTGGAAGAAGATGACTCAGTGAATCCTGAGACCTGTAGGCTACTCCAGCTGCTACAAACAGTAAAAAACACGTTAAAAAAATCTTAAAGATTATCACCCCGGGTAGGAATTACTGGAGCATGAAATGCTGCAGACGTACATGGGGATTGTTTATCCAAATGCTGCACCCAACATATGCTGAAGGCAAACCCCAGCTGCATAAGCTGGCTATGCTGGTTTCACTTTATTTAGGAACTTCCCTAAACTGGAAAGAACTGTACCATCTCCTGATTCCTAACACTAAGTGGTGCGAAGCAGCCAGGAGGGAAATAAATGAATTTTCACATTAACTCCTCCCTGCTGCTTTGGATGCCAGCCGCCCCAGGGACAAAAACAGACACCTCAAATCAATGAGCCTGCCACTCCACTGCCACAACTGTTCAATTTTTCCACTTCGCCTCATTTTTAGTTTAGGAATGAATCCTACAGACACTCATGTTCACATTACCTTTACAGGATCAGGAGCCTTGAGGCAGCGGTTCTACCTTGCCATATGTTTACATAAGACATACGCCTGGTGGCGGCAGATGAATCCCCCAGCTGTAACACAACAAAATGGGAGTTGACTGACCTGTTGTCATGGTTTTAGCTGAGAGAGAGTTAATGTTCTTCACTGCAGCTGGCACAGTGCTGCGCTTTGGACTTAGTATGAAAACAATGTTGATAACACAGATGTTTTAGTTGTTGCTGGGCAGCGCTTGTACTAGTCAAGGACTTTCCCAGCTTCCCATGCTCTGCCAGGTGCAGAAGAAGCCGGGAGGGGAGGGGGCACAGCTAAGAGAGAGGATTTAAACTGACCAAAGGGATATTCCATATCATGTAACATCATGCCCAGTATGTTACCTGGGAGGGGCTGGCCAGGGGAGGGAGGCAGCAATCGCGGCTCAGGGATGGGCAGCAGTGATCGGCGGGTGGTGAGCGGTTGTATTGTTCGTGTTTCTGTGGGTTTTTTATCTTTTTTTTCTTTCCCTTCCTTTTCCATTTTAGGATATTAACATTATTGTCATTATTATCATAATAATTATCATAATTATTATTTTATTGTAATTATTAAACTGTGCTTATCTCAACCCACTTCTGCCAATATCCTGCATAGCACATCAAATCCCTGACTCTGTAAGAAAAGTGTTGCAAATGTTGGTTATTGGATCTAAAAGCAAAAGCACTTGTTACATGATCGAACTGACCTTCAACCAGCCCAGGATCTGAAAAACAGTTTGGTGTCCTAGAATTCTGCCTTCCACCTAAATAAGAAATAATAGACATATACTATAAAAACAATGATTAGTGCTTATACCATTACAACACTAATTAACCTATGACTTGCCCAGATTTATTGGTAATACAAAAGGTTGTAACTCGTCTGTAAAAATGTTATTAATCTCAGCACTACAAAAATGTTAGACTGGCTCAGTGTAATACACAATACAGAAGCTGTATCTGTTAAATCTATTTCTCACAAAAAAAACAGACTATAGCAAGACAGTACAGTAACAGTATTACATAAACTGTCTTCCTCCTATTCAGTAACATCATTCTCTAATGATAATCCATGCAATGAAGTGAAGGCAGATTAACAGAGCAACGGAAGACTTTCACAATAAGACCACAAGTAGCTTCTGCTACCAGGAAACTGCAGCTTAAAGTTTATTAGAATACACAGAAACATTTATACTCCTGGCTCTCAGAGCTTTTAGATGCATCCACTTTTTATCCATCTTTAAAGTTATGGAGTTTGACTCAGTCAAACTAATCATGATAACTCCCTTGTGCTACAGACTATCCACCTTAGCTAAGTAAGCTTGGCTCAGCAGCAATGTCAGCTCCTTTTCTGTAAAAAATACCTCCTTCCAGAGCCCAGTCTTTGTGATAGGTCAGGATCTTTCAGCTACCACATCCAATGTAAAACATTTTCAGTAACTCTCACAAATTGCTGGATGTGGCTGAAACTATAGATCTGAAAAGGAACAAAGAATAGCTTAGAAAAAATCAGGAGCCATATATTTATGTAAGCCCAAGACATGTTGAACTTGTTAATGTTTAAAAATACCTAGTTTTAAAATCTCTCCTCTTTACACATACCACCATCTTACCAGTCACTTAAGGCTATAGTCTAGTCATCATCAACACAGATTTACCTGTAGGCTTTTCTATCTGTGCTGAATGTTAACTCCCTAGTTCCGTAACTTTTTCTAATTCATTCTCACAAATGGGATGATCAACCAGCCTCCATGTTGTGGCTTCTCAATCACTCCCCCCACCTCCCTTGAAAAATACTACCTTCCCCCAGTCACCTCCCACCACCTGTAACATTCACACACGTCTTTTTTTCCTAGCCACTGTTCTGATCACATCTTGGTTTTCTTTTAACTCTCCCACTGCCTCTGACAAGAAATAGATGCTATTCTCTCAATTCCGAATGTCCTTTGTTACTCCACCTGTGACATTTAAGTTTTCAGCAGAGATACAGGAAACCACTTTAGGTTTTAGGGAGGGTGTAATGTCTACATGATTTTCCACACACAAAACACATTATTAGCACAAAATTTCATAGAAGAGGGAACTGCATGAACTTCCCCCATGCCCCCAGCAAATCAACATAAGATACGTAAGTATTGATTCGCTATTTGAGGTACTGAGCTGTGAACATCTTAAGGCAACTCAAGTGATCTTCCCTGGTCACGTATATAAAATATGCACTACTAATGACGAGAAATTCTCACTGGGAACATTTCCTAAGAGACACAATCCCAAATTCACAATACTTCAGAAAAAATCCAATCTGTAATAACTCAAGAGCTTTAAAAACGATGTTATTTTAAAACCATAGTAAGGAGCTTTTTATATATGCACACACACTAGCTTAATAAAATACAGTTTCACCATCTTCCAAAAGGGTTTTAATTGTCTTTTTATTAGAATATACTAATTTTAAAGCAGAGCAAAGCCCTTAAAAGTATGAGATTAACAATTATGAAGGTGTTTGTAAAAATGATGAAAATGTCTCACTAGTACCCACTACTGCATCGGAGTAAAGCTGTTACGAAGCTTGATATGACAGAACCAGAACATTCCCTGAGCTTTTCAAAAATAGTTCAAGCAAACCTTTGTTTCAATAGAAGTGCAGACATCTGTGTTCATTTCTCCATTGTCCAAGATACTTGGAATGGAGATATGAAGCCATTTTCCTTGAGCAAGACTACAGATGTGGATCTCTAATGGTATAATTAAGTATGGCTACATAGAAGTTCAAGCTAATGAGAAACATCAACAACTATTTTCAGTTTCTAGCAGTTAATGACAGACCAGGAAGACCATAACCAAACTCCTTACCGTGAGAAAATAATCACAGCATTGAGTCCAGGACTGAGCATTTAAGTGTCAGACATGAAGACTACTATAAACTTCCAACAAGAGAAATACTTACATTTAGAATCTGCTATAATCAAGAACACATTTTGATCATATCTTGATCATCAGTCACAGTCTAGGGTTGCAAAGATTAGCCAGTATTTCCTGCTTGGGAGCGTACCTAGCAGGTAGACTTACACAGACATGTCATATGGCTGCTTATCACCGGATTAGCATTATTTTGCATTTCAAAGATACTGTTTTAGCAAGGATCTTATTTTTTAAGCACCAGTGAAGTCTGTTAGTGAGGAAAGGCTGACACTGCCTAGACCATCCAAGCAAGACTCTAAGTCACTTCATGGGACAGAAACCAGCAGGAAACATCTCAAGGGCTACAGTGGCTTAAAGTATTTTTGAGGACTTACATATTTGAATCACAGAATGGGCAACACATGAATTGATTTCTCAGAATAATCAGTACACATTTATTACCTTGACAAGTCACAGGAAGTGTGGTAAACAACCGTGTAGAATTTGGTTTTCACCTTTTACAGGGTAATTACCTTAAAATCACCATCTTAATTTCAAAACTCAAACTTGCAGTTTAGTTTTTCTAACTTATTGCCATAATTCAGTGAAAGCACTTCTTAATTTGAATTAATCCAATGCTAAAAGTGTAATTTACTGATAAAGTACTTGCAAACTGAGACAAGTAAACTGAAATTGTTACTCCAAGTTCTTGCACCTGACTTCAGCCATCTCACGCTCTCATCAGACTGCTCTTACCTCAAGCCACAGGAGTTGCACAGCTTGAACAAGTTGCTTCACTGTTTCCCAACAGCAATGACTTCCACCATGACAAACATGTCTGGCAAGTCAGACAGCCCCACCTTTTCCCAGGCACAGGGCGAACTTTTTGTTATGGCTACAGCAGTTTTACCCTGAATTTTATCCTGCTCAAGTCAGGATGAATTGCCAGTTCCAGAAGTATTTGCTCTAGAGACAACCTTAGAAGGCTGGTAGTCAGGTCTTCTTCTATCCTAGCTTAGCTTCTGCTATGGAAGCAATCTGATCTATCATTATCACCAAAGACTCCCCAACAGGAAGATTAGCCCCACCCCTGGAAGCTCCAGCTATGCAAAGGTCAGACTGGAATTTAAGTTGTCTTCCTTGTGCCCAGAAAAAAAACAAGTTCTCTTTTCCTCTGGAACACACACAAGTGATAGAAAGAGCATATTCATGAAACATCCAAATATATTTATTACGTAATAGAACTGAAGATGCTAAATGCAGACTTAATTAAAAAACATTATCAATTCTATTAAGATATCCCCCTTCCTCTACTTCATTCCCCCACATAACTGACATTTTCAGATAAGTAAAATTAAAACGCTGGGAAAGCATTATTTGACTCATTAGATAGTTACACCCTGCAAATATCTGTTAAACACTCCCTGAATATAAAAATTTAACATTAGTATCTAGTTCCCCCAAGATGCCAACAGCTTGCCACTGTTCTTCACGGGCAAGCAAAGTTCTATCTCAACCTGCACGCTTTATGTTATATTAAACCAGCAATAATTATTTCCAAACTACACATCTATTTCTTAAATTCAGATTACAAATTTACTTAGAGCATATGTAGCTCTGACCTGCAAACACTGGGAATTCACTGAGTAAGTCTAAAATGCTCCATTATGCACAGAACTTTTTTTTCAAAGCCAGTTGTCTAACACAGCAAAAGGAAGATGCTCTGCAGAAAAGCAAAGCCTTTTACGATTGTTTAATATTCTAATAATTACAGCCAAATTATTTTCCCTGCTTTGCTGACAAAAAGCCACACCAGAAAGTTTATTTTATATTTTTATTGTATGTCAAAGTTCATTAAAGACGGGGTTTTGCTAGTATACAAGTTACTAAAAAATTGTATCTAGGCAGAGGTTTGTTAGCAATTTGACTTATTTTAAAGCATAGGTTTGTTCAATCAGGCCACAAAAATTATATTGTGTACAAGCAGTAACTAAAGAGCTGCAGGTTCAAGGACTATCCAAATATCACAGATCTTGAGATCTCATCAGGAAAGAAAAATTAAGATCAAAGCAGTCAAAATACAAAATAGCAGCTCCATGTAGCTTTTTCAAGTTTTAACTTTATTTGGAAAGTGACGTTTAGTTCAGTTTGCCTCGTTCTTTGATGCTTCATCGAAGTTTTCAACAAGATCTAGAAAAATAAGAACATTGAAATTAAAGTTTGACCCACTTCTGCTTCGCCACACATTTTGGGTTTGTTCCACCCCCACCAAAGTTCTACTTCATATCAAGTGCTTATAACATAAAAAACTTCCAGTCTATAAAATACAGACAAAATAACTTCAGAGCTTCATGGTTCATTCCTCCTGCTCAACCAAGTAAATTTTAGATGGTTTGTTTTAAAGCACAATTCTAAGAGCATTTAACTTCACTATACCCACAACTGGGCAAAGTAATACTGAGAATGCAGTTTCTTCCCATGCTTATCAAATATTAAATAATTACCTTAGCCATAGCTATTACTTCTACACAGTGCAAAAATGCTAGCTCAAACCAATAGTCCACCTAAGTCCCTCGTGGTATCTGAAAACAATGAAATAGCCTCCCCACAGAAACTCTGTGACAGTGACTGACTAGTCAATACTCCTACCATCCTTGGCCCAATCTTATGCTACACATTATCTCTCAGCAAAATTCACTTCTCTTTCCTCCATTACATGCTTGTTCTTACCTGGAACTTCTTCATCGTCATCTTCACCAGTAGCAAGTGGGGCTTTTCCATCCACAGCTGCAAGAGCAAGTAGTTCAAAAGCATCAGTCAAGCTCACTATAGTGAGCCATTGCATCTTGATTAGTTGTTTTGCTTTATGGTTTTTGAAAACATTATCTGTCTGAGCTAAACTGCAATGTTTTATCCAGTTCCCCTGCCAAATACAGATCTTCAATTAACCGAGGAAGTTCACATTCCCTTTGTTACTGATAATGCTCAAACAGTCCAGCAGGAAAATGAGAAGATGCATGCTGAACTGTTTTATTAGTCACCATCTTCTATCTAGGTATACTGAGTGCCTTGCATGGTAATAATTTTCAGCTACAAGTGCAGTGACTGCTTTTACCAATTTCCCTTAAAAGCAGCTTGGTTTATTGACTATTCAGTATCGCTCAAGGTTTCTGTATTTTACATCAAGAAGGTTTAAGGAAGAGTAAGGATCTTATGATCCCAAGCCTTCCATGAAAACTGTGAAGCTACAGACAGACACACATGACTAGAGGCGGTTAAAGATACTGTTCCCTGGCAAAGTCAGAGGAATATGGAACTGGATGCAATTTTACAATTAGGTGGTTGAGGCAACTATGTGTTCTGGTCCACATCTCTGCTGACTCAGTAATTTCCTAACCATTCCCACTGTATTTGCCAGAGCTAATGAGACAACCATGTCTACTGTAGCAGACCAATAAGCATCTGTAAAACTGCAGCAGTATAATGCTAATAATAGATATCTCAGGTCTCTGGATGCCTGTGCCACTACTTCTACTGCTATTCTTAGCTGTACTGCCAAGGGTAAGCTGTCTCATACTCTCCATTTTATCCTCATTAATCCTCCTCAGTTTTCACAAAAAGCATGAGGAAATAGATGAGTTCGTACTAGACCTGGACCCTGATTTATAGAGAACCAAAACAGCTGAATGCATGAACTTTGGTCTGAAAGGGCTTGGGACAAGGTCACCGCTAACCCTCCTTTTATTCCTTAACAACAGAAAGGTGTTTCAGCTTAAGTGCATCTTAGTGTCAAATACAACATTTTAAAATGAAACCATGTTATTTCCTCCTGAATTGCCTGCATTCTCTCTCATCCCAAAGACTTGGCGAAGTTTACTTTAGCACCTGCAAATGCAACCATCAGAGACACTTCACTCTTCTGTGTCAGGCTTCCAAATCTAGCAGACAATGCTGAACTGAAAGTTTTGTGCAACTACTCTGGCATCCACCCAAAGTGGAAAGCAATAGCCATTTACTAGGTCACACAAAACAAGCATATTAAACATGCTTCCCTAATATTAAAACTGCACAATTTCACTTATCCAGAATATACCCAACCTTGTTATGAGAAGAGAGGTCTTTGGTGATCATTTTAAATCCTTCAAGTTTTTTTTTCTTTCAAGCCCTATTGCTACCACAAGGAAGCCACACGGTTGACATTAGGAAGGAAGGACATGAACTCCATGGGGAAAGCAGCAGTTTACCCCACCTCCTGAAGACTACTTCTAGCAGGACTTTTTCAGTGGGAAGTTGACAGGAGGGAAGTATCCTCAACTTTAGGAATGGAAATAGAGGCTGTCTTGCTGGCAGCAAAGCACAGGAACAAAAATATCTAAAAATTAAGTTCAGAACTACCAGAAACTAGACACAATAATATGCTTCTCCCATTTTCTCGGTAATTATTTAGGATGTTCCATACCTTGGAAGGAATGCACTTAAGATATTTCAGGAAAGTAGTAATGCTGTACATGCAGGACACAAGGAATGTTCCCAGTGTCAACAAGCCTGTCTTTCACTCCCAATTCTCACCCTGTAGCAGCAGCACCTTTTCCGAACAGCATGTACTGAAGTCCCTCCTCTACTTCTCCCATACAGGTTTAGGAAGAAAATTTAGGAAATTTAGGAAAAATGCCCTTTTACTAATTTAAGGATGGAATAGGAAGTTGGTGTATCTAGCTTAATGCTCATGCAAGTCCCGTTCTCTGAACTGTTCTACACAGAAATGATAACAATCCCTTCCTTACAAATACCGTGTAATTTCCTCCTAGCCATCAAAAGGCCATGCTAAACATACCTTCACCACACCAGTGAGGCAGCAAAGCAGTTGCAAGATGTCTGTCCTCAACTCCCCTTTACTTGTGTTTCCATTCAAAGTGTCGAAACAGACATACTCGAAGTTTATCTTTTCTTAAAGCCTAACTCTTCCAGAGTAACTCATCGACCTAGCTTTAATGAACAAAGTATGTAAGAATATGGTAGCCACACCACGAAGTAAACTACTATAAAATCAAGTCTGGCTAAAGCTTTCCAGTCCTAGACCAGCTGCAGTATATGCTAACAGGTGCCTCTGCTTTATTCAGTTATACTTGTCTTTGGATTTGAGCTATAAATAAGATCTAAGACTTCCATTTCTTTATAAGCATTTTATAATAACCCTGAAGACAGCACAAGTGCACTGCATTTCCCTGCTGCTATACAAATTAGCTTCATGTCAGCTGCCAGCACGAAATGCATTCAAGTTTCAACTTACATTGCTTGGGTAGGGCTTCTGCCAATCTCCTCAGGCTGGTCAGACTGTCAGCTCCGAGCTGATTTAAGATGCTAGGAAGCATTTCTGTCAGCTGCTTTGTCTCAGCATGGCCGGTGATAGTGAAAGTGTTAGCAGCCAGAGATGCCTGAACTTTAGGGTTATTGAAGTGAATGACTGTTCCTTGGTTGGTAAACATGTTCACCTGCAAGAAAAAAATTCAGTATCTGAAGCAGTTTAGCAAGATTTTCCATTTCACAGGAAACCGAAGTTCTTAAAGCTCAATAAATACCTACTGATAATTTACAGACGAGTTTAGGATGTTACTTAACAGGAAACTGCTTTTGATACATTTTATATTTTTATATATATAGAAAAGTATTTTTTCCTTTGAAGCAATTACCTCTTCAATTCCAGAAATATTGTTGACTCCCAGTTTCTTCAAAGAAAACTGAAGTTTCTTGTCATCTGCTGTAGCTGTCCTGTGGACAACCTTCTTCTTTCTGCGGGCAGTACCCTTTGCAGAAAAAAAAAAAAAAAGGTTACAAATTAATACTTAAGTAGTACTTCACAAACTCTGATCCTCAGGGACATAACTACTCTGCAGCCATCTACAAATCAACTTAACATACAAAGCTCTGCTTCTGTGTCACAGTGTACCAAACTGCACCCCTCCAACGGCACTGCAGCAGTCTTTCCCTTGCCATAAGACAAGCTTTGCATGTCTGTCAGAAGCGTGCAGTTTTAGGAAGCAATGCATCAGAGAACATTTATTCTACAATTCTTACAGGGATTCTGCAGCATCTTAGAAAAGATAATAGGTAAGGGTAAACTTATCATAGGCATAGAACTGAAGAATTCGCAGGTTTAGGCAATTTCTGAAGCTTACGAATCTTTGCTTGGATCACCTTCCTTAAATTGCAGCCAAATTTTTATAACAGTCAGAGGTCAGAAAGAGTTATCAACTCATCATTAACAAATGAATATGAGAAAACTCAAAATACTCAGTTTTTATTCCAAATAGATATCTCCCATCTGAGGGACTTACACATACATACTGAAGAACATTTCTTTTCCCAAAATATTTTACAACCATGTTTTTAAAAAATACTTCCACCTATTATTCCAGACCACATGTGTTTAGAAAGCAACACAAGCAAAGGTTAAGTTCCCCTACAGACACACAGCTCTGTATTTCTCCAGGGAAATAACTGTCCCATATTAGAAGACATCTATACCTACAAAAAAGCACAAAGTGTTATCCTACACTTCCTTGCATAACGGTAAGTCCTCAGTAAGATCTGACATAAAACATCCAAGAACAGGTGAAACTAAGCTCCCTTTTGATACACTGTAACTACTAATCTAAATCCTCCTACTCCAGTTGCCCATCTGCCACATGCTAGCAGCACAAGAATGTGCTGCTGCCCAGCTGTATAAATGGCTGCAATACTTTTTGAGTTAACTGGTATAAATCAGAAAACTGGCTGGACGCTAATATAATCATATCAAACATAATCCAGTTACAAACAATGAGGAACATTATCAAATTCACATGAAACTTAACACTTGGAGGACCACAGTTCAAAAGTTTAGTCATTTGTCTAAAAAGTTTGATATTCATTCCCTGCAACTTAGGTTGCACACACAGGATTTGAAAACTAGTAATTTAATAGTAGCGGCCTAGTATCAATAGATGAAGAGAAGGCTGAGGTGCTCAACAACATTTTTGCCTCAGTCTTCACTGGTAACCTCTCTCCTCACCCCTCCCAAGCCACAAGACCATAGGATGGAGACCAGGGGGATAAAGCATCTCCCACTGTAAGGGACGATCAGGTTTGTGACCACCTGACGAACCTGAACAAGTGTATGGGCCCCAATGAGATGTGTCCCAGGGTCCTGAGGGAACTGGCTGATGAGGTTGCCAAGCCACTCTCCGTGACATTTGAAAAGTCATGACAGTCAGGTGAAGCCCCTGGGGGCTGAAAGAAAGCAAACATTGTGCCCATCTTTAAGAAGGGTAGAATGGAGGACCCAGGGAACGACCGACCATCCTGTCAGCCTCACCTCTGTGCCTGGGAAGATCACGGAACAAATCCTCCTAGAAGCTCTGCTAAGGCACATGGAGGACAGGGAGGGTGATGCAAGGCAGCATGGCTTCACCAAGGCCAAATCCTGCCTGATAAACCTAGAGGCCTTCTATGATTGAGCGACTACATCAGTGGACATGGGAAAAGCTATGGATGTCATCTATCTGGACTTCAATACGGTCACCCACACATCTTTCTCTCTAAACTGGGGAGATAATAGATTTGATGGGTAAACTGTTCAGTGGATAAGGTTCAGTAGGATGATGGTGTCCAGAGGATAGTGGTCAATGGCTCGGTGTCCAAAAGATCAGCGATGAGTGGTGTCCCTAAGGCATCTGTGCTGGGATCAGTGCTGTTCAATATCTTCATCAATGACATAGTGGGATTAAGTTCACCCTCAGCAAGTTTGCAGAGGACACCACGCTGAGTGGTGCAGTTGATGTGCCTGAGGGATAGGACGCCATCCAAAGGGACCTGGACAAGCCGGAAACGTGGGCCTGCGAGAACCGCATGAGGCTCAACAAGGCCAAGCGCAAGCTCCTGCAGCTGGGTCGGGGCAACCTGCAGTGTCAGTGCAGGCTGGGGTGTGAAGGGATTGAGAGCAGCCCTGTGGAGAAGGACTTGGGGGTGCCAGTGGATGCAAAGATGGACATGAGCCAGCAATGTGCATTTGCAGCCTAGAAAGCCAACTGTATCCTGGGCTGCGTCAAAAGATGTGGCCAGCAGGTCGTGGGAGGTGATTCTGCCGCTCTGCTTTTCTCTGGTGAGACCCCACCTGCAGTGCTGCGTCCAGCTCTGGGGCCCTCAGCACAGGAAGGACGTGGACCTGATGCAGCGTGTACGGAGGAGGGCCACAAAAACGATCTGAGGGCTGGAGCCCCTCTCCTATGAGGACAGGCTGGGACAGTTGGGGTTGTTCAGCCTGGAGAAGAAAAGGCTGTAGGGAGACCTTATTGCAGCCTTTCAGTACTTAAAGGGGGCTTATAAGAAAGATGGGGACAGACCTTTTAGTAGGGCCTGTTGCAATAGGACAAGGGGTAATGGTTTTAAACTAAAAGAGGGTAGATTCAGACTGGATATAAGGAAGGCATTTTTTATGCTGAGGGTGGTGAAACACTGGAACAGGTATCCCAGAGAGGTGGTAGATGCCCCATCCCTGGAAACATTCAAAGCCAGGCTGGATGGGGCTCAGAGCAAGCTGAGCTAGTTGAAGATGTCCCTGCTCATTGCAGGGGGGTTGAACTAGATGACCTCTAACGGTCCCTTCCATCCTAAACCATACTATAATAATAGAACTGGCTTTATTTTGGTACCTTGACTCCCCAGGAATTGAGCTACATAAGGCATACATTATGTCTCTCTGGACAAAAGAGCTCTTGATAAATTTCAAAAGATTATGTCTTGAATCAAAGGCTATGTAGGAACATGTACCTCCTTTTTACCTGTATTAAACATAGATATCAAACTGCCGACTATTCGAGTTTAATTTAAATGAACAGCTGCTGCTTTCTACTCCAGATTTAAGCTTCTAAAGATTACAGTTTTTTACTAAGCAAATTCTATCCTGATCATGCTGAGACATGCTGTTCACACCTCTCCACCTCTATATTAAAGAGGGTGGGGTAGCGCTGGCCACCAATGGAATACTACAGACTCATCTGCCACTCCTCTAAAAAGATTTGGAAGAAGAGCTGTGACATTTAGCTGTAGTGATATTCTGCACAAAAATCTCAAATTTCACATAACAAAGAACTACAACAGCCCTCCACCAAAACAAAATATTTAACTTATTTGTAAAATCTGCAGCCTTGCAACATCGTGGAAGTCCTCCATCAGAGGCAACGTGCAACCTTTCCTCACAAGAAGTGACTCTTTCCCCTTTGCTTCCTCCACACCCATCTCAACTATATAGTGACAACGTGGTGAAGAATCCCAGAAATAATTTCCAGTTACAAAAAAAAACCAGTCAAGTTCAGGCATTCAAAGAATCACAGGCCAATTTTAAAACTGAATGACAGCATCACCAGCATATTCTAAGCTTTGCTTAATATGTGTAAAATACCTTTATTGACTAGAGAGATGCAAGAGATATAATCTGAATGCACACTCTTATGTGACAAAGATTAAACGCCTCTAAAGCCAATACACACACGCTGGTAACATGCACAAACCAGAGCTCATTTAGTGTAAGGTCTGCTCACTTCAAATCCTACGTGCCTTCTAAATAGCCTGGAGGCTGCAAGGCTGCTGTAATATATTATAAACAACCCAAACAGAAAACACTGCATGTCCAGCTACTACGTAGTGCTTCTACTGAACCGACTCTGGAGATCCCTGCAGCGGCGCAGCTTCCCCTGAGGACAGCCAAGCCGAGCTGAGAGCCCCCAGGGCCGCTCCCCACCCCAGTTCTCAGGGCCCTAGGTCTGGTGTGGGTGCAGGGACAGGCAGTCCCGCGGGCAGGGCGGGGAGGCGGCTCCTACCTTGCCACCGATGCGCACTTGGGCCTGCAGCCTGGCGAGCTTCTCCTGGTTCATGATTGTTTCTTTCATCTGCGGAAGCAACAACAGCGCCCCGGGAAGGCGGGTCAGGGAGGGCCGGGGCGCAAGGCGTCCCGCCGCCACCCTCACCGCACACGGGCAGACACCCTCCCCAGCAGGGGGACCGTGCGACGGCGGCGGCAAGGGCTCTGCTCCGCGCCCGCCGCGCCACTGAGGCGAGGCGAGCTCCCCTTAGGCCCAGCCCGTAACCGCCTTCCCTTCCCCCAGCCACCACCGCCGCCCCCGCCCGCCGACCCGCACCCTCGGCAGCGCAAGAACCTCCTTCTCCCCGCCGCCTCCCCTGTACCTTCCCGGAGAGCAGCAGGTCGGAGGAGGCAGCCGAGGGCGGCGGGACCGGCCGCAGCACGCGGAAAGGAGCGAGATGGCGGCCGGAAGGAACGCAACACACGGCGGGTCGCACGGCGCATGCGCCACTGCAGGGCCCGACGGGGGGCGCCCCTCCGCCGCGGCGGGGGGCGGAGCCTCTCCGGGGAGGGGCGGGACCGCGGCAATGGGCGGGGCCGGTCCACCCTCCCCCCACCCACCGCTCGCAGCCCCGCCCCCCATCTGGCATCACCTAATTTTTTTTCTTCCTAGAAAGCATTGTGTTTGCTTCCTTGCTTGCGTAATGCAAACCTCTTCCCCGTGCCCCTGACTTTTCCTCCTCCCACGTGGCCACTCTTATCTCCTTTTACCTTCCCTCCATCCCAGGTGTGTGTTTGTCACTTCAGCTTTGTGTCCGCTTTTATCTTACCAGGCACCCTTGCACAACTGCATTCTGCTCGCTGTTGAACATGCTCTGCTTGTGCTCTCTGGTTCTCCCAGAGCTCTTCTCCTGTCACAGTATTTTCCCTCACTGAGGTCATAAAGTGCCCTTTTCCCGGACTGTCTGCCTTTGTGCTATCTGAATCCTCTTCTGAGAACAAAATCCACGCCTCCAAGGCCTGAACTCAAGCAGCTGCTGCTGTGTTTGAGTATTTGTAAACCCCGTTCCTCAGGGCAGAGATCATTCACAATCTACAATTTCAGTCCTCCACAGGTTTACTTATACATTTCAGTTTGCTCTCTATGAGGACTCTGGCAGGACAAGTCTCACGATTATTGGGAACTCACGTGTCTGGCTCCAGCTGTTTTCCCTAAAGCACAATCATTCACCTGGTGTGCAGCATGCCAAGATACACGTGGAGCAGAAGTATTTTATTAATTTCGTATTTGCACAAAGATGGGTGCTAGTGGTAACTCTACAAAGGTATCACACAGCACAAAGAAACTACAATGTATTTATCTTGTGACATGACTAGTAAAAACCTGCCTAAATTCATACTCATTGGTTATTAATTAATAATCTCATCTGCTGTTGGTTAGCTATGTTTTAGCCTCAGTAGCTATGTAAATTAGCATGCATGCTCCTTACAGGGGGTGGGGGTAAGTATTCTCAGTCCCAGATTGAGTCAGTGGTCATAATCTCCCCCTGCCACCTTTACCTTCCCTCTAGTTAGTACCATTTTGATTGAGTTCACACTTTATCATCCAGCTTTGGCATCTTCTGGGGCAGGATGTTCCCTTCTCGCAGTCTTTCTGTTCTTCTTCAAGGATATAGTTGTAAAACAAACACTTCCTTATTGCTCAGCTTCCTCCTCTGACTGCCAGTTTCTGTTTTGCAAAGCTCGCATGGTTCATTGTTATTACTTAGTGGAAAATTCCATTTTCTGTGATATATCACAACGACCATTCTCACCACACAAAAAAGCTAAGCAGTCTTTGCAGGATCTGGACCTGTGCTGCATAGCAGGGTGCAGGAGCAGATTTATGGAGAAAGGAGCCTGGCATTCCCATTAGGGCTACACATGCTTACCGACTGACACAAGAGAGGATAAGCCATGTTGCTCCATGGTCCTGCCGCCACCATCACCACAACTGAACTCAGTGGGCCTCCTGGCATCATTAGAAATACCACTGACCTTGCCATTGCATCCTGTATTTAAATGCCTTTTAAATCAGTTCTTCTCTGGAATATCCTCAATAAACTATTTCCTTTGTTCTTGTTTCTGTAAGACTATGTTTATAATTAATTTATCGTTCTTCATTCATCAATGTTAAGGCTCCCATATTAGAAATTCCCAGAGCCAAGGCTCTGCCAGGGTAGTGCTTTTCATGTATGTGTAAATTATATTCACTCTTCTGATATCTCTTCACTACACCAGAGCTGAGTGTTGATTTGTACAGAAAGTTTTGCTCACTGTTAAAATTGAGTCTTTTGTAATCAGTAAAAGGGAATTACAAACCTGAAATTACTCCATTTGGTGGTGATAGAACATCTCAGGGAGGTGATGATCCAAAAGGTGCTGCTGAAGACCAATTTGTGCCTCCCAGCAAACTAACATCACAGCCAAAAATTAGAGGATGATAAAACAGCTGCAAAGGATAGTGGGGGAACCTGCAGAAATTTGGTCCAGTGTATCTGTGAAATTTGATCAGTGAACCATTTTGCTCAGAGAAGAAGGTGGGGGGTGGGGAAAGCCTGTATTACTGTATCTGAACTGGCAAAAGGAAAGGAACAAAACAGATTCAGGGGAACGGGGGAGCTGGGGAAGGATATGGGGAGGACAGAGTTTCTTCTGAACTAAAAAGAAAGCTTATAAATTTATTGCAAGATGAAATTGGCAGCATACCTGCAGCAAAAGGCAATAGAGCCAAAATAAAAAAAAAAAAGCATCACTGTGGGCTATTGAAAGTAAAAGTAATGAATATTTCTGTTTCAGATTTATCACAGTCTGCCATCAATATATAAGAAAGATTTCAGAATTACTAGGCCAACTGATGATTACAAACTTGCAAAATGTTTTAATAGGCTGAAATAACTAAGTGAAAATGAGTCACAGAAAAATTATTCCAGGATAGAAGCTCTAGAAGGTGCTGTCCCAGCCATCAGCCTAGGATTAACTGGGCTGAAGGCATGATCTCATATTCCCTCATGCAAGATTTCGAAGACAAATTTTGCTGAAAACCACATCACTGAGTTGTATCAGGAATCAACTGAAACAGTTCAAGAACTGCAGTTCAAGGGACTCTAAGATTTGGTTACATTCCCTGGATCAAACAGCAAACCTTCAAAAAACAAACTTTGCATCAGAGAAAAAAATATTTTAGAATGCTGAAATAGTGTTGGCTTGTTTTCCCTGGTCCTTTTTGTGTAATTGGATAATGGGAAACATAAACCTAAACCTGGATTTAGTTGTAGCTGAAGAACTTCTGTTGAGAAATGAAACTGATCCAAAGCCTGTAGCACTGAAATGGAGCCTGAGCTCAGTAAGCATCTTTTCAGTTCTGAAAAAGGGTAAAAGCTTCTCAAAACCATCAAATAATATAGATTGGTAAAGCAAAGTTCATTAGCTGCACAGAAGCAGCATAGCAGTGGAAAAAGACCATTAAATGGGTTACTCGGGAAAATTGTCTCCTAAATTATGTGGCAGTTTAAAGGCAGAAAAATGACAACATTTGCTGTCAAAATGCCAGTGGAAAAGCTCTGCTCAAAGACATCGCTAGTGCTGCAGAGTAATAACAGGGTACATTGAGAAGAGGGAATAATAATGTTATCATTCCTAATGTAGATGCTCCAGGACATAAGGGGAAAAGCACTAAGCTATTTGGAAAAATATGCATATATGTTAGTAGTTTAATGGAGGAAAGTAGTGGCATTATGGGGTACAGGAGCGAAAGTGTTGTGAGAGAGATTAATGGAAAATAAACCATCTCCAAAAGTCTAGACATAAGGCTCACTGAAGAATTCTTGACTTCTTAAGAGAAACTAAATATATAAACTTTGAGTGGGCGCCCAGGAAGATTGAACTTAAGTGCAGTGCTGTTTTCATGTCATATGTTAGAGTGTTGTGCGATGCGCCAGTGAGCTGCATGGAGTAATGTCATGGTTTAGGCCCAGTCAGCAACTAAGCACCACACAGCCACTCACTCACTTCCCCCACCCCAGTGGGATGGCAAAGAGAATCAGAAGAGCAAAAGTAAGAAAACTCATGAGTTGTGATAAGAAGAGTTTAATAATTAAAATTAAATAGTAATGGTAATAATTGTGATTATAATATTTCTTTATAAATAATAATTAGTATTAATATTAATAACATTATGAAAAGGAAGATAATGCGAGAGAAATTAATCCCAGGGGAAAAAAGACAAGGGATGCAACAACTCACCACCCACTGACCAATGCTGCCAGTCCCCGAGCCGCAATCACTGCTTTCCCTGGCCACTCCCCCCAGTTTATATGCTCAGCATGATGTCATATGATAAGGAATATCCCTTTGGCCAGTTTGGATAAGCTGTCTCAGCTGTGCCCCCTCCCCTCCCGGCTTCTTGTGCACCTGGCGGAGCATGGGAAGCTGGAAAAATCCTTGACTATTGTAAGCAGTACTTAGCAACAACTAAAGCATCTCCACATTACCAACACTGTTTTTAGCACAAATCTAAAACATAGCCCCATACTAGCTACCATGAAGAAAATTAACTCTATCCCAGCCAAAACCATGACAGTAATAGACTTCAGTGTCAAGGAAGAGAGAGCGCTCCTCAGCAAAATGTTCTCTTCTCACCATGCCTGTAACTCTTAAACTCAGCAACCCAAAATACCAGGGCTTCAAGCCACATCACAAGCCTTTCATGCGCTGTGGGATGCCTCTCCCTCTTTATAACACCCTGCAGAGGTCGACTAGAAAGTAGTCAGAAGTACTACATGAAGAATCCCCTGCTTTCACTGAACATGGTTCAAACAGATTTTGCTGAATACTTGGGAGTTCTTGTTCATCAGACTGATAAAGACTTTCACGTTAGTCTTAGTTAAAAATTAAGAACTTGCTAGAGGACAGGTAAAAGTCAGAATTGGTAAAACCCTGAAACCTAGATTTCTGGCAGCTAGGAATCAATTTTGCACACTTGTCCTATTCCTATATTCTTCCCTAAACATCTCATATTGGCTGATGTTGAAGTCAGCTTATGCTGCTAGATGGGTCTTGATCTAACCTGGTATAAACTTCCCTTGTATGCTGTTAGATGAGAAGTGCAGAAGGGTTCTGAGAACATTTTGTCACATTTTAAGGATATTAAAGGTCCAAAACGGACTTAAAGGAAGTGACTTTCACCTGTCATAGCAAATGTATCTGCCCTGCAAGAATTATAGAACAAAGGGGGAAAAGGGAAAAAGAAGAAAAAACTCAGCCATTAACTTGGCCAAAAAGAAAAAACCAAAGTTTGGCAATGGTGGGGAGGGGTGGGTAGGGTCATCACCAAGGGTGACAAACCCTTTTTCACCAGTAGGCGTGGCAAGAAGCCCTAGATTGTCCTTTAGCCTTCAGCTTTTCAGGTGACTGTTACAACCCCTCAACAATGGATTGATTTTCAGCCTGGTGACACAGACCCTGTTTGTAATGCAAGCTTTTGCAGAAGGCTTAAGGGAAGTGCTACCTTCCCCCAAAACTATGCAGAAAGGGAAGAGGGGGATAAACCCACAAAAAATAGGAGCTAAAATGGTTGTCACCGTGATACTGGGCAACGGAGGCCACAGATGTCAGTGCAACAGAGACCACCACCCTACTGTACAGTCATTGCTGGAGAGTTTTTTCTTTCCATGACACAAGCGGCTCAGAATCCAGTCTGATCTTTGGCCAAAGGAACTACATTGACAGAAAGTATAAAGTATTCAGGAAATGCTTTCATTTCAGTGACAGAAAGTCTGGTTCTACAGGTAATACCCAGTTGCAGGTGTGGAGGTGTACAAGGCCATGCCAAAAGACGTACAGCCTTTAGTGCTGGAGTCTTGAAAGATGCAGCAGGCCCAGGGCAGGCTTTTCAGCTCCAGCATGTTTAGCCAGTGGCCAGGTTCTACCCCACTTCCCACAGGCTGCCCCTAGTCAAACACTCAACAAATCACCCAGGGTTGCACACTGCCACCAGGCACCTGACCCATGTGGAGCCAGAGAAGGGTCTGGCATCCTTCTGCATGGTCAGGGTCAGCTCTGGAAAATTCAGAGCACCTGAACCAGTGTGCCACTGTGGCTGCATGGAAGTGCCCCAAACTGTGCCCAGGGTGCTCTTTGATTTTGAACAAAGGGCCAGGGAAGGTCTGTAGGCTCATCTATCCCCTGTCCCAACATGGGCTCCTGGGTGCTCTGCTCAGGCACGGGCTCCCCAGCTGTAGGAAGGGTGTGTGGCCCAGGATGCTGAGGGGTTCCCAAGGGCAGAACCCATCAAAGGGAGGTGATGGTGGATCCACCCAGTCTGGCTCCTGCCCAGTGACCCTGGGGGCCAGCTCTAACTGCAGAGACCTGTCAAAACACCCAATCCCTTCTCAGGTTTGGATCTGAGAAATGAGACTCGGGGGGAAGTTCCTGTCCTCACTGCCTTACCGGTCCCATGGACACCAGGGGTCCAGCCTTGTTGCCACAGCAGGACACAGGCTCTGGTAAAGAGCAGGAGCCACCAGGACTGCTTGTGTGGATTACCAGAGTGCTTTGATTGATACATGCATCACACTGATAAAATGTAGAGTGTTCAGTATTTGCATGCAGGAATTGCTTGTATAACGTAATTAAAATTAATAATGAATATTAATATGCACAAGCATAAAAAAAAATAAACCCCTACCTGCATACCTGTAGTTCGCATCTCGCTTCTGTGCTGCTCTTGGTTTAGGTACACGTTATGTTACACCATTCACAGGGGGCAGGAAACCACGGAAGACAGCCCCCGATGCCCTGGGCCCGGGGTAGCCGTTTCGCGGGTGTGGCCCATGGCGGGGGGAGTGGTGGGGCAGCCCCGCTCCCTCGAGGAGGACTGCGGGGCGGCAGAGCCCCGGGGCGGGGGTGTGAAGGTGGTCGGGGAAGTTCCATCCTTCCCATTGAGCGGGGTTTCTCAAGTCCGCCCAAAACACTGCTTTTCTTTAGGCTCTCGGACTCCCTCCCGGGCGGCGGCCAGCGGGGACGGGGTAGACGGGGGCCGGTGTGTGTCCTGAACTGCCTTGCCCTGCCCTTCCCGGAGGCTACTTTGGGCGGCGGGGCACGCCAGCACCCTGTCCCGGTACAGGGCGTCCGGAGCCGGCCGACTCGCCTCCTCCCGTCGCTCCTTGCCGGTAGGTGGCATCCCCCGTCCGCGCAGAGCTCCGCCGGGAGGGGAGCGGGGCCGGCCGGGGCCGCGGGAGACGGCGAACCCCAGGGTCCTGCCGGGGAAACGCCACCCACGGCTGTGCCCCCGCTGCTCGCCTTGCTGCTTGTCTTTCTTGCCCTTTCGAGCAGGCACCTGCCGGGTTGGGACGGGAGCGAGCGGGAGATGCACAAAGACAGGTCGCGATCTCCAGGGCCTGAGATAAGGCCGGGTTTTAGTTGTCCGCACTCGGGGCTGGCTCAGCTGCGCCCCAGTAAGCCAGCCCCTCGGCTCCCCACTCCGCGAATGACGAGGGCTTGCAGTATTGTCCAGGTCTGCCGGGGATCCCCACCTCCCCCCACCCCCGAGGCCACCCAGCGGGGACCCCGTCGTTGTCGTCGTGTGTCGTCGTCCCCCCCCGAGGCCACCCCCGCCGACCCCGTCCAGGAGGGCCCGCTCACCAGCCGGGGCCCTCCCGGCACGCCGGGGCCGCGATGCTCCCGGGGTCCCGGTGCTGCCGAAGGGCCGCCGGTGTCAGACGCTCAGTGAAACACCGGTGCGTCCTGCGTGGGCGTTAGCAGGAGGTCGCGGGCAGATCCAGCTCTTCTGGTTCTGCTTTGCTGCTACAGCGGTTCTTCCCCCAAAATTTTTAAACCCCGCGGTTCTTCCTATTTAAGAGAGTGGATTTTGTTCTTTAAGAATAGTTTTAAACGTTCAGGCACATCCTAAAGTATCAGGAGAAGAGCAACAATAAAAGGAACAAAATGGGAGTAAAAAGGAAAAATACTAATGCTTTGTAAAGAGGAGAAACCTCTCGGAGAGGAAAAGTCCTCTTTCTGCCTTTCTTTTAGTAACTTGCGCCGGGACCCCACAGCTAATTCAAAGAGGCATTCCTATGAACTAATTCTCAAGTGACATTATCAGTCTTTTTACAGGGAAAAAAATAGTAGTCGGTTACTGGGTTTGGGTGTTCTTTCTTTTTTTCTTTCTCTTTCGTAACTTTTGGTGATATACTCCTGCAGGCGCCTTAGTAGTGAACAAAATGTAAATAGGATTATTTGGAAATAGTAGAAAGGATTATGCTGTAAATCCGTGGAACTGGGTTTGAAACAGGGTAGCTTGAAGCTTTGGATTAGGACGATATATCAAAAACGCAGTACTGTATGTGAGTTGCTTGAGAAGCGAGATTTGAGCAGCCAGGACGCTAGGCATCAGTCCGCCTTTCGCACGACTTCTGCCGGAGCACGAAGTGCTCTCTCCTACTTCTCCCATCCCAGGATCCCAAGGATCCTGATCGTGGGTTATACTGCCAGAACTCTCCTGTCAGAGCTTTCCTTTTTAAGACCACGGTGATTGCATTTACGTCCAAGTCTTTTTTTGTTGGGGTTTTGGTTGGTTTGGGTTTTTTGGTTTTTTTGGGGGGGGGGGGTTGGTTTGGTTTTTTTTTCCCTGCCACTTCGCATAAAGGGGTCCCCGCTTTCCTGCTGTCCTCGCATGTGTCACCTAAAACAAGGAACCGTGGGACTTAATTAGGAAGCAATCCTTTGTGTCGCTTTCTCAGGGGTGTTGCTTCTACACTTAGAGGAGAATTCGCATTTTAAAGGCCGGTGAATTGCTTCCTTTGCATACGAAAGAGGTAACGCTAATTCTCTGTTAGTGTTTCCCATAATGGAGGGAGCTGCCTCTCTCCCGTTAAAAACAACAGCCCTACAAATAAACTGTGAGATTAGCGGTGTGCCTTGGAGGCGGTTCTTTGTGAGCCTGCGAGGTCGACATCGAGAGATATTTGATTTCATTCTTAAATAAATTAAACTCTGGAAGGGTTAGAGGAAGGAGGAGAGGAGACATGTCTCTAAACCATCCCGAGAACAAAAGTCTGAAGTTTATTAACTCACCACCTCCCTCTACCGCCTTGCTTTCCCCCCCCCCCCCCCCCTTCCCACGGGAAGCAGGACCCCGTCCCGGGGGAGGGGGGCAGCCCGGGAAGACGCACAGCTCCGGGCGTCCTGTGGACGGCTCCTGAGAAAATGCTCCAGCACTTTGGGGCAGACTTGCAGGGCTGGGTTCTTGGGGTTTTTTTTGTTGGGTTTGTTGTTTTTTTTTTCCCCCAGTGGGGAGGTGCGTCTTTATTTACCCCCTTTTCCACCAAAGATGGCCTTGGTCGCCCCGCGGCCCCCCAGAGGCCCTCCTGGGGAGGACGGAGGGCGGGGGGCCGGGGGGGGGCGGCGAGGCGCCCCGCGTTGGGGGGACACGGCGCCACCCGGGTCCGCCGCTCGCCCCGCCGCGCTCTGACGCTGGGAGCCATGTGATGGCCCCCTCGCTATAAGGCGGGGAGGAAGGCCGTCCTCTCTGGGACTCGGCCCCAGCCTTTTCACCGTCTTTCCGAAGGCCCGGCAAGCCGCCCCCTCCGCCCTCCCTCCTCGCCAGCCTCCTCCCCTCTCCTCCTCCCAGGACTAGGCACGCTCCCTCCTGCCCCGCATCCATTAATGTCTGGGGGCTGAGGTGAGGAGAAAGAAGGGGGGAACCGGCTTCCAGGCGCAGCCCCCTCGCCCCCCAAGCCCCGACCCAAAAAAACCAAAACCAAAAACAAAAAAACCCACAAGACCCCCATAAAGGGGGAGGGGAGGGGAAAAAAGAGAGAGGGAAAGAGAGAAATCTAAAAAAGCAGCAACAAATATCCCGAAACAAAACCCAAACCAGCCGCCGCCTCCGAGCGGGCGGCGGGAGCGCTCCCGCGGCGCGGCGGAGCTGGGGGCCGGCGCGGCTCGGAGCGGCCCGCCTGCCCGAGGCGGCGGCGGCAGCGGGGCGGCTCTCGGCGGAGCGGCGCGGGGGCCTGGCGGCGGCGGCGGCGGCAACGGCGGGGAGGGCGCCCGCCCGCCCGCCGCGCCGCGCCGACCGCCACCGATGCGCTGCCCCGCCGCCGCGCCATGACCCTGAGCTCCGAGATGTCCGAGGCGTCGGCGCTTGCTGAGGAGACCGACATCGATGTGGTGGGCGAGGAGGACGACGAGGAGGACGACGAGGAGTCGCAGCCCCGCCGCCGCCGCCGCCGCCGCTCCTACGCTGAGGACGAGGAGGAGGAGGAGGAAGAGGAAGAGGACGAGGAGGATGTGGGCGACCTCCACGACGACGCCCTGCTGCCGCGGTCGCCCGTACGCGGCGGCGGCGGCGGCGGCGGCGGCGGCGGCGGCGGCGGCGGCGGCGGCGGCGGGGCGGGCGGCGGGGACGGTGGCGGCGGCTCTCGGCCCCCCTCACGGGGCGGCCCCCAGAATGCGGCGGCGGGCGGCGGCGGGGCGGGCGGCGGCGGTGGCGGCGGCGGCGGCGGGGCGGCCGGCGGCGGCAAGAACAGCCTGGTGAAGCCGCCCTACTCCTACATCGCCCTCATCACCATGGCCATCCTGCAGAGCCCCAAGAAGCGGCTGACGCTAAGCGAGATCTGCGAGTTCATCAGCGGGCGCTTCCCCTACTACCGGGAGAAGTTCCCCGCCTGGCAGAACAGCATCCGCCACAACCTCTCCCTCAACGACTGCTTCGTCAAGATCCCCCGGGAGCCCGGCAACCCGGGCAAGGGCAACTACTGGACGCTGGACCCCGAGTCCGCCGACATGTTCGACAACGGGAGCTTCCTGCGCCGCCGAAAGCGCTTCAAGCGGCAGCAGCTCCCGGCGCCCGAGCTTCTGCTGCGCGCCGTGGACCCTGCCGCCTTCCTCCCACAGCCCCCGCCTCAGCCCCCGCAGCAGCCGCCCTGCGCCTACGGACCCTACGGCTGCGGCTACGGCCTCCAGCTTCAGCCCTACCACCCCCACTCCGCCCTCTTCGCCTTCCACCACCCCTCCCCGCCGCCTCGCCAGCCCCCCACCGCCCCCGGCGCGGCGCTGGCCCCCGCCACCGCTGCGCCGCCGAGCCCCTTGCTGTCGGCGGCGGATTTGGCACGGACGCCCTTCGGCTACCCGCACCCGCTGGGCCCGGCGCTGGCGGCCTCGCTGCACGCCGCCGCCAAGACCGGCAGCGGCGCGGCGCTGGCCCGCTCGCCCTTCTCCATCGAGAGCATCATCGGGGGGGGACCCGGGCCCAGCCCCGGGCCGGGCCCGGGCCCCGGGCCGGGCGGCAGCAGCTGCGCGTCGCAGTCGGCCGCGGCGCCGGGGCTGTCCCGCTCGCTGGGGAGCGCCGGGGGCGGCCTGCCCCCCGCCGCCGCCCTGCCCACCGCCCCCGGCTTCGCGGCCCGGATCTCTAACTGTTAAGGGTTTGTGAGTCTTTCCGAAGGTAGGATCTGGGGTATCTGCTTTCTCTGATGCCCGGCGGACGCCGCCCGGAGGGTCTGCGGGCTTTGCTTGGGGATTGCGCGGTGGGGCTCGGGGGGCGCCGCGGCCGGCGCGCCGCCCGGGTCCGCTGTTTATGCAAAGCCTGGTGTAGATGCCGCATGGGCAGGTGGTCACGCTCTTGGAAAGTTACTCCTTACTCCTTAAAAAAAAAAAAAATTATGGTGATAAATAACGGCTCTAAACCGTTAAAGTTCAGAGATTCTCAGGTCTAGGAGCTTGAAAACAGTAATGTACAGGAGAAAAAAAAAAAGGCTTGAGGGAGGACAGCAAAGCAATACTTTTTCATTTTAGTACACTTGTCTCATGTACTTTTATAAAAGAAAAGATTAACATGTTTACACAGAAGGAAGTCAAGATTATCATTTCTTATTTTAACCTGTGTTTTGTATTATAATAGACTTACGGAGTTTTTTATTTTGTACTTTATGCCTATTCTTTACAAGGAATATTGTTAAAAAATTACTGGCAAGTATTATTATTGTACCATTTTAATGTACAATTTTTACACATTTTCGGAAATAAAATTTTTAATTTTCAAAAAAAAAAAAAAAAAGAGGAAAAGAAACACCAGAAACAAACCCAAAGACCAAAGGAGCCGGGCCAGAAATTGGCTTCGGACCCTTCTCTCATTAATACTTCTCCCTTCTTTGGGACATTGATATTTTTTTTTCTTCAGGATTAATAGCACAATAGCCAAGGAATTTTACAGCGTGAAATTTATTATGTCTGGTTTTGACCGCAAAGAAGAAGATCAGAATATGGTCTTTGCAGTCAAACCATTGTTAACCCTTGCAGAGAATGAAAGGGGGGAGGAAAAAAAATAGAGCAAAGACAAAAGAGGGAATAAACAGAAATAGGTCTCTCTCGCGGGTGTAAAGCCAAAGGGGATTGATTGAAGGCACCAATGGGGATTGATTAAAAAGCCAGTTTAAAACTATTTTTTTACTTTTGGGTGTGTTCTAAATCACAACTGCATCACAGTTTGGTTTCCAGGAGGCCCAAAGGAAAATGCTACTAATAAGGGGCATGTACTGAACTTCAGAGAGATTTGTCCTAGACTCTTACGTTTCTGTGATGATAATAGGGACATGTGTTTCTACTTTTCAGTACATATAATATAAAATGAGCATTGGGATATCCTCGTGTGATGAGATGATTAAGTGCACGAGCTATGGAAGTAAGGATATGTAAGAGTACAAAACAAACCGTGAAAGCAGCTTTTCCAATTCCGGACTGTCGTCTTAACCCTCATAAGGTCAGCATATATCTGTTTCATAGACTACAGTAATTTTTTAACTGAAAAGCCCTCCTCCAATATTCAGAGCTTAGACACATAAAGAGTCGCAGGTTTTATGAGCAGGCATGGGATCGCTGATTGTGGACTGGGAACATGTGTTTTTCAAACCAGGGAGGTGCTTTTCAAGTACGACTCTATTTGTAACAATTTAGTAGATTCAGGGGAAAATTATGTGAATTTTCGTAAAAAAAAAAAAAAAAAACCCACAAAAAGAAAAAGAAGAAGGTTTGCCTTTTAGTGCTCTTCAGAGTGAGGAGGGGAAGGTGTGTGGTTACATGCTTTTACATATGGAAGTACCTCATCGCCTGGGCTTTAAGTATTCTCGTGATGCTTTTCTATTTTGTTTGTAGCAAAGCAGGGTTAAATTAGCGGTTTGCAATAAGTGGAAAGACTGGGTGTAAGATCTCTGCTGGCCTCTGCTTACAGCCCGCAGCTGGAGGGCCTCTTTGGGTGTCCCGGATCCCTTAGAGGACAAGGACGTAGAGTCCCGTTTGATTTCTAAAGCTAAAGGGAAAAGATGCCAGAGGCACCGCGTACGTGGCCTGCGTGCAGAGAACATCCCTTTCACGGCGGACCGATCAACCCGCTTTCCCCGGGCCTGGCCTGGCGGCCGCCCCGATCCAACGCGGGGCACCAAGCTCGGCTTGGGAGACCCTCGGAGGTGCGGCTAAAATCAAGGAGGGGGAGTTTTTGTGAGGAAGAAGGCGGCGGTAGCCGTGAGCACTGCGGCCCCCGGCTCCCCGCCGCGGGATGCCGCTTGCGGTCGGTCCGGCCCTGGCTGCTCGGGCGAGAGGCCGTGTCAGCCCCTGCGCTGTCCCCGTGCAGTTACATGGGAACAGCAGGTTCCGGACTCCCGGTATCTGTTTCTCTTGGCTTCCCCGCAGAAAACCCTGGGGGAGCCCGCCGACCCCCCCTGCGCGGAGGCCGGCCCGAGGGTGCCCACCGCCCTTCCCTCTGGTTTCTTCGGAGGAAAGCCGTGCCCAGAGGTGTATGGCAAGGAAACTGCTCGGCCACTTGTTCCTCCGACGCTTTATGCGGTCGTCTGCGCCCTGAGCGGGCAGGGCCTTCGCCTGGGAATTTGGCAGGAGCAAATGGCAATACGTGGAGTGTACCTTTATTTTTTTTTATTCTAAGCGCTGAGGAAAGGGGTCAGGGAAGGGGTCTGTGGTGCTAGGGGAAGACCGCTTCGCTTCTTTTTTCCGAGTCCGCGGGGCAGCCGCCCGGCCTCGTCCCCGGGGCCCGGCCGTCCCTGTTCCCCGCGCCCGAGCGCTGCGCTGCGGGCTGGATGGCGGCGGCGGAGCCGGAGCAGGTGCCGCTCGGCAAGGCGCCGGCCCCGCAGCCCTTTAATGGGCTGGCAGCAGCACCGCCGCGCCGCAGAGCCCCCCATTCGCATGTAAATGGCCCGCCGTGTCCTGCCCCCCCCCCACTCCCCACCCCGCGCCCCGGCTTTCAAGGCGAACAGAGGGGACGTGTAGTCCTTGCAAAGACGGAGCCCAGACGAACTGCTGCTCCAAAACAGGCTGGGCCCTAAAAACCAAGCTGCGGGGACAAACAGGATGGTGTCGTCTCCTTCTCCTCCTCCCAGCTACAAAGTGTGGATTCATTAACCCGTCTCCTTTTCCCATCATATCCCCGTAGGGCTGAGAGACGAATTACTGGAGCTGAATTGGGAGGGGATTGCTCTACGAGGGGGCTAATGTTTCAATCAGTTCCTCCAGAAGGACCACACAAAAAGAAACTTTTTAGTTTATGGTGCTATTATGCAGACTTTTAATCTAGGGATAGATTTAGCCAAATGTTATCTATTGGGAATTTAATGAAGCCCTTATGTATTCAATCGCTTTTTTATGCCACACACAGTGTCTCTATCGTTTCCTTCCACATATTTCTTTGTTTCTGTTGGGTGATTTATATATTTTTAATTAGTTTTTTTAAATTAGTTCTTTTCAAGCATCTTGTATAACGTTTCTCTCAAGCGGGACTGTGTTAGGTCCCTTCCCACATCCCCTGTAAAGGAGCTTCTCCTTCCCTCCCCTGTTTCGAAGCTCATCAGTTCGCACGTCCGCACACTGCGCCCTTCACGCCGGGGTGCTCCCCCCGCCTTGTGCAGAGGGGCCCGACATCGCGCTGGCTCTGCCGGCACTGCCGTGGGCTGCGGTGGGCAGGGCAGCCCGGGGTTCTGGCCTGGCGGGTCCCGGTCCGCGGCTCCCCGGCCCTGAAGTCGGCCTCCTCCCACACCTTCCCCATCCTCAGCTCCTTCAGGCCGTACATTTCCTGCTGGTTATTTTTCTGGTGCAGCGAGAGGCACCCCCTGGGGCCAGCGGGGTGTCAGCTGGTGCACCCCCCGTCCTTGCAGGCTGGTTTCAGGTGTCTAGGGCTGTCCCCGAGACCGGAGGGCGACAGGCGGGGCAAGGGCCTCACCTACTCTCAGCTGCTCCCTTTCTTGCAGCGCTGGTGGCATGGGCAGGGCGCACGGTCGCCCCCGCCGAGACTCAGGCCTGTGCGGGGGATCTGCTGGAAAGTGGATCTGGTTTAATGGTCCCTTGGCACGGCCGGGAGGCTCCGCTCCCTATGTAATCCTTTCCCTCATTACTTGCAGTAAGTACTTCAGTAGTCTCTGATAATATTGTATTTGACAGAAATCGTGGAAATTATAAACGTGGCCAAACGCTCCCTACGCCGGGACTCGCTAACCAAAGCAGACCCATTTTGCAGCTTGTTACCAGCGGCTCCCCCATCCGCAGCGAAGTTTCGCCCTCTCCCCTTTCGGCCGCACGCACCGGCGGGACCCGAGGGGATCGGCGGGGACAGGCCGCCGTGTGCCCGCAGCCGGGCGCCTCCCAAGCAGGTAGGTGTCTGCGGCCCGCACCCACACGGCCCCGGGGACCTGCCGCAGGTGACTGCAGGACTTCTCCGTCCTTCTCCGTGAGTCCTTTCCCCTCCACAACGCCCGCCCCGGGAGCCACGTCGAGCAGCCGCCGTGGGCTCTCCGCTCGCTGCCCGTTCCTGCGCTGCGAAGCGCGTCTGAGATGCGGAGGAAAGATTCGTGTGTGTATGTACGTGTGTGCGGGGAAACGGCGCTCCCGACGGTAACGAGCTGCTTTCGGATCCCCGCTGCGGCAGCAGATGTGCTCGTTGCACGTTTGCGCAGATGGGTGCCCATCGATTTGGGGGGAGGCGGAGACCTGCAGGCGAGCCCCAAACGGGTAAACCCCTTGTTCCTGTTTTTCTCTTGCAGAAGAGCGCCGGTTCCTGCCGCTGGTCCCCGCCCGGAGGGCTGCTGCGGACTGCCGGCCCCGCCGGCCTCCTCTCTGCCGCCCGGCCCGCCTCGCCGCGCAGCTCCGAAAGAGGAGAGGGAAAGGCTGCAGGGGCCGGGGGGTCGGGGGTGGGGGGCGCAGGGAACCCCGCCGCAAAACCCGCGGCCCGCCCTGCTGCAGCAGCGCGGGAGGCAGGGTGGGATGTGAGCAGCTGAGCAACGGGCAGAGCCTCCGCGGCCGCGGCCCTGCTCTGCTCCTGCCTGCCCGCAGGCAGCCGGCGGCGGCCGCTCGGCGAGAATCACCGCGGAACCCCGCGGAAGATGCGCCTGGGACGAAGATGTGCCTGCCGTGCAGGGCTCCGGCTCGGCAGGCTGCCGCGGCCGGGGGCAGCGAGGCTCCAGCCGCGGGCTGCGCCTCGGAGGAGATACCTACCGGCTAGGCCCCGGATGCCCAGAAAGTGGAAAAAACATATGGACTAGACTTACGGAAGACTTTTTTTTTTTTTTTTTTAAAGTGCGGTACCTAGCCGCTTTCAGAAATGATATCGCTGAGATGAATTCACAGGGAAAGTTGGGTTGTTTTTTTTTTTTAATCAAAATAATTAAACTTGCCCTTTCACCAAACCACAAGAGACCTGTTGAATTGATTCTAAGTTTCCCTTTGGTTGATGGAGTAAAACAGCATGCAGAAGTCTGCGGGGCCCCATATTTAGATGATAAATTATACAATTTATGTTGGAAGCAGAAGGATAAATAGAGTTTTCAGTTGTTACATTAATTTATTGTCTGAGACTGGGAAAGCCTTATCTACGGTTAATCCGAAGGTATTTCTGTCCCCTCCACGCAATAGAAAGCCATCTGCGTGCACTGAAACGCTTGTGTACCTTCCGGCGTGTGTCCCCGGGACCCGGGGCCACCACCGACCTGCGCATCTATAGCACCGCGGTGGTTGCTCCAGCAAATGCCCACGCTTTGGAAAATCCTTGCAAATCCTGGGAATATGACTCTTCCTGCTACGGTGGACGTAGGTCTGCTTCTCAACTTGCGCTACGGGAGAGCACATGCACACCTCTATACACGAAATACATTAAATACACACAATCAAGATAAATGAGGTGCCTTCCTCGGGTTTTCTTTTCGAAAAATAAACACTGTCACGTTTGCTTATTCAGCAACCACTAGGCGAAACTGATAGTTTTCTAATATACGTGTATACAGTGAAATTCCACCTGTCGGCTGCGCGAAGGGAGGGGTGAAGTAAGTCAGTCACTTCGGATCAATAGTTCACGATTAAAGGAACTATTGATGGGGGGAAAATAAAATAAAACAAAAAAGCAACAAAAAACCAAACCAATTGTCCAGCGCAGAGCGAGGACGGGCAGGTGTGTCAGGTGACTGGCTTGCCCGAAAGCGGATGGGGTCGGAAATTACGGACTGTGGAAAATAATTTATACTCTTAATTCCAGCCTGTCTCTGGCTGCACCAAATCCCGCCTGGGGCAGCTCGGTAGGTTCTGTCAAAGATCCTGGAAGTCCTTAACTTGTCTCTCTCCGTACAGACGGCGCTGTGCGTGGGGCAGCGCAGGCGAGCGTGTGCCCCCTCACTGCCCCGCCAGTCCCCGCAGCCGGCGGCCCCACTAACACCGAACCGCAGACCTCCTCCCTTCCGCCTCCCGCTTCCGTACGAGAAGCCAAAGGGCGGCCCTTCTCTGGAAATTAACCTCTTTAGATCGCTTTCAGCACGACTTCCCCTTCGCGATGGCTCTTCCTCGGGTATTCAGACATCTGCCTTTCCGCGACCGGGACACATTTTTCGGGGGACACCCCGGTCCCCCCTGCCCGCCCATGAGGCAGATCCCCGGCCCCGCGCACCGGAGAGGAGCTACCGACAAGCGACGTGGATGCCTCTGCTTTTAAACCACCTCCCTTCCCCTCCAGCCTCCTCCCCACCCAGAGGAAGCCCGCAACAACTTGCTAACACACGGGCAAGCCAAAACACAGCGCTCCCACAAAGAGCTTTTGAACCCAGCCCCAGAGCTGCTGCTGCGCCGGCGAGCTACGGGACAGCGCGGTTCGCCCGGGGAGACGCACAAATCTCCGCAGCCGCGGCGGGGCAGAGCCGGGGACGCTGCGGGGAGCCCGGCTGGAGGAGCCCGGCTGCTCCCTGCCTCCTCCCGGCCCCAGGTACGCTGCCGCCCTACCTCGGCTGCGCTGGACACCCGGCCGCCCGCCGGCAGAGCAGACCACAGCTGCCGTCGAGGGAGCGCCCTGTGGTGATAAACCTCCCCGACACGGACAACCCGTGGCCTCTGGACGGCCTTGCCTTCGGCACCCACGCGAGGCATTTGGAGACACCGTGGGGCGCTAGGAGGGGGGCGGGGAGCCCTGTGCCAGTGCTATAAACCCCTCGGCAATTGAGTTCTGCACCTTTGATTTGAAAAATCGGATTCCTTGAGTGGAAACAGTTGACAGGAACCTAAAAGGATTAGCTGCATTCCACACAGGATCATTTTTACTGGTAACATTTTGAAACGATTGATCCCTTCCAGACCATAAACAATGTCCAGAAAAATGATCTAACGAGAGTTCCATTGTTTCCTTTTGTCTGTGAATCCCCTTTCGCCAGCAGTTTGATTAGGGACTTTGCCAAACTGCGCCTTAATTTCCAGCAACCACCCCCCACCCCGCCCCTCTCCTTTTCTCGAGTGAAACTTTGAATTTTAAATCGCTCACAATTTGTCTGTAATCCCAATCTACCAGAAAGCAAGCAAGTTCGGGGGAACGGCGGAGGGGTGGGGGGAAGAGCAAGGAGGTGGAGCGGGGAGAGGAGTGGGGGCTTAGTTGCTGCAGGGTGCCGAAATGAGATATGGGGGGGGCTTCCTTCCACCGCGCTTCTCCTGCGGGCTTCTGTGCTGGCCTGGCTGAAGAGAGAGAAGGGGAAAGCCCACTGGTGGACGGACTGGCCTGGGCCGTGGCGGAGAGGGGACCCCACGCGCGGCCCGGTTCCCCTCCGTGGCTCGGAGAGAGTTGCGACCCGCCGGCCCTGCCTGGCCCCCTCTTCCCCTCCCCGTCCCGTCTGCGGGCAGAACACTTACCAGGGTGACATTGGCGAGGGAGGGGGCGGGAAGCCCCTGCCCTGCCGCGCTGGCTGACGGACTTTTCCTCTGTTTTGACACCTGCGCGCACTGCCCCATGCTGCTCTCCTTGATTTATCGCCCAATTAAAGGTTCAAGCTTCCTCAAGCCACCCGCGCCTTTTCCCTCCGCACCTTCCTCCCTGCGAGGAGGCGGTGGTGAGCTGGAATGTGGGGCGGAGACCCTCCTCAGCCCCTCGCCTGCCCCTACACCCCGACCAGACCCCTATCCCGCGTCCTTGCATAAACGCAGCCTCGCTAGGGACTCCGTGGGTCCCGGCTCCCCGGCCCCAGCCTGGAGATGGGCCGAAGTGGGCACCCGTGAAGCAAGCCACTTCTCGGCCCCTTCCCCCTTATCTTCTTTCCCCTCCACGCGTGTGTAATTGCGGGGCTCTGCGTCCCAGCGACGGGGGCAAGAGCAGTGCCCCGACGGCGCGGCTCAGCCCGGGGCTGTGCCCAGCAGCAGGGAGCGCTTCCAGCCCAGAGGGCAAACAGCCAAACCCACCAGGGGAAGACCAGACTGGGAAAGACACCCCAGTCCTGTATCCCACTCAATTAAAAGACAGCAGCTCCTGCCCATCGGATTCCTCGGAACTTGTCCTTCGTGTCAGGCTCCGGGATTCTCCTTCTTTCTCGCTTTCTTCTTTTATCTTTTATATTTTTTTTCCCTCTCCTTTATTTCTTTTTCCTCCCACAGAGAATAAACCGCTGCCCGATGCAGATTGGCAGCATTGAGCATCTTCCTAACTTAACTCTCTCTTCCTTGCATCTATCAATCCACCTTTCTAATTAGACTAATTAGAAGATATGTGGAGTGTTGCTGGGTCCATAGACTAAACTGCTTAGGGCTTGTGAAAGGAAGGCTGAATGCCCGCCATGGGAGGTGGCCATTCAGGGGGACGGTAACAGTTGCTACATTTATCTCCTGCCATTGAAAAGAGCTCTGCTTAAAGCTCGATTAAAATGTTTGGAAACTAATGCCACCCTGGATCCCCCTCTAATTAGAGGGCCTGGATAGATCATCCCGATCAGTCAAAAGAAACTCCCACCCGGGCCTAGCTTTTCTGTTCAGCAGAATTACTTGTCTCTACTACTACCCGGCCCCCACCTCGAAAAAAGAAGGGGGGGTGCGGGAGGAAGAGGGGGTAGAGAGAAAGAGGTAACACAGCCATAAAAACGGAGGGCAGAAAAAATGGCGCTAGGCCGAGGTCTTCCAACCCAAGCCTTAAGTTATGCTGGGCCCCAGCTTTCCTGCTGGCAGGCCCGGGCTCTCCATCCTCGAGGTTTCTCAGCGGCGGGGATGCACCTGACCCCAGCCCAGCGATGGAGTGGGGGGTGCCTGGATTGGGCTCCCTAGCTCCTGCTCCGCTGCCTGCTGCCAGCGAGGAGGGAGCTTGGAGAAGGGGAAAAGGCCGCCGCCCTCCTCCCCTCGCCCCAGCGCCCGCAGGTGCTGAGCCCGGCTCCCCGCCTTGCCTCGCTGCTCGCCCCGCCGTGCCGCGCCGGCCCGGGCCGGAAAGCACCGGCGGCGTAAAAAAGGGGCGGAGGGCGGGTGGGGAAAGGTCACCCGCCGCGGGGGTGAGGGGGGGTGGGGGTGGCGGCTCCTGCCCACAAAACGCAGCCTGCGGGGAGCCCCGGAGGAGCGGCAGTTTCCAGCCGGCCGCCGGGAGGGGTGAGGGAAGGAGGCGGCTGGAAATCTCTCTCGGGGGTGCCCCGTGCCTCCAGCTGCGAGCTGGGAACAACTCCCAGCCCCCACGCCCCCAAACGCGCACAGACGCGTTCGCACCCCCCGAGCAGCCCACACCGGATGTGCGCGGGGGCGCGGGCAGCCCTCGGGGCGCACCGCTCCCGAGGGGTCCCAGCGCCAGCGCAGCGCTGCGGTGTCTGAGCACCTCGTAAATCTGCGGCGCTGCTTCTTCCCCGTACGATAGAGGGATTTTTGTCCTCATAAACGCGAATAAAAGACTGGTGCTGACGGGGAAGGAAGGAGGGAAACATCCTTTTCATTAACACCAGCCTGCTACACACAGATGCTTTAATTCACGGGCTAGATATGACCAAAACTGCCACAAAAGAGCTCGGACTCATGACTTGGCAGGCGACGAGCCCCCGACGGCGGGTGCTGAAGGCGACCTCAGCCGGTGGGGGCCACAACCCCCTTGTGCCGGCAGACAAGGGCGAGGGGGCGCCTGCGGCCACGTTGGGGCCGTCGGGGGGCACTGGGGCTGGCGGTGCGGATTGCACCCCAGGGTCTTGGGTGGCTGCAGCTCACCACGTGTCAACAGAGGCGAGTAAAGTTGAGGTGGGGTCTTCTATTTTTTAAAGAACGACCCGGTGGGCCCTCCTGGAGAAACAGTCGTATCTGCGAGGAGAAAGTATCTGCGTCCCGTTCTTTCCCCGTTCTCCCAGGAGAGGCCCCTTTGAGCTGCTGGCGGGTGGGATCCCGTGGGAGAAAAACCTACGCATGCACGGAAGTCCAAGTGGCACCTTCCCTTTTCTTCCAAGCCTCTAGGTCGCTTTCTCCAGAACCCCTCTTCTGGGGAGGGAAGGGGAGGGAGCTGGGAGGGCCTGCTCGGTGCACTCCTCTCTGCCCCAGCAGCCTGGAGGCGCTGCCGGTGGGGACAGGGCTGGCTCTGCGCCCCGGGTGGGCCGGGGGAGGAAGCGGGGCAGCCCCAGCCGTGCCCCGGGCCCGCCGCGCCCTTTCAGGCGCCCGGTCCTCTACCCTCGTCTAGGCAGGGAGCTGCTGACGCCCTACCGCGTCTGATGCCGGAGAACTTGACAGGACGAGTCCAAAGGACAAAACCGATCAAATATTTCCGTTACGGAGGCAGAATCTACTTTCTTTTTATCCCCCCACCGCTCACCTCCCACCAAAAAAAAAGAAAGTGAGCCCAGCTCAGATGGCAGATCTGCTTGGCGCATCTTTCCATTAAGTGCTCCCGGAGGATCTCACCCCTTCTCCGCTGGGGTCCGCGGGGCAAGGTGTACCCCTAGGCCCCTTCTCGGGGACCCCCCCCCGCCAGGGATGGGGATTTGGCCCTCGGGGACGAGCAGGAGACTTTCTCCTAGCCGCTGAGGATGAGAGGAAGGAGGCCATCCCCCCACCAAAGGGCGGGCTTGTAGCTTGTCCCTGCCCGTTGGCTGTGCTCCTGCCCGTATGCCGCCAGCACGGACAGCTTCTGGGGCCCTTCACCAGGAAACGCAGCTCAGGAGGTGACCAAGAGACAGTCAGGAGAGGGTGCCCGGCCTGCAAGGATCAGAGGACAGCGTGAGGGGTAGCTGAGAGTTTGCGGAGTTTTACTCGAGTTTAGAGTTTACTTAACTTTAGGTAGCGCAGGATCTTCCCAGGGCCAGAATTTGCATTCCCAGGGGAAGCCCTGATGCTGGTGACCTCTCTGTTTCGGAAAACAAGTAGATGAGGGCTGAGGATGCTGCCTGTCCAGACCTAGGGGCAGCTGCAGCTGTGTGCCTGGTAGTCCGCCATAATCAGCAGGTGGCTGAGCTGTTTGTCTACATTTCACATGTTTCACATTGTTTTCCTCGTGGGTGTTATACAGCAAATTTCCCTGTTAGCACTGGGATTTTATTTTATTTTATTTTATTTTATTTTATTTTATTTTATTTTATTTTATTTTATTTTATTTTATTTTATTTTATTTTATTTTATTTTATTCAAATGGGGAATTTCTGCAAGTAGTGTGAACATAGGGTCAGAGCTCCGGGTTGAGAGGTTTAGTTGAAAACTGTACCCCAGCACCGATCCTATCCTCTGCTCCTGCAAGTCCTGGCCGTGGCCTTGCCCCGGGGGTCCCTTGTCCAGTTGTGCCGTTCACCCCTGGCTGGGCAGGAAGGCAAGAGGTGGGGCATTGGATGTTTTGGGGGCGGGGGAGGCTGAGGGCAGGAATTGAAGATGGGTTAAGCCTCTCTGAAATCCAGTCCCCGGTGGAAATGCCACGCGGGGGGGGGGGGGGAGGGGGCGCAGGATCAGAGCCGCCCCTTGGCCAGAGAATTTCATCCCCGGGGAAGCGGGAACCCTCAGAGATGTACGGAGCTGTGCCCCCCGCACCGGGTACTCGGGATAGAAACAGGCCAGAAAGTGACTGGGCAGTGGGTCGATGCAGGAGGCCCCACGCCCCCGCACCCCGCTGGGGACGGCCCTTCCCAGGGCCCCGGGGTCCGCTCCCGCGGTGAAAGTGGGGTGCGGAGGGTCAGGGGCTTTATTAAGGGGAGCTTCGGAGGGACGGAGATCTGCCCAAGCACGGATTTTTGCCTCGGAAATACGTGTCTGAAAACACGCACTCCTCACCATCTCCCCCCGAAGTACCCTTGTGATCTGGCCACCTCAACCAGCCAGAGCAACGGCTTTCCCCAGATGTTGATGGTAGAAAGAGATAAAAGGGGAATTAAAATAAATATTTGTCCTTCAGGAATGGAAGTTATTAAATTAACACCCCAAAGTTTGCGCGATCTAATGACTTTTGTCAAACATTATTTTTTGAAAAGAAAGATCAAAATATGTGAAGTTTTGTCCTTGGCCGGTGCAGTGGAGCGTAAGAAAAACCTATTAACGTACATCATCGAGCCACGCAAGCCACTGCTGGACACGTACAACAGAAGGTAAATAGATTATTTTTTTTAACAATGCTGACAGCCCGTATGGAGCAGAATTGGAGAGATCTAAATATTAATAGATTCATTCAAGTGGAGCAAAAGTTACAAATCATTAGCTGAAGAAAGTTGGCTTCCAGCCCACATTCTATAGGGGCATGAGGGAAGCGTGGTAACTGTGCTTTTGCCGGCTACAAAAGGGCAATTTTTGTATATAATTTATTTAGATGAAGTGTGCAGAATGTTTTTATTTGTTCTACTTCTAGCTGTCTCACCTCTGTGTGAACTCCCCAAACCCAGATCTACTCCAAATACTTCTGCTCCCCCTTCTGCACACTTCCCTCCAACGTGTTTGCTTTGGCAACTTTCATGTTCTTGCAAACAATTCTTCCAAAGATATCAATCACTCTTGCACCCAAAGAGAAATACTGTACACTCAATGCGATGACAAAATGAAACATGTTTGAAGCAAACCATGTGTTCCAGTGTGCCAGGGATTATGTTATTTGTTCAAGGAACATGTTCGGAATATTTTAGGCTTCTGTTACTCCTGCGATAGTAAATTTTATTGTCTGCTGTTGGGATTTATTATTTCGGAGACAACCCAAATACCTCTTTACACGGGGAGAGCTTCTAAAGTGGGAAGCTCAGTCCGCGTCGCGCTGGGGGAATTTATTGGCCCGGGGTATTTTATTTTCTAATGCTCTTTGCCCTACGAGGCAAGCAGAAACCGCAGCAAGTGCTCCCGGGCCTGGTGCCAGCAGCACGGCGGGAGTCCCCCGCCTGCTCCTACGCATGTCCACCCGGGCCCACGCGTGACCCTCTGCTCCGCGCCTGCCCCACGGCGGCCGACGGAACGGGGCCCACGGCGCCGCGCCACGGAAACCCTCTGCCCGCGTCGGGCAAAACCGAGGACGGCTGGACCCTCCTGCAGCAGCCGTGGGGAGCCCACGGAGCCGGCGGGCAGGTGGGAACCCCGCGGGCCATGGCTCCCGGGAGGTCCGGGTGGGTTACAGCGGCCCCTGGCTGCTGCGGGGGCCCGCAGCCTCTGTGCGCGGCAGGCGGTGATACCCGCCTGCCCTGCCTCTTGCGAAATCCTAATTTCACATCCTGGCTTTGCGGGTGGGTTTTAGGTTGTTGGCTTTTTCCATTCGTCCCACTCCCCCAACCCCCACCTCCCCACCCCCCCCGCACCGCTTTCCAAACAGCTTTGCTCGCCGGGGAGCGGGCGTCCCGGCGGGACGGTCACCGCGCGGGCGCTCCCACTCGACGTCTCGGTACTGCCGGGCTGTACCGACAGTCCGGGGGTGTGGGTGTCCTTGCCGCCACCGCCCCCAAGCGGGATCCGGGCTCCCTTCCTCTCCTCTCCGCACCGGCGGCGAGGGACAGCCCGCGAGCTGGCTCCCCCTTCAAATACACCAGTGCTCCCCTCAAACTTTGCAGGGAGCCTCCCGATACCACGGCGGAACTATTGTTCTCAACTTCAAGCGGCTTCGCGCCCCTTTCCCCTCGCCCTTCCCGCGTGGGCGGCGGTGCCCATGGGACGCCCTCACCCGGCGTGAGGGGTGCGCCGGACCTCCCTGCATTGCTTCTGTGGGGTCCCCTCGACACGGCACCCGCCGTGCAGCGGCACGAAGGAGCCGTTGTCACCGGGATGTTCGTCCCCTTCATGCGGGTTGGCTTAACGGGGATCCTCCATGCCCACGCAGGGCCCCCCCCCCAGGCCCGGCAGCGCCAGCGCAGGCTGGGGATCGGGCTGCTGGGAGGCGGCTGAGCTTCCCTAAGGCTGGCCTGGCATCTTCACGCAACTGTACTGCGCTTCTGGTCTCCGAAAAGATCGGGCTGTCGGAAACAGCGGGCCTGCGAGTCAGACGTCATTGAACTGTTGCGGTTATGCATGAGCCAGTGCAGGCGCCACCTCATTTTCCTGATTTGGCACTGCTGGCCGAAGTGAAAGTGATAGTGCCTTGCTCCAAAAGAAGCAGGGATGCCCGGGAGCGGAGCTGCCGGATGAGGGATGCCCGGGTTTCTGACCGTGAGCACGTTTCAAGCAAAGAATATGCACATTTCCCCGAAACTCATTGTTAAACTTCCTCTTGCAGGACTCTCGTTTGGCCTGCGATCAGGCTGTGCAGCGACCACTTCGAAAGGAATAGCTCTGACTGCATCCTTCAGGGAAAGGAAATAGGCTGTAGGTCATCAAAGCAATGAAGAGAGGTTTGATGGCTTGCACTGGCAGGGGGGTATGTGTGTGGGGTGTCCCCGCGGTGCGCCGTGCCCGGCTGGTGGGAACAGAGCGGGGAGATGTCCTCTTCCCCTGGAGGAGGGCAGGACTGCTTTCCGAGGGTGCCTCGGAGCACTGCCGCCCTGGGTGGAATCGGGCTTCTCACGCTAAGGGACGGTGCTAATCCGGGGATACCTTCCGCAAGGAAATAACAACTCGTGAAAGGTTTCGGCGGGGAAAGTAGACTGGGGCGCAGTCCGGTACTGGAAACTTTTTACTTCGTACACGCTTTTTTTTTTTTCCCCCAGTATACCCTTCCAATAGCTGTGTGTGTGCGCATGTTGGCCCCACAAGAGTAAGCTGGGAGGGAAATCCTCTTCTGAAATATCTGGCATCTCGGCCTAAGGACGCTCGATGTTCAACGTCGGTGTTTTACTGGCGTGTTAAGCTGCTTTTAGCAGCGTGAGCCACCGCCCTTCTCAAGATGAAGGGAAATATCCTCCATCACTCCAGGTAAGAGAAGCAGCAAGGAGTGCCAGCATATAAACTAGCACACGGTTTAGCTCCCAGCCAATTCCTTAATCTTTAATTAAAAAAGAGCGCTGAGAAAAATACATGTAAGGTTGTAAAACAAACAAACAAACAAAAGCCCCAGACCAACCAACCAACCAGAAGGCCAAAATGTTATAGTAAAATAAAACTTTGCAGAGGAAAGTAACCCACTGCAGATGTCGCAAATGGCAGGAAATCTAAAAGGCGGCTGGTTTTTGTGTTGAGTTCGTTGGCTCGGAGGGGGCTGGCACAGCCGAGGGACACCCGAGCCCAGCAACCGGCAAACACCTGAGGGTGACCACTGCCACTGTGTCCTGCCAGGGGAGAGGAAACAAAGGAAATAGTGCTTATTCCTGGAAAGAGGGCAGTGAGCCGACCCGCCCGGCGGCTGGAAAGTGGGCAGAGGCTTCCCCAGGCAGCCACAGTTATATCGCGGCTTCTAACCCGGCCCTGGCCCCTTCTTCGCGATCTTATCGCCGGCAACGCTTTAGGGCTTTGGAGGACAGGAACGATCGCCCAGGCCTGGAGGAAAGAAAAAGCCTTGCTGGGTGGCAGTTGCCCAATCCGGGGGTCGTTCCCCGGGCCGGGGTCCGAGTGCCCGGGGAGGGACGTGGCGCCTCCCTGGACCCCTCCGGGGCAGAGCAGCCCGGTGCCGGGCCTCCCCCAGTCCCAGTTCGTGGCTTTTTCTGATCCTCGACGTGCTTGGCCGCTGTGCGTTAAATACGGCAAGGACGGGGACACCACGGGACTGCGTGGATGTCCTTTTTTTTCCTGCCTACGTCGATGGGATGTATCTGTTCGCCGGACGTTTTTCCTCTCGAGCAACGCTCAGCTTCCTTTGGCTCCGAGGAACACATGGCAAAGCACGCCGGAACACGGGAAGAGATGTGCTTGTGACTGCTCGTTTCATGTACCATAGAAACTTCTCCCGAATGACTGAAATCCAGAGCCGAGGCAGAATTAATCTCAACCACATTTGCTTCTATAGTAAATTAATACTGCAGTCTATATAGTTGAACGGGAAGTCGAAAGCCAAACCAAAACCCTTGTCAAAATAAATACTCATCAGCAAATATTTTGCTTATTTAAAAATGCTCTAATAAGTGTCTAGCATTTCAAAAGAAAAAAAAAAAAAAGATGAGAGAAGCGGAGAGCCAGCCCCAGCGCCACATGCCTCGCAGCTCATCCCCGAGCGAGAGACGAGACGTTGATTAGTCTTCATTGTGTGGGGCTATAGGAATAGACTCATAAAATTTTATTTGCTATTATCTCGTTTAGCGGCTCGCACGGCGCTCCAAGCCTCCAGCTGCGTGCATCGGGAGGGGCTCAGATTAAAACCGGGGTCCCGAAAACATCTTAGGCTGCCCAGCGCGGTGAAGATGCCCTTCTCTGCAGGGCCGCAGGGGATCCAGGGTGCCCCCGGAGTGCTGGGGGAGATCAGCTGGTGCCGCTACCGCTGCCCCCGGGGAGAAGTAGCGCCAGGGCTGCCCCCGCTTAGCCCCGGCCGCGCAGGCTGCGGCAACGGCCCTCTCCCTTCTAGGGCTGCTGTAAACAGCCCAGAGACTTCTCTGCTTTCTGGTCCGCAGGGCTGGAAGCCTGAGATGTCCAAAGCTGGCACGGTGCACGGACTGAAACCTTTATAAACTTATTTCCCTTAAAGTCTTTATTAACTACCCCCAAGGACCACGGCTGCTGCTGCTTCTGCTCTTGCACGGTGGTGGTCTGGCACCTCCACGAAGCACACATGCTAAACAGATTAACATGCTTCGGCTGACCCATACTTCACAAACCGGGGATAGAGTTTCTCCAGCTCCATGTGGAAATTAACCTACATGTAGCAATGGTCAGCTGCAAAGAGGGAGTTCCCAAGCAATCTAAACAACCCACAGTTTTTTGTTACTTTTGGCCTTTTCCTCCCTTCCCATGATTAAATATTTATTAAAAAAGGAAATAAAGGGAAAAAAAAAGAAAAAGGAAAATAAAAATAAAAATATCCCTTCTTCCTCCCCCTTGGCCCCTCTTCCCCTTTCGCTGGGCTTATGCACATACCTGCAAGTGCTTTTTGTGCCGCTGCTTTTTTGTTTGTTGTTTTTCTAAAACTCGGCTTCTTTTAGGAAAGGCTAAAATCTCAGTTGCACGGCTTATTAAATGTTCTTGACGGGCAGGTTAAACGCACAGGTTATCACTGTTGGAAAGACTTCGGTCGCTGATGTTTCCCCCTCCCTCCATTTACATTTGAAAGCGCCCCGAGATAGAGCTGTTTGCAGATAGCCGGGGAAGGAGTTTCCAGCATACGAATCCCACCACTTTCCCTGTAACAGCCTCTTCGCCTTGTGCCTTTGCGAGATGGATCCTACACCTTCGCTCCTCGGCTGCAAGCTCCAGGTTTTCAGAGAGGGTTAGAACAAATACAAGTAACTGTTGGCTTGTGTCACACGGGGCTGTCACGGTAATAAACACACAGCTTCTCCTCCAGGAATTCCTAATCCTCCCTGTGTGGCTCTAGCCCTGTGGATAATATCATTACGGGACTAAACAAATAAACAGTCTATCCGAATCAAGCGGGAGGCACTGGGGGCCACAGTTCCTCTCTGTAAAGATGATACAAGTAAATTTACACTCAGGGCTTGGAGAGGGTCCAGTGGCTATGAATAGCTGCTCAGTTCTACAACACTGGCTCTGGGCTGGGAAATGGTGCTGACCCTCCTGCTCTGTATTTGCTGCAATCAATGTGAGCTATTCAGGGCTGTGTTTTCCTTACTATCCTCTGCTGGGAACATCAAGGACCACTAACACTTTTATGAATCCGGGCTCGGGGAAGACGCTTTTACTACTACAAAGTTGGAGTATTAAACCCAGTGACATGAATGAGAGGTTAACGTGCTTCTGCCAACCAGGAGTTGGGCTCTCTCATGCGATTTCCTGTTGTTCCGGCTGCTGCCTCGTATTTGATAAACTCGCTCACGTGCTGGGATGCACAGCCACATTCTTCCTCGTCCTATAAAAATAATATAAAAGGAAAGGCGAATCCAGCTGCAATCAAGATCCAACTCAACCAAGACATTTTAATAGCACTCTATAAATTCCGGTCTCGAGTTGCAATAAATGACATGAATGGCATATTGGGAACATTAACATTTATATCGGGCCCCCCCCAATAAAAACTACATATATCAAACTTATCTGCATGAATCTGGCTCCATGTCATAAAAATTCCAAATCCCTGGACATCTAGCACCCTCGCCGCCCACAAATGCCAATGGTTTTCTATGCACTTTTAAAAAGATTTAATTATCTGAAGTGCTACATTTTTGGAGAGAGATGTTTTATTCCTTCTCAGACACAGAGGAATAAATAGTTGTTTTCTTATCTGTACAGTCTCTTTGCAAGGATTCTTCTGAAGTCTGTTTTCTACAATTACAAACGTTGGAGATGTTTAGCTCAAATGACATATTTCCTTTTGTATAAAAACAGCAATAAAAATGTCACATCCAAAGCTTGCGTTAAAGCACGGGCTTTTTTCCCCCTGCAAAGGGGAAAAATCCAAGAGATAGGTGATTAATAGGAGAGTATGTGCAGGAGGGTAGTTGTTGAAAAGAAAAAACACTCCAGATGAAGCAATACTGGCTTACTGTAGATAGATGAAGTTATGAATTTTCTGAACCATGCCAGGCAGGAAGGCCTCTTACACACTCCATATGAGTTTTGAGAGCAGAGAAGTCCTGGATCTAATTTTGATCAGGCAGTTTGACAAAGATCTTGCCAAATATAATATAGTGGGTGCTAATCCTACAATCACTTAATTATCTCAGTTTGGTGTAAAAGATAACAGGGACTTCTCTCTGGATATGCTTTGGCCACTTTAGGCCTGCCAGCTCTTGGTACCCCCCGAAGAAGATGAGGAACATTTGGAGGTGGGCTACGGTGCTGGTGCACATTGCAGAACCTCCTAGCAGTTAGAGTTGTGCTGCTTGCTTCCCAGAGCAGCCACACAGAACCTGCCGGATGCACCCTGGTTTTATTTACCAGGGCTTTTTTGTTTGTTTAGTTTTCATGGTGCTGTGCCAGTGGGTTAAAGAGTATGCATTTTTAATTAAGTCAGATATCTCTGTCTTATTTGAAGGCTCAATTATAGCCTGAATGAATACCAGGCTTAGAGATGGAGCAGGTCCAGACACTACTGTGTCAGCGGGTTATAGTGAAAAGCAGCCTTGAACAGGACTAAGAGCATTGACTGAAGGAACTGGACAGCCTGTGGGAAGCTGGACCCTTGGCTTCGCTCACATGAAATTCCCATAATTTTTTATTGTTGTTCTGAGGTAGGACCTTATAAATGAATAAATAATAATGCAATAACTCCTACAGAGCTGTGCTTTTTCAGATTTTTTTATTGACATTATTTTAGATTATGCTGCAAAAGCCTTCTGTGCAGGAGCTTTGTATCCTCTATGGCCGGAGCCTCCTTGGGAGGTGCTTTTGGGAGTGTACTGCTCAGGACCTGGCTTATGTGCTTGCCTCCTTGCTGGTGCTCACCAAAGTTTTGTGAACAACTGGCTAACTTGGGTGACTGCTGACTGCACTGAGAGTGCTGGGTGCTGAGCCTCCCATCCCAACGTGGAGAGGGAAGGAGCTCCCAGGGCTTCTGCACTGGAGCCGGCTCTGCAGCTTGCTTGGTGGAGCAAGAAGCTGCTTAGTCCCTCTACCAGCTTCTTTCCCAATGAATTGGTATTTCCCCCTTCTTTACTTCTTTCTTACTTGCCAGCCAAACTCTGGCATGTCTTGCTCCTTTCTTTGATTTTGCACCTCCCTAAAGCTGGCTTGGCCACTGAAGCAGCAGATGTGTCATGTCCCATGTACCGTCCCCGCCCCCCACCCCCCCGCGTCACTATTGTTATGCAGTAGTCCATGGAGTAGGAATGCCTAGCTGCCTTTTCCACAAAGTGTGATTCAGACTCAAAAACCCTTTTCCTCACCACACAACCATGCTGCACCTGGGAAAAATGACCTGATAAGCTACCTGGCAACCCCATTTCTTGTTGCTGCAGTGACAGAAAGAAACATCCTGAAGCACAGCCATGCTGGGGGGAGGGCACAGCTCATTTTCTTGGAAACTGATGAAGATAGGACTAAAATTTGTGTTTCATTTTCCAGGGACATAACTCATCTATTAAAACCAAGAGGTTAACAGTTCAGTCCCCAGGGGAGGTGAGCTCAAAGAAGAAATCAGATTTATTCCCTTAATAAGATGAGTTCAGGGTACAGAGATATTTTCTTAGCATGGTTCCTTGTGACCATCAAATCACATGGGTGGTTTTAAGATCTGCTTTGCCCTCCCCAAGCTGTGCAAGTTCCTATTGTTAGTCCAGGGCTTCTTACTGGGGAGCTTATTAGCATGGGAAAACTATCACTGCAGAGGAGAGCCTGCAGTTCTCCATCCACCAAATGCAACGCAGGGGGACAGCAGTCAAAGGAGCAAAGTTGCCAAAGAGTTACTGGCTCCCACCACCCTTTTCCATTAATAAAACCCACGACGGCATGGTTGGCTCTGGCTTCCTTTCCATTGTCATAAAGCTGGAATCAAAGAACATGACTGCTTTTATTGGCAAAACTTTTGCTCCAGCAGTGACGTCAAAATGAAGGAGGCGGCCGAGGGTTCACCGGCAGCTCAGTACAGAGCGGGCTTTCTGGGTGAAAGGAGCCTTCTGTCAATGCCCCTCCTGAGACACTTAGGTTTAAGGAAATGTTTGTACTGCTCTAGAAAAAGAGCTGGCCGGCTGTTTTTCTTTTGTGCTTAGGCACTCTGAAAGGAATTCCTGTGGGCACGATTATCTCACATATGGTGAGTCAGAAACAAAAAAAAAAAAAAGGCCAAAGGGAAAAAAAGAAGGAGGGAGAATAAGAAAAAAAATGAAAGGTCACTTGGATGTTTTGGCTGAGTACAGGAAAGGGGAAAATCCACCTTGGAGGATACAACTTACTTGAGGAGAGCTGGAAACCCATGATCAAAGCAGCAGGAAGCTGAGAACAAGCAGTGGCCCAGTTAAAACCATTGAAACAAATTGCAGTTTCTGCAAACTGCAGGAACAGGGTGTCAGCGTTGCAAATGAAACAGAAAGTGTATGTGTGTACATCGTGAATTGCACAAGACTGCATCTTCTGTACCCAACAGCTTGTCTGGAACGAAACATAGGAATTTGATGGGGAAAGAGGTTGCTAAGGGGCAGCTAGCCTTGCCTTAGCTGCACTACTACCTGCACTGTTCACTGCCAGCTGCTTAATGGAATCCTACCTAGATCTTGTGTGGTGCTGCACAAAACAACACTTAGTCCTTGCAGTACCTCTCTGGCAAAGGTTAGACCAGATTAAACCCTATGTGCAGAAGGGAAAATGAGGCTTTACACCCAGCCAAACAGCCAGTCACAGGCAAGAAGAAGATCTACTGACTTTGCTCAGTCTCCTCTGATAGAAGGCAAAGCAGAATCAAGAAGTGTTACTTCAGACGGACTACCTGTGCAGGGCAATGGTACCAGCTTGAATCCAGTAGCCAGCAGGGAGTAGTTCTTTTTTCCATGAAGAAGCTGTTACCTCTCTTTAAAATGCAAAGGTCTCACAGCATCTGGAAAACCTAAAACTTTTTTTCAAAACTACTTTTAAACCTTCATTTAAAAATCCACTGTAATTTTGTGGTTAAGTAATTGTATATTAGGTCATAACTTGATTGGTTAGATGCTCTCACTAGTACTTATGTTCGTTCTTGGAGGCTGGCTTGGCTACTTCACTACATCTAGTTCGTCATATGAATGCAAGCCTCTTCCTGCACCTGAATTTAAATTTGCTTCATCTCCAAAGTGTTTCAACACCTGTCCACATTTAAGCATCTGTGCAAACTCCAGGATTGGGAAAGATGGGAGGAAAGCCTGAACTTCAACAGCCTGTCAGTGCTGGCCACCATATCTCATCCTCCATATGGGCAACAGCATCAGGCTTTTTCCTAGAGGACGATGACTGTGTGCCCCAATGCACTGTAAGCCTGGTATCAGCACATGTATGGCTCGGGGTCCGTGCCTGAGCCTGATTTCTGCGCTGTGTTTACAGAACAGGTATGGATGAAACCCTTGGATCAGAGCATCAGTGGATGCATAATGTTCTTCCAGGATATTTGGTCTTAGTGGGATCACACCAAGGATGAGGCGGTGTAAGACCAGCAGCGGGGAATCAGGGTATATTATAAGCCTTCCTTGGCATTAACTGTGCAAAGACATTGCAGCATGTTTGAGTTCCTGCTCAGAGCAGCAGGGGATGGATCAGACCACCAGCTTCTAAAGCTTCCAACAGAGCTTATTAGATCTGGTTGGTGGGGTATCTAGCACCTGGTAGTTTATCAGTTTCTCTAGTATTTTTTCCCCCAAGTGACAACAAGGGCCAATCAATAGATAGAGTAGATACTTAGGCTGTCTGCATTTTTAAATATTGTTTATTTTGTTCTTTTCATTGTACATAACAGAAAATCATGGATGTTTTTATTTGGAGAAAATATGAAACAAAGTGCTGACTCACTTGCTACTCCATACATGTTAATCCCCCTGCACAAAAAAACCCAAACACCCTAGCTTCTACTCTCTAAAAATTTGATCAAGGGGCCAAATGATGGCCTGGAACACATGTCTGTGCAGGCTCCCCCACTTCTGTACGTCCCCCTACCTTCAGGGTCACAATCCTAGGGTGTTGTTCCACTGCTGTGTGTGCCGCAGCAGAGTGATGAGCCCAGCCTTCTTCCTCTGCAAGTCAGCTACTGCAGCCAGGAGACCAAAGCTGCAGAGAGGAGGAAAGCTGCCCTACCCTCAAGTTCTCAGGAGATCTGGTGTGCAGCATAATGGTGCACTGCTTGCCCTCTCAGATGGGATAACGGCAGTAATAATTCATAATTCTTGGTTAGCTATGTCATCACAAAGCCCTGTGAAAATATTTTCATTAGGTCTGGTTTAGCTATGCCAAACTCCCTGTCACAATTCTCTCTGCTGTAACTAAATTGACCTTGGGGTGTGTGTGGTCAACCCCCAGTTATTGGGCTCGAAGCTGAGGTAAAACCAGATAGCGCTTCTTTTTCTGTAGTTCTCTTTTTTTTCTGACAGTGGTGGTGTTCTTGTTTTGTTTTCGTCCATTTTAGGAGTGTGAGCATTTGTATCTCTGATCTCCGTAGTAAAGATGACAGAATAAATGTTTATTAATATTTTTAGTAATAATTATCTGACTATTTTTATTCCAGTCAATTAGTTTCTGATCCGAGGGAAAAAAATCGGTGAGGAATGAAGCTGCATCTAAGGAGTATAAATAATGAAGGTTGTCTGAAAAAAAATCTATGGACTGATTCATCTTCGCTAAAGACCTCTGATACTAAATACATGGGTTCACATCAGAGACTCTCTGTTATATTCACTAAATCTGTGTACATCCACTGGAAAAGAATTGGCTGTGATAGATGTATACAGATGCAATGGAAAGCAGAATTTCCCTAGTAGTTCTGTAGCTTTGATCCTGTTATAAATATAAATTCCTTGGCTTTCAAAAGCAGGCTCCCAGAAATCATAAGATTGTATTCTGCATGTAACTACTGCACGTGTGTAAAAATGTTGTACTGTTTGTTTTTCTGGCACAGAACTCACTTTAAAATGAGATCACTTAATTGAAGAAAACATTTCCTGACATGTTGCGAATCAACATTTGAACCGAACCTTCTCCTTTTGCGTAAGGAGAGGATGAGTGCACTCTAGCCCCTTTAATCCATGTAGAGCTCAATGAATTCATTTTAACCACTGAGGCATTTGATTGGTAAAACGTAGTGTAACACAGGGTGAAACAGCTTGCAGTCAGTTAAACAGTTTTGCTCACTCAGATCGCTTTGATAATTATCTGTCTTGTGGGGGGTCTTCCATAATTCCTTCAGATAAGCTTTAGCTCCACAGAGTGACAGACCAATATGGACAGGGAGACTAGTTCAGATAGCACAGGTTTTTAGAAATATCTATGGTCAATCGTTACTGAGTATATTGCCATTTGAGTATACTCTATATATGTTTATGCCAACTTTTAAGTATTTTTCTAAGCATATATATTAAAAATTATATATAAAAATGTGTGTGTATGAATATATATTTACAAGAACCTCTTGGAAATAACATTAATAAATTTGGAAGTGTGTTGCACCATCTTCCAGACAACAGGAGGCATCAAAAGGAGCCCAATTTATTCAGATCAGAAGACTAATCAGTATTAGTACTACTAGTGCTAGAATTTGTTTTCTCTGGAGTCACTCACAGTGAGTTAGCTATTTTCCATTTTGAATTGTAGAGCAACAGAAATAAGCCACAATTTGGAAAATATCTGGAGATAGGAGGTAATGGAAACTGGATCACCAAAGGGGATCTCAGGCACCCAAGTCCCAAGAGCATCCCTTGCACAGGGTAATACTCCATCCTTTTTCTGGGTGCTCTTTCTGCTGTCCCTTTTCTGCCCTGCGTTCGCATTTTTCTGAAGGTCATCCTGAGGCATCCTTGTGTCTGAATAACCTTCCTAGTAGGAGGGGACATTTTTGTTTCAGGCTTGCCCTGTTTAACTGGTCATAAGATGGAGTCCCCTCTACTGTTTCTTTTTTTTTTTTTGTTATTGACTCAATTTTGAAATCTCACCCTTTCTGCTTCCCCACAGAGCAGATGGCAACAGCCACACAGATCTCAGTGAAGGATCTTGATTGCTTGATTTTAATCTTTCCGCTATTCTGTCCTGCCAGCATCAGAAACCATCTGACAATATTAATAGAGATGTTAATAGTTTTCACAAGATAGTATCTCTTGTCTAGTGACAATAACTTGATTTGTGAGGGCTTAATAAAGGTCTATGTACAGATTGCTCTTATCCTCACGGAAGAGTCTAGTCAGCTTTATTAAGCATCTCCACCTATTTTGTATGCAGAGGCTTTGCAAAGGTGGAGTCCAGAAGTCAGTTACAGAAGGCAAGGTGCACTGGACATCAGAACAAGTTGCTAACAGCAGCAGTTTCCATTGATTAGGCTACCTAATTTATGTAGGGCACTTGTATCCAGACTTAGTCATCTACACAAGGTATTTAATATTTAATTTCTAATATATGTTTAGTTAGAACGGTATTAAACATAAAGGGTCTTTCAGCTTTTGCCACAAAGGGTTGGTTTTCAGTTATCTATATTCAGAAGTGAATATTAACTTTACCTGATGGTATTATACTCTTTATCTTTTTACAAGGGCATTCCTCCTACCAGTTTTTGTGCACATGGGCACTTTTACGCACACACCTGTACACACGCATGCACACAAGTAATTCAGAATTTAGCCAGATGTATGCAGCTAGAGGCTGAAGAAAGCATTTTGTTGGAATTCTGAGCAAACCGAGAAAGGAGAAGGGATGCTTTGTATTGAAATTCCTTTCATATCTACATATATCATTGCTAGTAAAAGAAATACAATTCCTACCTATGCATTAAATGAATAAAATGGGTTCAGAAATATTCTGATATTCTAAGTGCAAGATGGAAGAAGTAGTGAAGTTACAAAGCAGTTAAGGTTTTGTCTTCAACTGTACCTTTTCTCCTTTCTAAACTTTACACTAGATGATTAATTTCCTTAAGCATACTTGATGTAGATAATTCCATACCATTTCTGCAGCTTAAGCTTAGAGTTAAGTTTACTGACAGAAACATTAAAATGTTTTACTGTGCGAACTCACTGAATATAGTACTTGCTTTACCTGTGCACAGAACATGATTTATATGATTTCCTCATCCAAACTCTATAAATCACATCCACTGCACATTAAACCACCTCCAACTCAATTCGTTTACTAAAATGTCTTTAGTTCTCTTAGTGCATGAACAATAATTCACGTTGAACTGGCTAATATCTTTATAAGTACTTCATACTTGACTAATCTACAACCTGAAATAATAAATCTTTAGGAGGCTATAATGAAAAAAATCTGCCCAGTCCAGATTTGTCACACAGATGTAAAAAGAAGCCTAATTAAAACATGGGTGTTGGTTTTTTTTTTTTTCAGTCTCCTGTAACTGTAAGAAATATAATCGCTTTTGGCTTAGAATGTCCTGAAATGCTTCAATCCATCTTCAGGAATCTACACTTGTATTCATTAACACAGGACCTGCTAAATAGTGTCATAATCATACCTTTTTCTTTGTAAAACTGAGAATCTGATATTTCAGAGAAAAATAAAAACTTCTGTAAGACTTCCTTTAGTTGAATAATTCTTTAAATAAAGAAGCTGGGTTTTCCCCCAAATTATGTACAGATTATATGGGCACAGAGTTTTCTTAAATTTCCAGAGAAAAGTATAATGGCACTCAAGTAACAGGCTGAAAACCGGCTAGACCAAGGACCCTCTCACAGAAGGCATAATTCTGTGGCAAATGTGTGGTAGGAACAAAGTCACAGTAAGCGGCTCCAAAGACCCAGCGAGGTGGGGATGGTTCTAGAGAGTATTGCTCATGATGGCTCAGATGCAACTTCTGATGCCAGAGGAGGATCACTTTATCCTTGCCTTGGTTTTCATACTCCTTTCCTCAGTGTTTTTCCCCCAGCCAGAAGCAGACAGAGACTCTTCCCACAGGCATAAAAACCTGTGGGCTCACGCAATATTGCACTCCTCATATTCATGTATCTAAACAGAATAAAGTTCTGGACATTTCCCCTCCCTATCATAGATGTGTAACATTTCTGTGTAATTTTGTGTAATTCTGTGGTAACTAGAGCATTAATTTGCAAAGAAAAGTTGTTTTAGGAGAGTATGTATTTGTAGCTGCTTCTAATGCAGTATGTGTTTGATACTTCTCTATGTTTTCTTGCAGTTTATTTTTCATTGTTTCTTAATTTGCTGCTTTGGCATTGGCTAATTTGGTTCCTCTGTATAGTTCTCATTCCTGACTTGTTGAATTTCCCATTCTCCCTGTGCCAGGCCTTACTTTGTGGTATTTAGCCTCCCTGCATTCACTGGTGGCTCCACTCCCAAAAGCTGGCTCCACTCCTGTTTATTAGCAATCCCCAAGAGACTGTGAAGCTGGATTGTGTAGAGTTCCAAATTTATCTCTGCAATGATGACAGCCAAAAACACAAAAGACAGCAAGAACTGCATGTTCCACTAGCCCCTCACCAGCTTCTAGCAAGTGGCTGGGAGTCACATGCTTGGAAATCGTTGGACTGTTGCTTGATGTCATGGTCTAGTCATCAGACCACAAGAAAAAAAAAAAAAGTCAAGTACAATCCTTGTTCTTACACCTCTGCTGATTTTGTAATACAGGGACAGCATTTATCTTGCTCTCTCTGATTATTTTTGAAGAATCATTAGATAATTAGGAACTGAAAAATACTAATTGGTAATAAAACTCTCTCATATTTGAGACTTAAGATGCTTCTGCCTCTGAAGACATTTTCAGTTCCCTGCTGTCCTCTGATTACAAATATGGTCCTTCTCAGTTTTCATGTGGCACATATTTTATAGATTTAAGAGATATCAGTAATTTTATAGTGTATTCCTTACTTGTCGTTTGATGGCAAAAACACACAAGCAAATTAATCAAACCCAACCGTTCACTGCAATGCCTTCACTGACAAACCCAATACACAAACCCATATAGCTCCCATGCAGACAATCAATTATTGTTTCTCAGAGTTATGATGGTATAAACAGCAGTAGAAAATGTTTTCAATAATTGTTTTCTCATCTTGTAAAATATCATAACTGCTTCTATCTCCTTACGTCTGCTCTTGCAAGGCTGGCCTTTTGTTTTCCGGAGTTTTACTGTATGAAGAATTATGTTTGCTTATTCCATTTTACCTCCATGTTGCCTGTATTTTTCTCCCTTCCAGGTCTGACACACAGAAAAGCGTTGAATATTCCAGCAGCAGCTGTTGGCTTTCTGCAGTGTGTTGAGACCTCTCAAACTGCTAAACTGGGGTTTAGAGCTTTCGTCCTTTTGTTGGACACAGTTTTCAAAAAGACTACAGGGCTTAATTTCTACCTAAAATGTGATGCAATTAGACCTTTTATCTGAAGTTCGTAGTTATTCCTCCCTCTTTTCTTTTACTGTCTGTAACCATTCATCCTAATCAGCAATGGTGGCAATACCATCCAGATGGTTATTGCTATCTCTTCTAGCAGGCAAAATGGGTCTCACACTCTCCAACCTCTTCTGTGTTTCAAGGCTTGAGTTCCAAGTCCAATTTCAGTGAGGGCAAAAGGGATCAAGTTAAGTTTTGGGGATCTTTGTTTGTACCTTAGTAATGCTTTGCATGAGGTTCTTGCTATACAAAGCACTAGCTGCAGGGAAAATAACAGACTTCACAACGTTTGTGAAACAAAAAGACACTTGTCTGGCTGTTTAGATGAGCATATGTAAAAGGTCAGAAACAACAACAAACTACACCTGTGGCAACATGCTACAGAGCAGATGAGTACCCCAGTTGCAGTATTAGAAGCAATGGCACATGTTACCACTAAAGGTCTGGGTTCTGAAGACAAAGGTCCCTTTCTGACTTTGGCAGGTTCTTCCGTTTCTCATGCTGTTGATGAAAGACCTGTCTATTACATCATGACATAGCTGAAGCAAACACATGGTTTGCACCAATGTATGTGCAAGCTGCATACAGTAATTTAGAGATGTCCGCTTCTTGTTAGATAGGCTCTGCTGGATTTTCAGAGTAAACAGAAGGGAAAAATAACACACCGAAGAAGGAGGTCTAGTGTATCACCAGCTGACCAAAGCAAGCAGTTATGCTAGTGATGCTACAAGCCACTGACCAGATTTAGTTCTGCTAAGTTAAACTACCTTGTCATATACCCACTCCTGTAAGCAGTTTGTCCATGTGACTCAGTAATGACACTAGAGACCTTGTTGCCCATTAGAAAACGCCCAATTCACTGGGATGTGGGCATTGCCTTATCTGAGGTTTGTCTTTATGGCTTTCTCATTTTAACTCAAGCTATAAACATGACAAGCATTTATGTTTTTCTGCTCAGAATATGCTGAAGTCTTGTTTGTGCATTCTGTATTTGTGTAAGTCGAAGATGTTAATCACTAATTTCAGGTCTGTAACCAGGGCTGGTTACTAGTGAGTACGGAGAAGGTGAGCAGAGAAGGGATTTGGTTTTTTATGTTTATGAAATATGAATTTCTAACAACTCCCTTCAGTTGTTATCTGTCTTTAAAAAAAAAAAAAGGGAAAGAAAAGCCCTTCGTAAACCAGAGAAAGGGGACCTTCTCTCTCACTCACTTTGTATTTGTTACCAATTCTTGCTCCAACAGCTTCACTTCCAGCCTCCATTTCTGTGTTAGACTGATCAGCAGTTTGTGAAACCATGACATGAGGCAGCTTGCTCAGAATTTTCTGATATCCATCACCAGTTGGCTAGGGATTGGGTTAAAAAAAAAAAAAAGCCAGATGAGCCAGAGGTCTAAGCCTCAGATCAAGGGGAGTGAAGGAAGCTGGAGTTCCCTGCTTGGGGTTGGAGGAGGATTTGCTGCAGGTGTTGTAACTGGATGGTGCAGCCCCACTTCCCATCTGGTGAGAGGATCTGCTCTGAGCCACTGCGTGACAGCATGTTGACCTGCCACTGGGGTGCTGGCCTTGCCACCACAGTTAACAGAGGAGGTTAGGGAAAAAAAGGGAAAACACGTGTTTATGCATTCACATGCACCTTTAACTTGGCTTTGAAGTGTAGCTTTAGCTTCAGATATGACTTGAGAGACACTGATGTATAGGAGGCATAAATCTTGTTCTAGAGCCACATGATTTGAAATAAAATTAATACAATGGAGGTAACTTCCAAGTCCTTTAGCTTTAGTGCCAAATAAAACTCGTAACTGAATACAGAAGCAGACAATGGTTCAGAAGAGATTCACAGAGGCTGCTGTGCCTAAGCCATATCCAAAATGGTTGCTTGGGCTTTCTTAAGACACCCACAGGCCATTCAGGGGGTCAGTGCAGCTGAAAGCTGAGATTACCTGTGCAGGAGAGGGAGCCCAAGCTGAGAGGTGCTTGCTCCCTCTTTTCTTCCACAGGGGCGCTGACAGCACTGCTTGTGAATAGCAGCTCAGCCTTGGGCCACTCTAGAAAAAAGTTAATTAAATGATGATTCAGTCAGATGTGAACATGAGCTTGGTTTCAGAATTTACTTAGGATATGAGGTATGAAAATAAAATGAAAAGAGCAGAAGAGCCATAGTGTTAGAAGCAGGAAAATGCATTTAGCTGTTAGGAAGAGGGATCTGCCGTAGCTTGCCTTCCCCAGCATATCTGCTACACTTGAAGTGAATTAGACCCCAACCCAATCTGTCTGGTGCACTTGGGATAAAGTCATGCAAACATAAAATACAACATTTACCCAGTCACACCAAAGTCCTTACACTTTCATATCTTACAACAGGTGCAAAGGGAAGGATAGAAGAACAAGGTAATACATAATACTCCCTTGTGGAGCTCCTGGCACTGGGTTTTCTGTGGAGGACCTAACATGAACCAAACTGATCTCTGAGACACTCAGCTTAGGTAGCTCACCTGCCAGGCTACATTGATCACAGCTTGTCCTCTGTTTAAAGGGTCCTGTCTCTATGATCTTTACATGCAATCCAATTAGTCTGAAGTTTTGTCGTTGTTATAGACCTTTTCTTTCTCCAGGTCCCTTTATCACTGGAAGGCTCAGCATGCTGTTGAGGAGCCTCTGCTGGTCCCTGAGCTGTCTGGCCTCTGCAGGTTGCCCACATTTACATGAGCCCAAGCTTCTAGGTTTATAAGGGCCACCTGTTGGGCTTCACACATTGCTCTTTCTGGCTTCAATTATGTTTTAATTAATTTAATGAATGTGTTTCTGTGACAGGGTTAATAAGAAATCAGGTAATTAGGGACTTTCTCACAATATATTCAAGAGGCAGAGTTAGAGTTGTGTGACCATTTCACAATTTGGAGTCCTACAGTTAGAAACATTCTTTTAGCATGACTACACCATTCATTATTGCTGAGTCCTTTCTCTTATTTACTGTGTGAGACACCACAGGGTCCATTGTCTCTAATACTAAAAAAGCTGGATAAAGGAGGCTTCATCATGATATTTTTCCCCTCCTTTTTCTGAACCACTTTTCTAAAACTATGATTGTAAGGATGGAATTTGTTTCTTGTGGGATTCCAATAGTAAACGGATGCACAGTGAGGAAGGCATGGAAAAAAGTTGCCTCCAGCACAACCATCTTCAGCTGTTCAGTGTTTTCCTCAGTATGGCTTCTACAGCATCTGAAGAGCCAACACAAATGAGAAAACCCCTGCACAAGAGCTAATAATCCTACATATGACTTTTGACTGAACTTGTCTGACTAATGTGCTTTAAAGCAAAACCCTGTGCTTACCAAATCCAACTTGGAATAGTTTCTTTGGCCTCTAGTTCCCTGGCATTCAAGCACTGCTGCTTAAATATCACACCAAAGAACTTGAGTAATTCTAACTTGCAGCAGTTCCAGGCTTCCAATGACAACATTGTTTTGCATCGATTATTTTTCTGAAAGACTGTTTCTCTAAGATTTATTGAGGCCAAATGCTTCAATGGTTTAAATCAACACAGCATTACTGAACCCAGTGACGCAGAGCTAGTTTGCCTCAGCCGATAACCTGGCACATTTGTATTCCTGCCTACTTTTTACGGGATTAAAGCAAATCTAGCTGCTTGGGTTATGGCTGAATGCCTGTAGATGCCAAGCTAGTCGACCACGCTGGTCTTGGTCCTAAGGAAGTAATTGGGGTAGCTTCAGAGCTGCTGTGCAAAGTGGTCACAGTCATCTTGTGCAGGTGAGGAATAAAATACCCACTAAGTGAGAAAATACAATACAATAGACAGTTCTTCAGTGATTTTGAGTATGAGTTTTTGTCATTAGAAATATATTTGCCTTTTAAAATCTCCATCTGTAAAGTTCTATGTCAAGATTAGCATCCTATAGGATATGTGACTAGTCTAAGATTCAGTTACACAGAAAGAAATGCTTGGTCAGGGCAACAGGCCTGTTTTGTGAATGACATCATCAGGGGAAGCAAAGTCTTTGGCTTCAAATGAAGAAAAAGTCAGTCTTCCGCCAGGCATTTTACAACATAGACCTGGGTGTGATTTTTGGGTTTGTATTTTTTTTTCTCCTCTGGCAACTGCTGCCCTAACTGTTTAAGGAGTTACAGCTCCCAGCTGCTCACTGTGCTCTATTGCTGGAGGTTGTTGCCTCTCTGGAAAAGCCAACAAAACAGAGCATGTGCCTGCCCCTTAGCAAGTGCCCTACAGAGCCTGGTTACACCACTGATGAAAGAGGGTTTCCCTGCAGAACACAGAGCAGCAGCAGCACACAGAAAGCTGGTACTATAGCAGTGGACTAAATTTATCTGATGCCAAATAAAATCAAAGTTATTTGGTATTGATATGATTGCAGTATCTCAGTATCTCTGTTGTCAGCCCTGGGCACCTCTCTGAGGCCAATTTTGTCTCCTTTCTGGGCTGCCCACCTTTGCCATTCCTCTCCACGGATAATGATAATTTTGGAGAAACTGCTACTGTGAAGGATTCAAGTGACACCACTGTTTCCGGCACCAGCCTGAAGAGGAGTGGCTGACACCAGTGCCAGCATCTGCCTGTACCAGCTTTGATCTGATACCTTGCACCAAGTGCAGGAGCAGTACCTTACACATCCATGACTTCAGAGTACAGCATCTGGGATGCCATTCTGAGCTTCTTTCTAACAGCTGTAGAGAAATCCAGTGAATAGTAATAGTGATGGAGACATGAAGACCTGGAAGAAAAAAGATGAGAGAGAGAGAGAGAGAGAAAGGGGAAGAGAAAGGGAGAGGGAGAGAAAGACCTTGTACAGACTAGAGTGAGTAACTTGTACCTATTGTTTTATTCATGCCAATTATTGGTCTCCCTTTTCTCTTGGGGAATGGCTCGTGGACCTGTCCCATTTTTTCTCAAGTTTGTCCATTGCTTCCAAGCACTTTCATGATAATCTTTTGAAAGCAGCCCTTGAAGGAAGATTGTGATCATCCCCACAGTTATATGATGGGTTTGAATCAGCAGATACTTCCTCCTTTCTCCTAGTGCACCTTCTTGTGGGAGTTATGCTCTCTTCTCCAGAGTGTTTGAAAGGGTTGGAAAAAACAGCAGGATGAGGAGACAGGACCTCGGCACAGGTGTTGGGTTGCACTTTGTTGAGTGGGGTTAGCACATTGGACTAAGGTCCTGTGCAAGACCAAGGGAGGCAGTGAAGGAGGCAGGTACCAGCAACAGCAGTGTAGGGGTGAAATGAAAACTGCTGAGGTCAAAGCTGAGCCTATGCGAAAGGAAATGGAAGGGGAGAGCAGGTGAGGAAGAACAAAAACATAAGACCATGTATTGTTGAACAGGAAGGGTTGATGAGACTTCACATAGTCTGAACATGGTCTGAAAAGCTGATACTTTTGCCCCTTTTCTGTAAGATTGTTTTTTGTGGGGACAGGGCCGCCAATTAAAAATGAGAGTACAAGATTTGCCATCTCTGAAGAGAAGCATGATTCAGAAAACACAAGGTACTTTGGGAAGGGATAGCTTTTTCCTGAGTCCCAAGGAACTAACAGATAATGGGGTCCTGAATAAATGTGTTAAATCAAATCTGGTAACATCTGCCTAGAGAAAAGCAAATATAGTACATATTTTTTTAGGGAAAAGGAAGGTGGCAATCTGGAAAACCAGTCCTTTTAGTCTGACCTCAGCAGTATGTCATTTTGCAACAAATTTCTAAGACAAAACCAGTTAAATATATCGAAGTTAGCAAAACATAGGATTTGAGTTAGAAAAAGACAAACCATGTCAGACTAAAATGATGACTTTCCTTGATGACTACATTACTAAACAAGGGAAATAAGAGTGATCTATTTTATGTCAACTTCAGTAAAGCTTGTCACATGGTATTACATAATAAATTATCCATTTATGTGGAGGAGATATGGGAAATAGTGGAAGATCACAAGGCAGACAAAGGAGTTATACAGAAAGGGCAGTGTCTGACTGCCTGAAGGTTACTGAAAGACTTCTTTAAGAATTAATCTTGAGCTAAACTTGTTTAAGTGTTTAATTAATAACAACAATAATGACTTGGTAGAAAACATGCGAATGTGTTAATGACACGTTATCAACACAGAAGAAGGGGGTAGGGTCATGAGCTAGGATATATGACAAAAAAACTAGAATTACTTTGGGTTTGAAGTAATAGGAGTAGGATGACAGTCATTAGTGCAAATTGCAAGATCATGCATTTACTGCTAAGTAACAGGGATTTCGTGATAAAATAGAAAATTATTTGTTGAAAATAACAAGAATAGAAAATAGATATGGGTATGATATAGCAATGAATAAGTGGTGTGGTTACAGTATATGTCAAAAGAGACATTTCAACCAGATAGAAAGGAACACATGCTTATCTCCCTGGTACCAGTGAGGCCCCTGAAATAAAATGTACATTTCTGGGCACCTCTGTTTCATGAAGAATTCAAACAGGAACAGACGCCAAGAAGGGCTGACTGGGAGCACATTTATGGGTCCAGAGAACTTATCTTACAAGAGAAAATTAGATTTGTTCAGCTTGTTTAGCCCACCAAAACAAAGGCTGTTTAATGATCTGCCTGCTGCTCAAGCAACCACAAGGGCTGTCATATAAGAAGGAAAAAATAGCTTAATGGCTATTTAATGGTATTCCTACCAGAAAGACACAAGAGGCTTGAATCAGGTAGGAACAAGGCTAGGCTGGGAACTGGGGGAGGTTTCCTCAGATTCAGAGGGGTGTGGTGCTGGCTGGAGCAGGACAGGACCATACCAGCTTTTGGGGGAAGCTTGCTCAGATCAAGAGAAGGATGACCTGAGACACACCCCAAAAAAGCCAGGAGTAGTCTGAGGAACTTTTTCTGTACTCCTAAATCTTTTTGTTCCTACCAGCTGATGCCAACTCTTCACCTCCACACATAGCGAGCAGCCCTGGGGAAGAATATTTCTGAACAGCCTCAATCTCTTTGGTTCTTCCTGTGTGGCCTTGAACTGCTCTCTATTTAGGGCATGTGGTGGAGCACCACAATCTAACCCAGGGCCTGTAAATGGTTTGCAAGAGGTTCCGTGAGAAAATTCTGTGTTTCAAATGTGAAATGTGTTTCAAATTTTGGATGGGCACAGAGGTCATGTGACAACCGCTCTGCTTCCCCATTGGAAGAATGTACCTCCTAGAATTGAGTTTCTTTGCAAATACTTGTATTTAGGGCTCCAGCATTCATATTCTGATAATATTCTGACCTATATTCTTCGAATCTGCTGCTTCTGCAAATATTCCTGCTAGCAAATTAATTCTCTACTCTCAAGCAGAAAGGGTTTGAACGCAGCACAGAATAAAAACACTTTTTGTTCAAATGAATAGTCCTAGTAAGATTTTCAAGGAATACACTTAGGTCCTGGTGGGACACAGGAAACAGAGTGCTAGACAATCAGGAAGAGCAAGAAGAGAAACAGAGAGACAAATTGCATGAGAGAGCCTAAGGCATGTCTGAAGCAGGCTTTAAAAACAAGGACAGATTTGAGTTAAATAGCGAACCAGGGAGGCTGCCTAAGGATAACACGAATGTTGATCCCTGACACTTGCAAAGGAGAGAGTCCTGTGTATCCAGCCGAGGACACACACAAGAAAATTCAACAGTTGAACTCAGAGAAGCCGAGACATTTCCAAGATAGAAGCCCAGGATATAGAGTAAAAGGGTTGAGGTCCATAGCCACTGAGAAATAGAGACAGAAGATATGGAAGAATAAGGATTAAGAACGAGGGAATATGCCAGTATAGCAGTCAGGAGGAGGTAAACCACAGGTGGCAGCTGAGAGCGAGATGGGGAAGAGCAAAGCTGCTTGGAATTTCAAAGTCAAACTGGAAAGCTGGCAAAATTTGTGTGGTTTCAGTTTGAAAGCATGCAAAACCACTTGCACAGGGCATGTATCATTCGAGGGCTGAAGCAGAAAGCTTTTCAACTCTGAACTGAGTTTTGGGTTTTTGATCAAACCACAGATCAAGAAAACAGTTTTGAGAGTGGGGGTGGGAAGCTAGGTTTCATTGAGAAATTTTCTCCTGCCTGTAAATGATGTAAGGGAGTGGAAAATTATGCTGTACTTGTCCCTGAGCATTTTTCTGGATAGGATTCCCTTCAACATAATCCCTTTTTACCTAAAAGTTTCTCTTTGCTTTTGTTCCCTCCAGTTATGAAACATTTGCGCTCTGTCCCTATCCCCCAGCTGTGACTGGGGAGCCCAGGTGACCACTCATATTGTTTTAGTTTTTGCACAAATCATGAGTGAAGGTTGCATTTTACTCCTCCTTGACTCTCTTGCATTGAGCCACCAGCCCCTACTTTCTCTGGCTAGCCTCTTTTGCACAGTGAGGGGGATGTTTAGAGGATCTGAAGAAAGCAAGGGGAGGAAAGAGAACGATGATTAGAGACTTCTGAAAGGGGCAGTGAGGAATTAGGGACTATACTCTTTGAAAATTTGCGTGACACTCCTTAACGGTCCCTGCCTCATTTTCCACTTGGCTGCTTTATGACTGAACTGTAAACTAAAAATGACATGGGCTCATTAATTTGGCAGCAACTGGCAAGATGTGGCCATTTAGCATACCCACAAAGCTATTGTTTAAGGCTGGGTCATGTCAAAGGGCAAGCTAAATATGGCCGAACCTCTGAAAGGCTGAGTCTAGGAGTCCTAGAGGCTAAACCTTCTCCCTACCCTCTTCTTGTCTTCAGCAGTGTGATGAGCTTGGGTTTTCTGAGGAAGGCTTTACGTAAAGCTGTCAAGTTACTAGCAATATTATATCAGGTTTGTTTTTTTTTTAAAGCAGGCCCAATTATATCATCCTCTTTTCACATCTGACAAGTGGTGCAGAAAGTGTTTGCAATAGCAGCTTCAAGGGAACTGAAATGCTTTTGTTGCAGGTTGCTGCTGCAATTCCAGAGCATGAAGGGAATATAAGTCCAAATGCTTTAAAATGTCAGATGACACATAATCACTGAAAAACCTTTCAGGACATTGGTCTGACTTCATTTGCTTGATTTAGAGAGTAGGTTGTTAATCCCTACACTGTCAAGGAATTAAAGTGCATGGCAATCGGGCAGATCTCTTGTGCACAGGCTGAAGGAGCCCATCTGAGTTCAGTATGAAAAAGCCACACCGCAAGCTGCAGGTTGAGTATTCATACATGCTTCTTCTTCAGACAACAGAAGACAATGAGAACGAAAACAAATGCAAGTAAAAAAGCAGCTTCTCTCCTTCCTTTCTCCCATTCCTCTGCACTACTTCCCCTTAAGTGTAGTGGAAGAGATTTTCTTTGTGTCCTTGGTGGGATGGTTTGCTCCCACTTTCCCTTGAGCTGACCCTGATAGAAAAGGATGACATCCCAGCCCACACTCTCCCTAGCCAAAAGCTGCCATTTATTCAGGGGACTTGCAAGGAAGCCTTTCCCCAGCTGGTCCATTCCTGCTTGGGACATCTACATCTGAAAATAATACCTCTGCTATTTATGCACGTGGTCCTGTCATGACCTCGTCTACTAGGATAGATTAACCGAATTTCTCCAATGTTTTCTTTACTTCCTGATGGCCACTATTGACTTTGCTGTGTGATGAAGGCTTTTGAAGGGGCTAAACATGCATCAGTGCAGGAAACTTGGCATGCCTGAACTTTTGGGGTGGCTTGCTATTCTGAGGGCTTTCAAATGTGATTTGTTCCCTTCTAAAATGAAGTCACACTAAAGCAGAAGAGACAAATAACTTAGACTGGCATTTCCTGCTTGGTAAGCAGTCATCTTAATGAATTTCACAGAAGGCAAATCACAGTTCTCAGGTGTCAATATTTAAGTTTGCTTCATAAGCAAAAAAAAAAAAAAAAAAGGAAAACAGTTTGAAATTTAAATGTTGCAAAATATGTCAGCCTGGCTTCTCACTATTGCATTTAAACTTAAAAGAGTGTAGTAATAATAAAACAACCATGTTTTGTTTTTCCTTTTTCTTCTGTTACCTTCATATTCTACTAAGATTAACAAGCAACTGCTTTTCCATGCTGATTGGTTAAGTTATCTTGAGAAAAAGCTTCTACTCATTTAAGTACTCTATAATTCAAAATATCTTTTTTTCCACTTCTGTGTTTCCAGTGATATTCCCCTGTATATTTCAAATTTTTTGTTGTTTTGTTTTGGTTAAAAGTTCATGCGGGGTTGATTAATTTTAGCAAGTTTCCAAAAATGAACTGGGCTTTTATGCCTCAAGGAATTTTTTTTTTTTGACATTTAACAGCAAAGAAAACTATTTCCTTTCCCATTCAAAGCTAACCATGTTTAATTGGGCTAGAAGTCTGTTGTAGCTTGGAAAATGTTTGTGATATCCCATCTGTTTTTTCATCCAGCCATTCAAGTGGGTCTGTGTTTACCATTTTGTTGGGTTTACATGTACAATGATGTAGATATGACAAGGTATTCCCTTGAAACAACGTTAGATCTTACAGGCTGTGTGACCCTTAATAATGCTTTGTTACGTAGGCAAAAATAACTCCACAGTTTTAGTGATGGTTTCGTAAGATCTCAAGTTTATTTTAACTGGTCAGATGCATCAGCTGCATGAATATTACGCACAAACATGGAGACATGCAGTCACGCACAGCTGTGCTTTGGGGACCATTTGGAGTACTTAACGGGATCTATTTGTTGGCTTCAGTGGACTCAAATGAATAGTTTTGTATCTTTTGACCTTTGGTTGAAATGAAATGGTTTAATGCAACAACCAACCTCTAAACTTATAGGCTACCAATTGCATCTCCCCCTGCAGATCATTAAGAGACTTCAGACTTTAGGGTGACAAGCAATATATTTTGTAAAACAACAGGGATTTAAGATGCAGACATGTACAGATGTTGCGTTTTCCATACATTTTTGTGGTCAGATAGCAATGTTTGAAGATGTATGTGTGAGGTCATTCGAATTCACTTGGAGATGGGAGCTTCATAGGCACAGAGACCATCTGGTGATCAGATGTGGACTGCAGGTAGACCTATTTGTTTTTAACTGAAGTCACTGAGGAATGAAAATGTCAAGTACCCTAACACTGCAGAAAAATGATAATCACTAACCACCCAGCACAGCGCCTGTTTAACCGGTCTCAAAAAAGTGATCCAGTCAATGAAGTAGGAAATTGCAGGCATTACAGTATTTTTTCTTTTCTTTGTGTGTGCATGCATGCGTATGTATATATGCAAGTGTCTATATTATGCCAAGTCCTTAATGGAGTGGTGATATTTCTGGGTGTCTGCTCATGGTGGTCCACACAAACAAAAAGACTGGTAATTGGAGAAATTGCTCTAAAATCACTTAGCCTGCAGTGTCTGACAAGCTGCAATCAGTCTCTGACATGTGCGTAAATCCCAATTTTTTGGAAGTTATTTGACTCTTGTGGTAAACCTTCTGGCTAACTCCTGTGCTGTTGGTTTCATAATTGGAAGTTAGGCAGTGCAGGGATATAATTCAGAATGTCCCTCACACCCCTTCTCCTACTCCCCAACTCCAGCTTTCAGCTGTAGGTGCTGGCATGGTGGCTGGGGGTATTGAACTGCTGGCTCACAGGAGCTGAGATAGGTTTACTTGCTTTCAAGGTGCCAGAGACCACAGCAAAGACAGAAAAGAGTGAAACCACTGTGGAAAATGGGAATGAAGGCAGCACCATGTTGCCTGAAGACAGGGACTTCCTCCGCAAGCTTTGGATGTTTTTTTCAGATATAAAAATGAGGCTTTCAGACTTTCTTTGAAAAACCAAAAAAAAACCCCAAACCCAACAAAAAACCAAACCACGATACAAATTTGTAAAAAAATATTCCAAATTATTAATAATGTATAGCTTGGTCTGAGCACTTTCTGTACAAAAATATAATTCAAAGCACAAAACCTGGCAGCTTGTCTTGTATCTGCAGCTACGTTAAGCACCTCAGTATCTTGCGACCTGCTTGAAATTTGTGTCAGTTCAATAAATAAGGTTGACATATTGAACCCCTAGACCTTGTGCTACTTGAAAAAATAGAATTTTGGTGGTTTGGGGCAAAGATTTCTTAGCCACACACCAGCTGTTCATGAAACAGCAAAATCTGCAAGTGATACCCTGGTGATCAGCCTGGGCAAGGTACAAAGTTAAGACGAACACAGAGAACAAGCAGAACTCTTAGTTTTTAGATACCTCTGCAAGACTGCAGGGGAGATGCCTGAAGAGCTGGATGAATGCTGGGCAAAGTCTAAGGCATGCTGCCTTAGACTTGTGCAAAACAACTCCTTTTAAAGTTATCTTGTCCCCCGGGAAAACAATCTTACTCATCCTCTTCTTTCTCACTCTCCCAGACATCTGAAGTCCTAGGGACACCTCTCTCCCCTTTCCCTTCTCTGATTCAGATCACGGCTGCATCTTTTGGGGATTATTTTTGGTTCCAGGAAGAGACAGACAGGGCACTGCACCTATCCTTGTCTCTAAGATGCATCTAACCTTCCTTCACATTCCACATTGGAGGGAGGACTCTGTGTAATCTTCCTCGTTCTCAGTGATTTAGTGAAATGAATTTGTTAATTATTGATTTCTTCTCCAGTTGAGGCTTTGAGTAGCACAAAGTTACCTCCAACCCAAACTAGAAATTTAACACCTCTACTTCTTTTGGTGGATGATGGTACTCGTGCTCTCTGAAATGTCTGACACTTTCAAGTCCAAAAAAATATATTATGACCTATATTATCACTTGGTGATAGATTACCAGGTGGATTATCAATGAATAAAACACATGATATTTCTTCACAGAAAGGCAATCTAGGGTATGGCACAGCAATTGCAAACCGGTTTTACCATCAAAGTGTTGATAAAAATGTTAGTTATCTACAAATAGTTTGTGGAAAATACTTAAAATAGTGATTATGAAGCAATAGAAAAAATATTGAGTTGATAAGGATCTAAGGATTTTCTTATGTGGCTGTTATACTAATAAAAACCTGCCAAAATTCCAAGCTCTTAATAAATATTTTTCTTCTCAGAAACTTTGAGTCTGATTTTTAGGTGTGTCTAGTTCTTATGCAATTCATTTTATTACTAGTTTTAATTAATCTGAATTTCTCTATGTGTAGTTCACTAGTAACTACTTTATCAGGATCAGACAATAAATAAATTAGGAGTCTGAACATGCTCTCTCACTCTCTATTCTACCAAGTAAGGCCCCATGTGGCAGGAGCCTAGATCACTTTCCAGAGATGCAAATCTAGGCTCACCCGGTAACATAGCAATCCCTAATGGAGTTATTCCAGATTTATGTCAGCACCAGGACAAATGGAATAAAGCCTGAAAACCATAACCAACACGATGTCAGGCAGCCATCTCCCTAACTTGTGGACTGTGGCCTTGAGGCCTTCTTTCAGCACAGGGTGGTGAGCATTGCGATGAAGTTTACAGGGTCTCCAGGCAGGCTATCAGACTTGCTGATCTCTGGCTTGTGCATATCTACTGATCTGTCAGCCTAACCAGCTATATCTAATCTTTGACAGATAAAACTGGTGAGAGGAATATAAATTTGTCATGAACATTGAAATCTTGGCAAAGTCTAGATCAACAATTATTTGGTTTTGATTCTGAGTTCCTTGTAGAAAGGGTGTATTACAAAAATTCAACACTTCAGTACATGCTTAAGGAGATAACTCCATCAGATGTAATAGAAATTATGTATAGATCTCCCAGGACATATTAACAACATTCGCAGTATATGCAAACATGCTCTCCTCACAGGAAGACAAGAATATTATTCCTTTGAGATTATTTCTGTCTTGATAAGGTTCAACTTGTATTGCTGTGTCAAATTGGCTGATGGAGGACAGCGTGATTTACTTGAGACCTTCCCTTTGCTTTTGTGATGATCTGTGTTGGTGTATTTGGCTGGAGGCAGGGTTTCTATCTCTGCATTTGGCTTCTATACCCAGCCTTATATAGTAATGCTCTCATCTGGCACACTTATTTGTACAGTGTGTCTTGTTATGGCTTTTTAATAAAGAACAAGTTTCCCGGCATTTTCTTTGCTGTCCTTGGGGTAGGAACAATGAACTGATCCTGGGTTTTCTCCCACCAGTTTTTTGCCCATGGAAGGTTACTTTAGTTGAGTTGATACCTGGCTTTCACTAGAGTATGTCAACTGGGACTACAGCCCCGATCTTTTCATTTCCATACACGTTTATGGTGGGTTTTAGACTTTTTTTAAGCATTTGACTGTTTTATTTAGTGAGGACATTGAGTTCATGAGTAAGCTAATCTGAAAGAAAGTACTATTTTAAATAAACTGAGAATTAATAGCAAATGACACATGCCCATTTTTTTTAGGTTTTCTACAGTAATGAATGTTAAGACTGGCTAGTAAAGCAATGATCCTTGATTGCATAAAGTGTGTCAATGTTATTCATGGAAAGATGATCAGTGTATTTGCAGCTGAAGTTGTGTCTCATTAAATATTATTTGATGGATAGTACAGAAAAGTAAGAGAAACATCAGAAGCATCATTTTCATTAACTGGGAACAGAAACATTAACATGATCCGCTTTCGTAATTCCTTTGAAAATGATATGCATCTAAGCAAACATACCCATTATTGAAACATTTCCTCTAGGTATATTCCACTCTTCTTGATGTGTTTTGGGACTCTACCAGCATCCACTGTTATTTCTTCATGCTTCTTTTCCTCTCTTTCACACAGTCTGTGCACTGGATTGACTTCTTTTCTTGAAGTGAGGTGCACAGCCTGTTTAACACATTGAAGCCTGCCAGTTCTGTTCTCTGGATTTGTCAATGGAGGTTTTGGGGATTGTGACACCAGACCCTTTCTCTGCCTGACCTGGGAGTCAGGCTTGCGTCAGAGTGCTGTTATTAGGACATAGATGTGTACACTGTATCCTTCCTCTCTGGCTGTGCTGTTTGCATTTCTGCCCAGAAGAAATCTCCGATGCAAGGAATGGCTGAGGACCTCCAGTGCAGTCAGTAGGAAAGCATTGGATGTCTGGTAGAGCATGTGTGTGGACTGCCCCAGGCTGAGGATGGTGTGCAGTCCATCTCTCTTCTTTCTCAGGAGGTTCACTGACCATCAGCTATCATAAGAAAGGTGGGTGTCAAATCTTTCTTTGAGGTAGATTCAGGCAAATCAAGGTGGAGGTGCCTATTCATCGTGAGAGCAGAGCTTATGGGATCTGTGTTACTCATCTACTGCATACTTAGGCATCTATAGCTCTGTAAGAGTGAACCAGTTGGATGTGTTTTTGTGGTTAGCTCACTTTCTCTTTAGTGCCTAAATTTACCTAAACCACCTCTCCAGGGCTTTCCCAGGAAGTTCACTGCGACCTCAAAGTTTGACCCCTGGTCTTGGGGCACCATTTACTGAGAAAGATACCCTACTATATCTTGGTGACTTGTTTTAACCACCTATCTCTCCCTTCCAGATAAATACTGGATTGCTCTACAAATACTTGCGAACTCCACAATGCATTTCTTAGAAGACACTTGTGGAAGATTGTCCCTCAAGGAAGGTTTTGCTATATTCATCAGAGCACCAGTCTTATTGCTAGGGAAAATTAGACACTGATAAACCAGCTTTACTAAGAGTGTATATCTGGAATTTTGAGGAACAAAGTTGCAGAAAGGCAAAACATTAAATACTCTAGAATGGTAGGTAGTTTTTGGCTGGTCCAATGTCTCAGCAAGACCATGTGGATGGCTAGTTCACTTCTGCCAATCGATCAGAGCCAACGTGTGCTCCTGTTGTTAGAGGCAGTGAGCAAATGTTCTTCACTTCCGTGTCTCTTTCTGGTCTAGGTGGAATGATCCAGCTTTGTTCTTGCCTTTATCAGAATTTCTTTTCCTGTTGTGACTTGCACTAGAACTCCACACAGGACTGTACAGCAATAGGTCTTTTCCTTCCCCTTCCTCACTGAAGTCTCTTGATTAATATTTCAGTTGTATATCTCAATAGGGACATCCCTGGCTGTGCTCCTTTGTTATAGTCTCCTTAAAACGTAGTAATATGATGTTGTAAATTATGCATCATGACAAATATCAATTGTATAAGCACCTTATAAAGACTGATAATGGTCAGCTTACTCCAAGTTTTCTGTAAAGTCTACGTGTGTCCTGGAGGACAAAAGAGAGTTCTGAGGACGTACTTGCCAAGACTGCACATTTCCATCCTTCCCTTCCTGCACGTACCCACGTATGCATATACACACTTCATTAGATTAAGAGAAGCCCTGAGGGACACTGTCACAGCTGCCTACATCCTTTTCTTGTATCTAGCCTTCAGACCTAAATATTATAATATTTTGCACAAGCCCTGACATACCTACAGGGCCTCAAACAAAAGATTGTATTTTCCCCAGTACAAACCATTCTGAAGACACTGGAGTTACATGGCAAGATCATGAAATCAGATTCAGGCCCAAACTCTCAAGGTTTGCTCTGAATTTCCTTGCTTTTGTGGTTAGAATCCAGACCGTTAACTTTATTTTAACATAGGTTTTGCATTTATATTTATAAACACAGAGTACTGCTGCCTATTTGAGTTTAGAATAGATTGTGGTATAAACATATTTCCTCTTTACACATTATAATCAGTGCACAATGGCCTGCTTTATGTAAAACATATCACAGTCTTTGCTTCTCTGCATGTGCTCGCATGCACATATAGCTTAAATTAACTAACTTAATATTCTCATGATGTGTTCAAAGAGCAGATCTATGAATGAGGTACGGAAAGATGGTCTTGCAGTTCCTATTTTGGAGTTTGAGATTAAACACTGTATTTAGAGAAACATTTAATGACGATTCATTTTAACAGACTTTTGGTTGATGACTTATTTATAATTTCATCAACGAAACACTTCCCTTGACAGAGTATGTTTTGGCTCACTGTTGCTCCTGACAGCTATGTAGAACAATTCATAGTAAATGTGTCCTTTAGAAAATTAGCCAAACATCATTCCAATGCAATGACTCTGTAGGCAATAAGATGAAAATGATTAGTTACAGTTCATTTAATATTGCCCCAAACCTGTTCAAAACTACTGCTTGTCATAATCCCTGATAAGGTGTTTTGTCCTCTTTCACAGTATCACTGAAAAGCAGTTGAAATCAAAGTTGAATTTTGTTTAAAGGGTGAATCAATAAAAAATTAGGGGCTGAATTTTGCCAGTGTTGCCTGCAGAGTCTGATCTAATTATGCAACATATTTTTCTTAAATCGGAGCATGTGAATTTCCTTCTTGGGGATTAATCACACGTTCATGTTTTTGTAGTAAGATTTTTTGGTTGATGGCCTTGCACTTTAACGTTACTTTCAGTGCAAATGCACAAACAGCAGCAGTAACAGTAAAAACAACAAAAACACCTAATTCCCACATAGCATTTCATATGTAGATCTCACAGCATTTGGCAAGGGAAGTCTGTATCTTTATACCCATTCTAAGGAGAGAAAATGGAGACAGAAATTTTCCAAGACACTATGACATATATTGTCCAAGAGCTCCCTTCCAATTGGAGACAGAGAATTTAACTTCAGGCCATTTCAAGACACCTTTACTCCAGTCTTGCTTCACTTGAGGTTCCCATAAGGTGTAACAAGTATGTTATTTGCTGAGCACCAACAGGGGTGTTGGAACAGTGAAGTCTGTAACTGGGACATCATCTACAACACACAAATGGTGGCAGGATCATGCTGTGCTCATGTCAGGCACTGAGGTGCTCTCAAACAGAGCTGTTGAAGAATAAAAATGCAATATCCTGTTGCCCTCTCTCAAAAAAGATAAAAAATCCAGAGGTTTGGGACACAGTGTTTATTTATGATCTCTGCTGGGTGCCTGTTCCCAGCCACATCTATCCACAGATGATTTGTAAGTCAAGAAGAATTGTAAACTTTTTCGATTTCGGTAAGGACCAAACAGAGGACTGCAGTGCTGGGCATTGGGCACATAGGTAGCTTCCCACTCAGCTGCATTTTCCCCCCACACCATCCCCCTAGTCCACACCACCACCTGTGGCAGCTCAGCATGACCGCAGGCCATGGGGCTGATTTTACAGTGCTCTGGGCTGCACTCTGACCTGATGGAGGCAGCCACAGGCATTCGTGCTCTCTGCTGCTGCTTTCAGCAGCATTAATCCTACTGGAGCACCCTGGATTGGTGGCAATGTGAAGGGGTCAGGACTGTGTTTTTCTCCTGGCTCCTTTCCCACCCAACCTTGGGGGCTCTGTGTGGCATCACGGTCACAGCGCTGCTTTGAGCAGAGTGTAAGGAGGAAAGGTGAAGTCACAGAGGATATCACTTGTCCTCTTCATCTTCATCCAGCAGGGTAACACTGCACTGTTCTGCTTATCTGCACAAGACTGTGAGGATATATATTTTTTTGTCTAAAATGCAGGAAAGATGTGATTTCTCAAGCAGTGGCTGACGTGAAAGTTTGCATTATTGTACTTACAAGTGCCTTTGAAAAGTATTTACTTTATTATAAACTACTGCATATTGTTTTTACAAAATGCTCCATGGTGTTGTAAGAGCTGCACACTGTCTCCCAGCTTGTAAAACTTGCAGCACAGATTAGGTATATGTAGGTTCATCTGTTCAGATTCTGAGTCATTAGACAAGAAAATTTAACTCAATTCACTTACAGTGCTATCTTATTCCTTCACAGAGTTTTTTTTTCTGAAGAGATGCCAGACTACTTTGGAGAGAGATATGGGCTATTAACCTCACTTTTCGTATCCCAAACTGATGTGATTTGTCTGAAATCACTGCCTAAGTCAGATGAAGAGCTGGGGCGAAACCTCTGTCTTCTCACTACCGATATGAAAAATTATCCTCAAGTCAGCTTTCAAACTCAAACTGGTTTTAATGAAGATAAATGGAAGCCTTAAACCCTCTTAATACATTTCAATATGTTAGCTGTAAGTCTCAATAGTAAACTTCCACCTGGGAAATTGCTGCATGCAAAAAAAAGTGCAAGACAATTCCTCTCTGTCTTCTCTATGTCTGGAAATAAAGGGTTATGCATAGAACTACTTAGACACAACGTATTCCACAGATAAAACATTTTATTAGCAATAGGTGTGTTATTCTGTCTCTTAGTAATTGACAAATACAATGAACACCTCATATTTCATACCTGACTTTCCTTTTCCAAGACTAGTTGTAAAACAAAATGGGAATAATTTCTCTTTTTTTTTGACTTTCACATACCATGAGCTAAATTCTGTTCTCTGAGCTGTGCACTATGCTGGTCCCCACTGGTGAGGACAAGAACAGGACTGGACTTCCCTTGGCCTCCAAAATTTAATCAGGGATTTCAGCATTATATGCAGATCTGCCAAATTTTTTCCCTGCTGAAAAATGTGATTAGCCACTGAGTGCTCGCCTGCAACTCCTGGTTCCCCCTCACTTGCATGCGGAGGTGGGGGTCTATGCCACTGCTGCATCCTGGAGGTCTGAGAGTGGAACGTCTTGGTCTGTCTGATGGGGGTTGAGCATGGGATGAGTATGGATTTGCTGGGGATGTGAGAGGAGGCTTGCCTCCTCCTCCTCTGAGAATTACACAAGGTATCTCACTGTATCAAACAGCTGTGGCTGTGCAGCCTCTTTAGTTAGACTGGGGCAGAAAAAGCAGGCTAAATGGGAAGCTTTTAAAATTGCATCCATCCCCCCTGACTCCTTTCCCATCAGGGAAAAGATGCATATGTAACACACACATTGTATATACCTGTGTCTGTTCCTGCTCCTTTCCTGAGTAGTAATTAATTTAAATCAGGGATGAAAGCTGAGTGAAATATTGTTTCTCTGCACTATGCCAAAGATTCTCCAAACAGATGCCTGCTGTATTTGTATAATCATTTAAACAAAATATCATAAAAACTCAAATTAACATCAGATTGATCCCTCCAGTGCTTAGTGCAGTCTGCTAGGATGCTGAAGGCCGCAGTATATCACAAATCTGGCATTGGTGAACATAATAAATAGGATCTAATATTGGAAGAAGAGATCATACCTCTGCCGTTTAATTACACAGAGCTGCTTCAGATTGAAAGGAACAGGAATTTGAGAGGATCCTTAATATGGTGAAATACACTAATTACTCTGTTGTGATTTAACCCTAGCCAGCATCTAAGCACCACAGAGCAGTTAGCTCATTCTCCTCACCCCAGTGGGATGGGGGAGAGAATCGGAAGAGCAAAAGTAAGAAAACCTGTGGGTTGAGATCAGAAAAATTTAATACTACTACTACTACTACTACTAACAATAATAATGATGATGGTGGTGATGATGTAATGAAAAGGAAAACAATGAGAGAAAGAAGTGAAAACCAGGAAAAAAACAAGCGATGCAGCTGCTCACCACCCACTGACAAGTGCCCCCCAAGTCTCCAAGCCACGATTGCTGCCCCCTGGCCAATTCCCCCCATTTAATATACTGAGCATGACATCATATGGTATGGAATATCCCTTTGGCCAGTTTGGATCAGCTCTCTTGGCTGTGCCCCCTTATCTCCTGGCTTCTTGTGCACCTGGCTGGAAAAACCCTTGACTAGCATAAGCACTACTTAGCAACAACTAAATCAGCAGTGTGTTATCAACATTATTCTCAAACTAAATCCACAACACAGCACTGTACCAGCTAGTAGGAAGAAAATGAACTCTATCCTATCTGAAACCAGGGCATACTCTCAGCTAGACTCTTAAACACTCAGCTGCATGGAAATAAGAAATAGAAGAGACCAATGTTACCTCACCATCTAGATTTTCCCAGAGTTCACCCATGAAAGGCAGCCCGAGAATTCTCGGTAGTGTAGGCAGGATTAAATTGGTGCCCACAGATGAAGAATTGGACCTGCCTGAGTACAGGTTGCTTCTGCCACACAATGGTTGGGGAGAGGGCAAAGGGCAGCAAGCCCTGGTGACTCAGGTTGCTGCTTTTGCTGCGCTTGAGGCGGGGGAGAAGTGAAGGGAGCAGGGGAGGGTGCTTTTGCAAGGAGCTTACCACCACCCCTGGCCAAGGACAAACATCTGGTTGCAACAACTGCAGGGGAAAGCCCATCTTTCCAGGGCACTTGCATCACTAGTGTAAACAGCTTAACAGAGGACACTTTCTTTCTGAAGGAGTCTTCTGTGGTGGGCAACTGTCTCATTACCTGTGCTGAGTCAGCCACGTAATGAAGTAGTATTTCTCTGTAGAAGTATCAACTTTTTTTCAGGGACCAAGTGGAACAGAGTGACTCCTGTATAGTTTCTACCTGTGTGCTGCTCTTCTGTCATTCCTCTGCTGGTAAAATATTCCAAGACCTGCTATTGAATGTAGCCTTTCAAATGGATATGAGGAGAGAAGGGTTGATTATTTCATTAGCAGTAGGACGGGTTGCATGAAAATGTTATTCCATCAGTAAGTTAAAGTCTTGCCACTATGTATCAAAGAACCATTATGGGTCAAATAAAGACCATATGCGTCATTAAAATCTTGTTTTGTGAGCCTTGAAAAACAGTGTGTTTTACATTTTATTTTGGGGTCATTGTAGTTTGTTTACTTAGCTGTAGATCTGGGGGGTTGGTGGTTTGTTTTTTTTTTTTTTTTTGACAGACATTCATCTGGAGGGCCAGCCTTGTGCTGAATGTGACTGATTTGTATAGAAACACTTAAGTCGGTTCTTATGCAGAAATAGACCTCTCATTTGTATTAGCTTTTTGCACATTGATTTAGCAAAGGCAAGTCTTGGCTTTGTTTTCTGCAAAGTCCTAGCCTTTTCTTTTTATCTGGCTTATCTTTGCATACTTGTCTTTCTGAGCTGCAAGCTCCTTGGGGCAGGGGTTGCATTCACAGTGTTTAATGTGCCTTGCACAAACGGACTCCTGAGCTCAGGCTCATAAGTATCAGCTGAAAGCTAATAAGAAGAATGAATTCCATCTGATCCAGCTCATTGCAGAAGCTGATCCTTAAACTCTAATCTAGCCCATTTTGCCTACAGACTTGCATGTTTAGTGACCACTACGGAATGAAAAGGGGAACGTGATTTCAAGAAAACAAAATGTCAATAGGTAGCATTTGGTCTGCTCTGCAGAAAATGTGCTGCTTAAAGCAATCTTTCTTTTTTTTATTATAGTTCTACAATAGGTGCTAGTGTTTGTTAGGACAATAAACTTGTCACATTGAATTATGGTAGTAAAAGAGCACAGATGCACACAGAGCCAAAACCAAACCTCAGAGTGTTTTAATTCTTTAGCTCAACAACTCATGTTTTAGGAAATAAGGAAGATGGAAAATTAGGAAATGGAATGGAGTCTTACGTGAGTGGAAGCTACATGAATCTGAATGAATCCAAATATCATTTATAGCACAAGAAAAAAAATTGTGTTCGTTGCCAGATATTAAATCTTCTTTATCCTTCCTTAAACTAACCAGAAACACATTGTGTTCAAGTACTGTTTAACAACTAAGATGCTGCGGTTGTGCTGTAACCCTCCTCTGCTGCTTTTACCTTCTCTTAAAAAGGAGTGTGACTGCCAGGCTTGGACCCTGGATCCCCCTGCTTCGAACTCTTCGATGCGGGAAGCCCAGAGCGGTTCTGCCCATGGCTCCCACTCAGGAGACTGTCAGCCTTCGAGTTGAAGGACATCCCAATGTGCAAGCAGTGGCATCTGAACAGATGTGTAATACAGGTTTCTTTGTGCTGGATGCAGCATCGCTCTTTTTTTATTAGAAGGCTATGAGCCCTTTTCTACAAGACCTGGGTACTTCCGTTTATATTGCTGATATTATATCACAAGTAAAAATTATACTTTTATGAGGAAGGATTTACATGTTTTCCTTTCCTTGTTGTGCAGGGCTATCTGTATATATTTTCTTGTGTTACAGTAGAAAATTGCAGGTGTGCATCTGCTTTTGGATGCCAGCTGATGAGTAGGTAACTCAAACCTATGGACCCCAGCATTTGATAACAATGCATATGGGTTAATATATTGCAATAATGCTCTATGTGAGGTATTGCTAGCTGCATAAAAGAGACACCTTGACTGACTTTGGAGTATCAATAAATAAAGTGCACAAAGGTAACTGATAACTAGTCCATGGCTAAGAAAGCAGACAGCTAACCCTAAACAAAGAAAGTCTGAGCTGGTTCAGGGACCTGGAGGAGCCTTTAATATTTAGATGAAAAGCTAGAGGCTCCAAAAGGGAAGTGAGCAGAGTGCATGACTGCAAGGATAGGAACACAAGGGGCATAAAGCTTGGTTTGCATTCCCTTGGTTTTCAGGCTGGCTTGCATAGTCACAGCTCCTATAAATCAGAACAGCTGGTGGGAGACTCTGTTTTACACCAGTGGATGTAATGGCTACCCCTCCTTCTGTACCAGCTCACACCCTGCACCCTTGGAAATGGCATGACCTCATAGCCTTTTTGTTGGCTGTGTGCCAGAGTCGTTAAACTAGCACCTTCCATAATAGTCTTGGTCTCCGTGTCATGACATACATAGAGAGGATCCTGTATACATTAATCATATATGTAAAGCTGACAGACTATTCATGGTACAACAAAGGTATTTCCTCATATTCCCCAGACACTTCCTTGTTAGCGCTTCACTGCAGGCTGCAGTGAGCGTATGGGCAGGTCCTAACAGTGATTTCATGACAAGAAACCTTATGGAAAATGGACTGTCTGGTTAGAAGAGGGCTGCCCGACTCTTCTTTCTTCTACTCAAAGCCACAAATAAGTTTCAGTAAAGACTTGGGGAAAAAAAAACCCCGTCTTCGTAAAAGCACACAAAGTCCTTGATCAGGCTAAGGGAAAGGACTAGATCCATTAACAGCATGAGAGGGGTGTCTTATATATGAAAAATTATTTTAAAAAAATCTCTTCCCAAAAATTTTCTTCTGGATTATCAGATCCCAGACAAAACTGTTCAGTGCTGACCCTTTCTTTAGTGTTCAGAACCCCTGTGATTCTAATAAGCTGCATAGTAAAATAAGAAATGTTATTTTATCAAAATAAATATTACTATTGCAGCCTAAGGTTTTCAAGCTCTCCTGACTGCAAATTTGTGAAAGATTTTAGATCACTAATTTATGTTTACTGGATACAGTTTCTACCAGCAGCATACGGGAGGACCTGCATTCCTCGCACACTGGCTTTGCAAGCTTCGGAGCCCTACTGAGCTACATGAGAGACAAGTCACTGGGATTTGACTAGGAAGCAGAGGTTGAAATAGGTACGGAGAATGGCAGATTCACAGCTCAGTAATAGGCAACCCCTGCGGTCACGTTCTACCATCTTACATTCCTGCTGAAGGGGAATCCTGCTATTATTCTAAAGAGCAAAGATATTAAGTGTAGATAAATGTGAATAGTCCTTATATGAGCATTATTTTCCACTAAAATGGAGATACATCTTGAAATAACAGTGCAAACAAGTTTTGTGGTATGGGTGCTTCTTGTGTACTTCCACTACCTCAATTACTTCTGAAATACAGCCAGTGGTGAGGTGGAACATGGCAGCTTTTTTAACAAAATGCAGCAACGCTACACAAGCTCAGGGCAGTAAATGAAGAAATAAATCACATTTATATATAAATTTTTGAAAATTTTTATATGGGTAAGCCATAACTGCTTTAACAGGGAAATTGAGTTAACAGCCTAGTTTTGGGACGCTGTGTTCCAAGGAGGTAAATGATCACAAGCAGTTTGCATTTCATGTTCATGGCTTGTCAGACTGATAGTCCATCCTAATCAGCATCATGAATATCCCTTTTTATCCTATCGAAGTATTAACTCAGAACTGTTTTTGAAGGATTATATTTTCTGAAGAATTAGACCAGGCTGGAGTAGAGTTTTGAGGGGTATTTAGAACTGTGCAATTCTAAGAATGATGCTGAAATCATTAGAGAAGAGGACCAGCACTCTCAGCCTAGGCTGACTGAGCCTAGTGACTGCATTACTTTACAAATGACTGATTGATAATCTAAATATGTCTGGTTGTAACAGATCTAAATACCAGAGCACTTGCCTGTAGCAGCTGCAACGTTTTGTGAACACTTCTAAAAATTAATACATTTACACATTTTTCAAGACTACATTACAAAAAAGTGTTGGGATTTCAGTATGCTCCCTCCGAGGTGGAAATCTTCTGTCAAGAGCTTGCTGAAGAAGTGACTTTTTTTGGTTTTCCCCTTCCAAATTCCTCCACCAACAATCACTGACTGTGTCATGTTGAAGAATCTTTTACTGTATTTATTTTGCCTTTTCCCCAGTTATCACTCTGTAACTTCTAAGAAAATAAAAAAGGTTATTTCAGTTGAACTCTTTCAAACAAAATTGTGACTGTCTCAGTGCCATAATTTAGTTTCATATTGAAGACAGATCTAGAGAAAAGTGTTGCAGACTGAATCGTCATTACCTTCTGCTTCTGTCAGGTATTTTTTTACAGGTGGTTTTCAAAATGTAATTGAAACTACTCCTACTGAGCATGCCAGTGTGTCAGTATTAAATCAAGACATCCTAAAACGTGGCTAGGGGAGCATATCATCACCTTTACCACGTTTCCAAGCGACACTACAAGGCATAACCATAATTCTGATTGATATACAACTTCCTGACCACTCGTATTCCTAGTACCTGCTCCCTACAGTCGTTAAAGGAAAGTTGTTCTGGTGAACTAAATATGAAAATGTGCAGTTGCTCCTTCCAGAATTGAGAAATTTGGGCAAGTAGTTAGAAACCAATGGAAACTGGAACATGTGAGGATACAGTGAACCACCAGGACTTTGAGATAGGCACATTACTGAGTACCTACAAAAAGACAATCCGTGGGAAAGTAGTTAATACTTAAATATGAATGGTTATGGGTAATTTTAAGATTCAGCTTCTCATTCAGACGAAGGAGGCTGGTCCATACCTCTGACTACTGTTCCTTCAGTATTGTATTTACAGGTTCAGGGACCTGATCTGTTGAGACTGTACACAACACACCAGTTTTTAAGGCTTTCTTAACAATTATGACTCCTTAACAAAACCTTGTCTTCCGGACACTACCTTCACAGCTAGTGCCATGGGCAGACAATCACAGTATATATGGCATTCCAAAATACAGGCCAATATAATTCATGCTAGCTCGCCTTTCAGTTAAAGGCACAAACATGAAACACTCATCTAAAGAAAAAAAAAAAAAGAAAATGTCAAGTAATATGTAAAATCTTTGCCCACTCTCAAGGTTTATTACAAACTCCTGATTATTTGTTGGTTTTGTGATATTCAGTGAGATCTTTCAAGCTCCAGATCCTGGAATTGGGCAATTTGCAAAAATCTTTCTTTCTCGTTCTTTTAAGAAGAGGCTGCTTTGCATGTTCTCTATCCCCTTCTCAACTGTTCATTGCACCAGCAAGTTACATCTTGTCTTAATTAGATTGCAGGCAGCTTTGGACTGCAACTATGATCTTACCCTGTCCTACGTACTGGGGCCCAAGCGTGAGTGGGGCTGCTGAGGGCTTCTATAGCACAAACAAATATAATTATTTTTCTTTGTTCATAGGTGTCTTTTCTCTCTAGCTCTTACATAAACACTGTTTCATGGCACTGAAAACGTAACTTGGCTGTCAGTGTGGGGAGCCAAGGGCTGACTGAGCATCCCACGAGATGAACAAATCTCTACCTTATGTGGAGGAAGAGAAAACAGCAGGATTAACTGGTTCAGAGGTACTCAGCGTAATAAAAAAGCTCAGTATGTGTTGCAGACTTGACTAGGGATGATCGGGAATTTTTTGAAACTGTTTATTGACAGAAAAATAGTGTGCAGCTAAATGAATTATTTGTTTAAGTATCAGCTTTCTGTGAACAGTTTCAGTTTTTCAACAAGCTTTTTCCATACCCTACCCTACCCCACCCCCTAATGTCTGAAAATTGAAATATTTCCACACTGAAATGCTGCCACAGATTTTCATGGGAGCTGTAGTTGGAAGCTGTACACATCAGGTCTCCTCTCTCAGTCAGGATCTCTGCTTACGCTTAATCTGCCAAAACATGCAGCTGCCCAACTGGCTTAACCCACTGCCCCCTCCACCCCACGGAGTGGGATGTGGTGGGCCATCTCCCCATCTCACTGGGAGGTGTGGGAGAGGTAGGCTTGAATGGCCCAAGCTACACCGTGAGCTTTTCCAGGTACAAAGAAATATCTGCCAGTATTTTGGTTTTCAGCTCAGAGTTTTCAGGGTAGAGGGAGAGAGTGGTGGAAATATGTCACCCACTGACCAGCACTAGCCTCTGCCTGTGGACAAAGAATGGGGGCATGTGGCGGTGTGAGCACTCAGCCCTTGGGGGACCAGAGTTATGACCCTCTGGCAGCCAGCTCATAAATGAAAGGCTAAAATATCTCAACTGAGAAGGAGCAAATGGCCGATGGGTCTCAATCACAGCAGTAAATTGCATACTTATGTTGGTTTTCACCTATTAACAAATCATTTTTAATTCAGGCCATATCTTGTAATATAGCTTGCATTTTATCTTCCAAGTGTCCTGCCACCTTGTCTGTCTTTTTCTCACCCCTGAGTTGATTCCTGCGAAGATTATGGGCAGATACTTGTTAATTTTCATCGAAAGTCCAGGTAGTACCTCACTCCACAAATGGTCCTAGTGTTTGCATAGAGCTTTTCACATAACAAGGTCATTTAAAAGGTGATACACAACTCCAGTGTCAGAGTCTGGCCCTCTGTGAGGGGAAGTGAGAACAGGTTGTCCTCGCCGTTACAGTCAGTGTTATGAGACAGAGCACTGAGTTTACTGGTTATATTGCTTAGTTATAATTACAGCTAATTAAATAATTAAAAAAACATGTTGTGAGCATTTTGTTTGCTTGCTTGACACATGAAATGATTCCTACGTGTTTGAGTGTTTGGGTTGTCAGTGGGTATTTGTGAAAACTGTGCTAAACCTGGAAAGTCAAAATGATCGATATAAGTGATGAACGGTCCAGACTAACAACATTTCCTGAATCCACAAGCCTTCAACAAAACCTTTTGGCATCTCCTTGTAGCACACTGGAGCAAGTCTTCCTTAAGGTGATAGAGGCTTGGATTTGGACCCTTGCAGGGGAGCAGAGAAGGTCTAATTTTTCTTTCAGTGATATAAAGGCTAGCCAGGATAATAATGAAGATCTGCAGACGTGTAGAGGACCACAGTGGGAAGGAATGGGTGGGGAACCAGGTGAAGAGCTGGTGTAATTTCATAGCACTGCCTGTTCATGCCCCATGGCCCACAGCAGAGTCTGCACTGTGCTGTCCACTCTTCATGCTGGTGCCATGACCTTTGTGGTCCAGCTCAGAGGAGCACAGGTCATTAAATAGCAGTGCCAGCTCCACTGATCCAGGGGAAGCTTTAGGCCCCCTGTGTTGCTGCATGGGATAGGGTGCCTAGCACAAGAGAGAAGGGAAAAATCTCAGATCTCATCTCTTTCACTAACACGTGACTGTGCAACTCACTCAGGAGAATACTACTAGGAAAAAGTGAGAGAAAGAAAAGGGAGTGGAGAGTATGGACTTTCTGATACTTGGTTTCCCACTGGAAATTAAAACAAGACATTAAGCAACAGGGGTTTGCTCCACTCAGTTGACTTAGAACAGCTGCTCACCAATTTCTGCAGTACAGAGAGGAAAAGCAGAACTTTGCCCTGGGTCTGAGCAGCTTTTCAGAAGCAATCCAAGTCAAACTTCCACTCAATGACTTCATTCAAAGCTGGTTTACATCATGAAGAGAAACTCCGTTTATTTATTTGTAATAACTTCAGGATTTTATGGACCCGCAAGAGGATGTAATTTAAGAAAACATCAGCAAGCTGTTTCAAATAGCAAGATTTCAAAATGGGCTGTGCCAAAAACTCATCAATGGAAAGAGTTCATTATTAAAAATAAAAAAAAAATGAAGAAAAATGTCTTTTGTAGATAGCTTTGAAGTAAAAGGTTCGAAAACTTGACTTTCATTCTGCAATATATTGTTTTTATATGACTGAAGTCATATCAAGGGATGGACAGGCTTCCTCCGAGGGCACTGAACCAGCCCATGAACAAAGCTGATAATTGTAAAGCCTATTACCTCAAAGAAATGGCACAGCAACAATGTTTTAAAATATCTCATCTTATACAAATCAAGCAATAAAAAACCATAAGAGAGGTAACTTAACAACTTTAAACCTGGAAAGCAGCAGAGTCTAGTCTGATAATGCGTAGGAGCAATGGAAATTTTCTGCTAAGTGACCCAGGACAAATCACTTAGACTATCCATGCCAGGAGTATAAAACAGGCTTAATAATATTTCCTGGTCTGCAGGAGAGTTAGGAGACCCAATGGACCTCTGCAGATGTTCCATGACTCAGACATGACTGGAAGCTGCTGACTAGAATAAGGTCACTGGTTTTATTTCTAATCCATCTTTTAATTCACCAGGTTACATGGCATTAATTATGTCACCAGTTTGCTCCCTGGTTTCACCTGTAGCTGGAAAAACTCTGGAATGCCTTTCAAGTTCTTCAGGTAGAAGACACACATATGGACAGGCTGTGGCAGCCTGCATGGGGGAAGCAGAAGGTAGTGAGGCGACATGAGAGATGGGCTTGACAGCTGAGCCACGAGGACCCTTGGCCAAGCAAGGGATGTGCAGGGGCAGCATCTGCCACCAGGAGGACCTCAGGAGGCCTCCGCATGTGTACATAGCAGAGTGTTGAGAGTGGGCAGTGGTGGAGCAGGGAAGAAAGGTGGCTTGAAATAAGCCAGAACCAGGCTGAGGGAAGCTGGAGAATGGGGGAGGGAAGACCTTTGGTGGATTTACCGGATCCACATGACCAGCAGCTGCTCAGCACTGGGAGGTTAAGAACAGAGGCTCTGAACATGATCCCAGAGATTATAAAGGCCCAGGCTAAAGGAGAAAGCTTGGCTGCACAGAGGGTGTTGACAGAAGGATTTTGGCTTCCTTAGCCACCAGACAGTGTGTTACAAAGGAGAAATGCTAAGCAGAAATGGGATCCTTCTGGTGACAAGCTTTCTGTGGGGCCAGGACTTGCACTGGCTTTGAAGGAAACTGCTGACAGGATCCTCAAATGAGCAAAAAATACAACTAGAGATCCAGGAAAAAGCTTGGAAGTAGATAGTGAATGGGGGGAAACCAACATAAGAGGAGAGAAATGAACGAAGATAGCAAAACACTATTGATGAATCTCCAGGAAAATGCCAGGAATCTGAAGACCACACCAAAGCAGGTTTCATTCTTAATACACCACAAGGTTTACGACAGCTGCGTTCACAGAGGTGTAACAGGACATGGTAGACAAGTGCAGAGGAGTTTGTATGGCTGAGGAAGGACAGAGAGAGCGGGTGCTGAAAAATGGAGATGTATTTTGTAGATATATTCTAATTTTTATATCTATTTTTATTTTAAATTTCTAGATTTATTTATATTATTTTGTAGATTTATTTTAAGAATGCAAGTATTACTCCTACCAAGTATTGATATAAGAATTTACATACTGGATATGTAATTATTTTGAAATTCAGAGAGATGCATGAAGAAGTACTGTTGACTGTGTCTGGGGTTAGAAAAGATATAAAAAAGTAAAGGGAAGATGTAGAAAAGTTGGACAACAAACCATCCTGCTGGGCGAAGAGGAGGAAGTGGTGAAGTATATAAACCCATAGCCCTCCAATATAGAAATATCTAAAGGATAGTTCCAGCTACTGGATTGCTTATCTGTTGCAAAAGTGCAAAATAGTCCATCGTATTCCCAGAATGTGTTGGAAATGGCAAGTCATCTTCAGAAAATGCTTCGAGGAAAGGGATAGTTATGGGTGGAGAGCCACTGGTTCTAGGAAAAAAGTGTTTGAGAATCTGAAGGTAGAGGAAAATTGACCATAGGATGAAAAGGAAGGTTGAACAGATGGGAAGAAGTAAGAAGAGCAGTAGAATAAGGATACTAAATTTCAAAAAAGTAGACAATTAAACTGAGATCACTGGTGCATCAGGTTTCAGAAGATAAGGTATGAGACAAAGCAGTCTAGGCTGATAAAGTAATCTCAAAAGTCGACTATGTTACTTCAGAGAAGATATATACATAAAGTCCATTTGCTTCATACTTGGTGTCATATGGAGTGCACTCAAGCAGAACAGCTGCGTGCGCAGAGTTGTCCCCCGGCTAGAGGAACCAAGGCTGAAGTTGCTTGCTGGGGTGCTGTCAGCAGCGCATTGCTTGTAATGTGCATGTAAGGTAGGCAGAAATCAGCTCTTTGCATGTATAGTGAGCAGCTAGGACTGGTGACTGGCACAAATGTCATTGCTACCAAAGACATGATGTGGCCATACAGCCCTGAGACTGTAACAGGTCACAGATCACAGGATACAACATCTCGGTCCTTACTTCTTTGAACTATGGCGATTGGTAACATACAGGCACCCTTTGGAGAATATGATCAGAATACAAAAAAGTCTTGGTAAATTGGAGAGGTGGTCTGAAGTCTTCAAGATGAAATACAATAAAGGCCAGAGAATTGTGTTAGACTTGCTAAGAAGAATCTAAATACACAGAAACAAGAAAGATTATGACTCTGCAGCAGTATTGTAGAAAGTGATCTGGAGGTCACAGACAATTGCAAAAGCATGACTTGTTGATGTAATGTTAGGATAAAAGCAAATCTTACTCTTTGGTGCTTCACCTGGAATGTCTTACCAGTGAAAAAAGTAGTAAGCGTCTGCTTTAGGCTACATGGGTAAGGCCCCAGCTGGTGTAGTGTGTCCAGCTTTGGGAACCACACTTCAAGAAAGATGTAGACAAATTGAAGAGAGTGCAAAGGAGAGCAGCAAGAATGATCAGAGGTTTAGAAAACATGACCTACAAGAAAAGGTTGAAAGAACTGGGTTTGTTTAGTCTAGAAAAGAGAAGACTAAGCATGAGGCTCAAGGGGAGGGGGAGGAAGGGATAACAATTTCCCAATATGTAGAGGTTGTTATGAAGAGGACAGTGATCAATTGTCTTCCATGACCACTGAGAACAAAATGTGAAAAAGTGCACTAACTTGAGCAAAGAAGGTAGATTAGGCAATACTTAAGTCCAAGGCTAGTGAACAGGCTACCTAGAGAGGTTCACAGAAGGATCTTCAGTTTCAAAAGGGTTTATCCAAACACCTGTCAGGTATGGTCTTTATGTACTTGAGCCTGCCTACTTCATTTCAGCTGTATGGAGTCCTGAAGTCCTTTCCACATATTCATTTCAATCCTTTTATAATTAATGTGCATGCTAATCTAATCTATTCAGACAGTGTGTGCTGAATGGCTTTCACATGGGTAGCAGGGCTGTCCCTAGTATTGCCATCATATAACCTATGGAGCTTTACCACCAAAGATCCATGTGGTAGTCATGATAAATGTCTGCTGTTTGAAGCAGGTGAAGACGCCAAAGGTTGCGTATCATGGTATTCTACCACTAAAACTTTGTGTGGCAATGTTTCAGGATCCTTCATTTGTCACTGTATTGTGGCTTTGCTTCTTGGGAATACTAGCATATACTTTAATTTCTTTAAAAAATACTTAGACATCATTTAAGGATCCTTCCAAGTTTGGTGCTGTTAATTATGTCTGGCTTGTCATAACTTGGACAAGACCCTGCTTTGTTGATACAAAATACCGTATTTTGTATCAACAATGTTTTTTTTATATATATACCCTGCTACCTGATCAGGTCTTTGTCTTTCAAATGGAACACCTCAATCTTCATATTCATGCCCCTTTTGGGTTCTCCAATGTGGTTGCAATCAGGGCCACCAGTACAATGGGATACCTCCTGTTCAGAAAATAATACGATGAAGATCAGTAGTTTCACATAATCACTGAAGTCTGGAGCTGTTAACACTTGATCATGCGTGACTTGACCTGTATTCCAGCTAACTACCCAAACCTGGAAAAATTTGTGACAGCTTTCTAGTCTGTCTGGTCTCCTGAAAGTATCCTATGCTTATGTAAACTCACAAGTTGTATAAATAACTGGCTGCAGCTACTGTAGCTTAGTTAACTCAGACCATTTAATAAGCTTGTTTCCTCTTACTAGATCAAGCAAATTCTGTGAATCAAATTTAGGTTTCTTGGTAATAAAGGAAGAATAAAGGGGAATTTGGATGCAGAATCAAAATAATAACATTTGTACATAGGAAGACTATATACGACATAAAGCAATACAAAGAGCAAACTCTTAATGGATCTTACCCATTACACAAAACAAAATCATTAAGCGTAACAGTAACTCTAAGTCAGCACCATCCAAGTTAGGGCTCCAGGCAGAGACCACTTGTGGAATGAGATACACATAGCCAAATTTCTAAAGTCAAAACAGATTTTAAAATTTTATTTTCACCATTCTAAATCCACTATGAATCACTTCACCAACAATTTTTCTTTTACCATTTTTGGTAAATGTCTCCCCATCGTTTATATTTATTGGCCAATTAAATTAGCTGAAAATCCTCTTATTTGTCACCATGACTTGTTATGGTAGCTCTTACAATTCTGCAGCTTATTCACTTTTTGAAAAAATTATTTGCATTTCACCATTTTTGCAACAAAGATGCATGAAATGATATATTAATTTTAGACAAATTAAACATTTGTTCTTGCAGTTATTAACATAACTTCAGAATCAGCTTAGTGAGGTGAGTAGCTTTCCAATGGAGTTAGGAAGCTTACAGACTACATGGTATGTGACCTACATATGATAAATATTTCAGTAATATAGAAGCAGTACAGCTTAAGCAAAAAGTAATATTGCTAATTTCATGTTTGTTTTAGAATTGCTTCTAAAGCTGGCCTGATGCTTAGCTGTGGAAGCTGCGTCTCTTCTTGCTGCAGTGCACATCTTTGCACGAAATGGTAAATGTAACTAGGATCCTGTCAGCTGTAATTAAGGACTATTGGACACTGAAATGTTTCCTCTCCTGGATCATCTAAGTTACAGAATTGTTCCTGCCTCATCTTTTAAACTGCATGCTTGACTGTTCTCTTCCTAAAATAAACAGGTTTTAAGCAGTCTGGGAATTTTATTTTCCCTGTGAAGACAGCCACAGCAATGATGGCACACTACAGGAATATGTGCAGGTTGGGCAAAGCCAGCTGAGGGGCTGTGTCCATCCAACACCTAGCAGTGGTCACATACCATGCCTGCCTGCTTCTACCCCTACCTGCAAAGAGGACCCAATACAACATTGGGGACATATGCTCTTCCTGGCTATGGCATTCCTGGTGCATCTCATATACACTCACTGTGAATGACAGGAGCTACGCCATCTTAAAAGGTTTGTTAGAGTTCTTCAAGGAGCAGGCAACAGATGGGAAATGAATGGGTTCAGAAGCACTGGGAAGGATGAGTGGCAATACAGGCAGGGAGGCAGGCAGTAGAAAATAAACACTACTAAACAGCAGGCTATTTTTCCTTATGCTTTATGGTGGGAGAGAAAACCCCAGGACCAGCAGAAGGATGATTGCTTTCTTGCAAATTACTCCCTAACATCCAGTCAGAAGCTTTACCATAATAATTTCCACAGCAGCATCAGACTTGTCAAATGTTGGCGCAGAAACCCTCTCCAGTCCTCTCCAGGGTGGCTTGCAGCACTGTCAAAATGCACCTTCCAAACAGCAATGGGAGTACCTGCTCTGCACCATCCTGCGCGCCCTGCCAGGCTGTGGGCAGACGCTCATGCACTTTCCATCCCAAGCTCCTCTGCTGCTGCTTTGGGGCAGAGCACGCAGCTTTCCCACTAGGATCTGCAAGGAAGATACCTCATTTAGGTTTGCAAGCAGGATTGTTTCCCCAGGAAAACCTCAGCTTGGATAAGACAGTCGCATTATTCTTGAGTTTCCCGAGGCTTTTATTTTTCCACACAAGCATCCCCCCGCCCTTGAAGAGCACCTCACCTAGTGTCTGCGAGGCTTCTGCTTCTTGTTTGACATCCCTTATTTACAAAGCAAACAGAATGTTCCTTTTAACACACATCATGCTAAGTTTATTAATGAAGAAAACAATCCCAGGGGGTCAACCCAGGGGACCCTTGAAACCTGCCAGCAAAAACTCTTCAAACGTTCAACGCGTCAGATCCTCCAAAACGATATTTCACACAATGAAGTAAAAATAATATTTTTCTTTCGGCCTTTCCAGCAGCTTTTGTGGAGAGCAGACAGAAATTATTTTCTTACTCTGCTCCCAGAGCAGAGATCTGTATGAAGCTGCGTTTATTTGTTTAACACGATGATTTCATCCTAAATGTCTCGACAGCAAATAGTTGGTGGTTTAATAAAGGCTCTTTGAAAGAAGGGCCTAAGCAGTTATTTGTACAGGGAAAATGTGAAGTATGTGGCTCTCAGGAGGAGAGATAGAACTGCCTGTTGTGATTAGGGGGTGTGGGGAGGACCCTAAAGTCCTCTCTGTCTGCCAGGGTAAGAATGGTGACTCCTGTGGCTCTGCTTCCTCATAGCCACCAAGCTGAGCTGCTGCAGCAGACCATGGGGATGAAAGTGGTCTGACCTTGTTATTAACAAGTGACTGATATGCCTTTCACTCTCCAAAGCAAATGGTCTTACAGAAGATAAAGGATCTGCTGCTTGTGCAGAACAGTTTGATTACGAAAGCAATAAACTAATGATAAACAGACTTGGAACTGGCTGTTGAGCTCCATATGGTGGTCAGCAGGGAAAAATGTGTGCTGAGATGGCTAAAATTAAAGTTTGAGGGGATCTTTTCTTCATTAGCTGGATTTCTCAGCAGTCAAAGGGTCCATGAAAGGCCCACACGCACCTGCTGTCTCTGCAGAGACTTCTCTCCAGGAACGCTTGGCACAAAGCAGATCTCACCTATACCGCATTGGTCTACATGCAGAGGTGTACACACCAACTGTAGGGAAGCAGTCAACACAGTTTTGGAAATGGGTGGTGCAACGTACCAAATGGGGAGCTTCCCTCCGAAAGGTGTGGCAATATTAAATCTCAGATGTATGTGATCTGGATTCTTTTCTTCAGCTTGTAAAATGTTTCACATTTGTTGTTTCGTTTTCAACTGAATGAATCATTATTCTACTGGTTCTTAATTTAGCATCTCTGCTGTTGAGCAAACGTGTCTAGCCACAGCAACTGGCCCAAATTCAAATCTGGATCAGCGGCTTGGGGTAGGCTCTGTTTTTTATTTACATATGCACTTTCAAGAGTGACAGATTCAGTATAACTTGATTTTGGTCAATATTTCTAGATTCTGTTGGGATTTACTATGTACAGACTAAGGAATATAGGCTATACTACATATAGACTAAGACTGTGAGCACTATCCTCTAATGTTAATAGGATTTAAAAATATTTCATGCAATGTATTTGCAGTTTTCAGTAGCTGGTGGTAACACTTATAGAGCCATATGGTGGTGCTCTGTTACATATGTATAAACATGCAGAAACTCCGATGAAGGTGGAGCCATAGTAGTAAAACTTGGACTAATTAATCAGATGTGAGAACAGAGTTGTCCCACAGGTACCGCTATTCTAACATGATTTTATAATGAATGCAAATATTTTTATAATACAAAAGAAACAGGGCTTGTCTTCACAAAGCCATTTCTGATGATTTTAATTGCTTTTTCTCATTCTACTAATGATTTTACTTACACTTACTGTCACTGAAATTTGAAATGCAAAGTTAACTTTGAACTTCAGTGGATTCAAGCTTTTATCCAAGGATGAAGTGAAAAATAGTTGTGGACTGTCATGTATCTTCCTTAGCATGGTCATATTGTGCAATTTAGTAGAGCAGATGGCTGGAAGTGAGGAGGTTGCAAAATTCAATACTGGCTATGTAATATTTTTCAAAACATATTATTACTTATAATTAATTAGCTATGATCTGTACAATAATTGCAAACAGAAAACCAGATAATTAAAAGGAGATACCCAAACAATGTGATTGTATTTAACTTATAAAGTGTGGAAAAAACACTTGATACATGAAATAAAACTGGAAATAGGAGGTGGAAAAAAAGTTTAAAAGATGGCACAGCTAGAGTGTAAAATTACTGTAAGTTATTTCTGAAGTAGACTGTGGGCTATCTTCATGCTTTGCACAAAACCATTGCAGCAGCACTCAGAATCTGGTCTCTTAATCTGAAATGTTTTGTAATGTGAGCTATGTACTCCTTCCTCTGCAGATGCAAATTAAAATCAGAGCTTGCTGAACACTACTAATTGGGCACTCAGATCAGCAGATGCTGGGGAGGTAAACTGACTTGAAGAGACATTCAACAATGTCTGGCATTGAGAAATTCAGAGCATAGTAGAAGGGAGGCACAGACTGCTGAATCTCCCAGCCATGTTCTTTGGCTCCCATGTCCTGGGCTGGACATGCTGAGCTTGGCAAAGAAGAAGCAGCTCTGAACATCACTGAGCCTCTGGCCATCTCATACAGCATCCAGGGAAGAAGCATTTTGCACCTTTTCATGGACCTGCTGACAGACAAATGGCAGCTTGAGCTTACTATTAGCTGTAGGTGATTTTTCACCTTTTCTTTCCAGCCTGTTTCCCACAGTGCTAGTAGTTGACTGTGTTTGTTCAAATCATTCAGATGACCTCCAAAGCTCTATGAATTGATGAATCTCAGTGAGGCAGAATATCACTGAATTGCACAATGACAAATTTGCTGAACATCTGCATCCCCTTCTCCTCCTGGCTCTATTATTTCTAGTATCAGCATTGCTAACATCTAGAAACAAATCATTGCCTTGTGGTTTCTGTAACTTCATTAATATTTTTAGAATTATCATCCATGCATAACTGACAAAAATTATAGGGAAAGATAGTATTTTTTTTAAATAAGTTGACATTTTGGGCACAAAATCCCTTTATCAGACAGTAATTTAGGCTATTACAAGTATGACTTCACATGGCCAAATTAGCCTTTTTACATAGGTTGTTACCATTCTGGAAAAACAAATCCTGCAAAGCAAGGCTGGGTGATAGGAAGGTGAGACCACACACCCAAGAAAGCTAACCTGTCTGACAGCATGCACTGTATGTCCTTCATGCTGCATGAAACCACAGCTGATCTGAGGAGCAGCTGAGAATCCCCATCGTCATCACCATTATTGCAAACACAGACATACACACACAATTTGTGCCATTCAGAAACAGCAAAATTTTGAATAAGCCTTTGCTATTTCCCAGTTGCAAGCCCAGCTCAAATCAAAGTTGTTTCAGACAAGAGTGTTTCAGACATCTTCAATTTTTCTACCTGTAGATATACACTGCATAAAAATAGATTTACCGGGTTTTAATGTGAGAGCTTGCAAGTCCTGGTATATTGATGGAGCCTTTGCAGCTTAGAAACCTTCCTTAAAAACTAGATGACTTTTTCTTTGTGAATGTAACCTCTGTGATGATTTCCATGGTTGAACTTGCTTCTCTGTTCTCAGCTTACTTTATGTCTGAGGACCAGAAATCTTACTTTTCTGCCCACCACTGTTTTCCTGAAACCTTTTATTTCATGCTGAAAGGGAGAAAGGCAAAAACTGTCCTCAAGTCCCCTCTGTGGTCCTTTAACAAGACATGCCCTACGCTGGGAGAAGACACTCTCATCTCCTTGCAAGGAAGAAGATTGCCAATCCGGTAGCACCTTAAATGTCACCTGGTTCAGCATGTGTACTAACTGATAAGCACATTGAAATAGCAACCAGGAAAGTAAGCTGTTCAGCTGAAAAATCTAGTAATTCCTCATTTCTGTTTCAGCTATGCAGTTAGTGAGATTTTTGATCAGGGCACTGGGATTTGCCTTTGTGTCTTTAACTTTACATAACATGAAACTGATACATAAGTTCCATCTTTATCAAGGATTTACGATTAAGCAAACCAGTGCTAGTCGTTGAAAAGTTGTAAAATGTCACTAATATGTGTGACACATTTCTTCTCATGTTAATTGCACAGTCCTACCTAAGAATAGCATGACTTTTTCAGTAAAACCACAGAAGAATAAGTACTTACAACACAATCCAAGATTTTTTTATTGTAATCAACACATTTAATTATTTACAGTGTTTTATGCTGAAGCAAATGCTGAAGGACTCAGAAATCTGTTAAAAAGACTGAAGATAATTAGAGCACAGAGAGTATTTCCAAAAAGCAATGTGGACTATATTTAGCCAGACTAGGTTGCCTGACTTGCTAAATTTGCTTTGCACCACCCTGAAATTAGAGGGATGTCTGTGGCCTGAGGACAATGGAGTCACAGAGCCACTGTGGTTCTCATTCCACTGCCAAGGTAGCCCCAAGGATATGGCACCCAATGCTGAGGAACAGGAGACTGCCTTTTTTATTGAATGGTGAATGTTACTTTGCAAAATTATGTCCTACTGTCAGTGTCATCATTGCTTGAGGCTTGCTTGGCCACAATATCTGTGACTGATAGAATAAACATACCTCCAGCTGAGCAGATACAAAAACTATGTTAAATTCCACTAGGGCAGGTTGCTCAAAGTCCCACTGAACTGGCCTTGAACCCTTCCAGGGATGGGGCATCCACACCTTTTCTTCACAACCTGTCCCAGTGCCTCAGCAGCCTCATAGTGAAGAATTACTTCCTTATATTTAATCTAAATCTACTGTCTTTCAGTTTAAAGCCATTACCCCTTTTCCTATCACTACATGCCTTTGTAAAAAGTCCCACTCCGGCTTTCTTGTAGGCCCCCTTCAGGTACTGGAAGGCTGCTATAAGGTCTGCCCAGAGCCTTCTCTTTGCCAGCACCATGGCACAGCAATGTATTAAAAGAATTTCTAGGAAAAAAAAAAATTACACCACTGTTTTCAGAAACTGCCCTTCAGCAGTGGATACACATAAGCTGTTAGCAAACACCTTGATATAAACAATGACACTTGCTGGAGTGAGAAGCAACCATCCACACAGGTGGTTTTGGTTAGGAAGTACATGCTATGAGCATGCACGATGGCTGTGCAAAGTGAAAGCAGGCTGTTATCTCATTTGAAAGTAGACTTTCAAAGCATCTACTAGCCAACTGCATAACATTCAATGGCTTATTCCTCCTCTGTCTAATTGCATGTGGGTAAAACCCCAGTAAATAAAAGTTTTCACTCTTAGATTGCAATTCCATACAAGAACAGAATCCTGTGAAGGATCTGTAGTGCCTTCTCCTGTCGCTGTTGAGCTCTTACAAACATCATGGACTAGCACATCCTCTGTGCTATCATTTCAATGACTTGAAGAATAGACAGGCTAAAAATGTATTGTATTTGAAAATATAGATCTCAAGAAGGTATGTATGTGTTCCAGACTATATCTCTGTGATGAAGCATTCACTGCTCCTATTCCCAGGCTACAGAGGACTAAAATCTTAAGGAGCTATTGCCATGACACAACCAAACCTTATTTTTGCAGACCTCAGCTGGTGTCAGCTTAGTTCCCCTGTCAACCCAACCTTGATATTCAACCTAGGGTAATGATAGGATCTGGGCAATGTACTGGTTACAGATATTGTGGCATGATTCAAACTTGATCCATAGGAAAGGGAGCCTGGTAGCTGGAGCTTGTGCCCCACTTGTCAGTTATGCTCAGGGTGTCCTTATCAGCAGCAAGAGTGCTTTGCTCACCCTGCTCCTCTGTGACCCCAAGGCAACTCTCCCCATTGCCCCTGGGGCACAACACACCTACAGTAGTCCATTTTTGTTCATTGTGAAAATTAATGCAAAGTACTTTATGACTTCAATGGTCGAATACTCCATTAAGTCCACAGTGCGTTTTACTCTTGTTACTACTGCTATAGTTGGTGTTGTGGTAATGCTGAGGGACAAAATAGAGGGATGAATGGATCAGTACATCAAGCATTTTAATGACAGTAAGGGGAAAAGAAAGTTGTGATTGGCAAAAGGTCAGGGGTGTCTAGTTCCTAGAGAAACCTAAAAATCCTTGGCAAAGTGTGAACACTGACATTTACTGATGTATATGTGATCCACCACTAGAAGTGTTTCATGGCAATGTACTGCTGGATTAACAGATTGCTTGAGCTTCTTGACTTCTATAAATCTGGGATTGCTAAAACATGACAAGGAAAAAGAGGTGTCTCAGTATTTGAAACCATGTTGTAAATTCCTCCTCACTAGATGCACCTCATGTGTACTCCTTGCTCCCCTCTCTTCCCCTGGCTTGTTTGTACTCTACACCAGAGCCATTGATTGGAACATCTTTGCTCGTATTTCTTCTGCATTTTCACAGAAAGAAAAGACTAAACATTAGCTGAATCATGGGGTTGAACATCCAGGAAGATAAAAGCATAGAAGAAAGGGACAGGTGAAAGAAGAAGCAGAAGTAAAGCTGTGAAGTAGCATTCGTTTTCCTAAAATCAATTTCTTGAGTATGTGGCAAAACGTGGCAGAAACAGGCAAAAAAGAAAGTGGTTTAGAGTGGTTTAAGTCTTGTCGTATAGCACCATGGGCATGGCTCTATTTAATTACATCTTTTCTCACTTTTGGCTGTATGAGAAGTGTTCCAGCTATTTTTTCTTGCTGTTTCTGTGGCTTTTTAATCATTGAGGGCTTTCTGACTTCTTTTTCTCTAGCTGTGAGGCATTTTGTAGGAGTAATATAGGTTGTTTTCCTTGCTGGTTTTCCTGTTAGGCAACTCTGAAGGGCCTTTTTGGTTTGGCAGCTTAGCACTGATTTTGTGGCCTATAAATGATTGCTTGTTTGATTAATTCTGACTTCGCCACTTCTTTGGACTTCTTGCCCTCTTCTGCTCTTAATATGGAGTTCTTTTATTCTCTTTCCCTGGTATAGGCAATATCCCCGTTACCACAGCATTCAAGTGTTCCAGACTGACTTCACCTGCCATGGGGTGGTACCCAGGTTCACACACATGCCAGTGTAGGGGGACCTAATGCTGCTGTGGGAACAGGTGACTGCCTGGCTGGGGTGCCTCACCCTGCAGGCAGCAGGCACTGGCTGCTGTGCTGTGCAGACCCCACTCAAATGAAGCCATAGAGCCAGCTGCCAGCTGCCAAGAAGATGTCTGTGTGAGAGGCTCCCTCTGGACGTGCAGGCTGCCTTTAGACCTATTCTTCACCTTGAATCCTGCTCATTTCTGTGAGCTGGTTCTCTGTTTCTGGCTTGCTGTACAAACCACCAGCTCATATCACTTCATTTAGGTGGCTTGCCTAGTATCATAGAGGAATTTTATTTGACAGAGATGAATGACAGTGTTACAAACTTTTTCAACTACCTTAACCTTGAGACCATCTCTTTATAACCGTCCTGTCTTATTCCTTGCATGCTTTACATCTTCTGCAATAAACAAGGCAAGGGACTTCCAGACTGCAGGTTTATTCAGTAAGCAAGTCCATTTTACCCCCCAGACATCACACCCCATGCTCTGACTGATGCAATACACCTGTGGGGAAATATATCAGCATGTGAACATGCAATTAGACTACCTCAACATGCCAACATATCAGGGAGGTGAATTAAGTTGCACAAACTTCTTTCTTTCCTAGATTTTCAGTGCTTGGCTCAACAATCTTTATGTTTTATCAAAAATGTAATTCCCTTTGCCTTTGAAATTAAGCTGACCCCTTACCATTTGAAAGATTAATGGGGATGGACATTTCAACCTCTCAGCACAGGATCTTGATCACAAACCTAACATAGCAAATGTAACATCAGTCTGTCATCCTTTCATAAGGGCTGTACTGTTGCAAGAACTGAGTTGCACATTTTCCAAGGCTTTCAGAGCTGTTCTGCTGTGTGTGGAAGAATGAGTGTTTGGGGTTTTGTGTCTCAATCACAGGGTCTCAAAAACAGTTTTTTCCCAGTGCTTATAACTCCTCTGCTTTTCTGCTTCCTTTTCTTATCTATTCATTTGTCCAACCCATCACACATTAGTTTTCCCACTACCCTCTTCCTTTTCCTTTTCGTGAGTGGAATGACTTCTCCTGCTTTACAAGTGAGCCCTGTCACACATATGACCTAACTTTCAACAGTCCTGATACTTATAAATCAACACTAAATTCCAAGAAAAAAACCAACCCCAAACACAAAAGCCCACAGCTTTACACTGAGAAAGCCCTGTCATAAAGCCATCTCTTTTTACATCTCGGCATCATTAGCCTGAACACCTCAGCTGGTCTGTTGCTGTTGTGGGTGTCTTCCAAGTGGCAGAGAATGAAAAGAAACATTGAGAAACCTGCAGCCAGATAATAACCTATATCATCATCTGTATGGGACAAAAATCAATGCATGTCTATGTAGAAGTTTTTTGTTTCACTTGTTGCCTCACAAATAGCCTTCCAAATTTTAAGAGGTGGATACATGATTTTAGGACCAATAGCAATTGATTTGTCAGTTTATAGGGCAGGTATCATAAAGCCCTTTTACACCCCCAATGGCAGGAGCAGGGAAGATGAGTCAGCAGGTGGGAAAGTGCACTGTTTCCAGGAGCAGTGCCATTGCTAGGTCACTAAAATGCCACATCACTAGGTGTCTGAGCAGCTAAAAAAATAATTCATTGGAATTATAAAGAAGTTTACATTTATTTGTTGTCAGAGAAAATCTTGGCAGCCAGGTCATGTCAGGAGAAAGCTGCTTAGCCACCAAGATGTCTCCTGAAAGTGTGGGGAAAATGGGACAGAGCTGCTGCAAGGGGTCTGTCCCCCTTGCAGCTTCTCAGTAACAGCTAGTACCTTCTCTGACCTTGTGGTTGCAGCCTCCTGCAGTACAAATCTAACTGGGTTTGGTGAAAAGCCTAATTTTAAAGTAATTGTGATGTTAAGCAATGCAGAGTCACTGCTGAAATCAGTGTCCGGCGCCAGGCAAGAGCCCAGCATTGAGAGTGTGTGTCAATAGGCAGAGCTGCCCTATATGAACATCTCTATGGCACTTATGGTCTTGTAAGCTCTCCACAAAAATTAAACCAACACTTTGCCATATCAGTAAGTATAGCAATTAATAAAATACTTAATACAGCTGGCTTTTTCCATATGGTTGGCAGCTAACAGGGAAACTACAGTCAAGGCCTTTCAGCAAGTAGGTCCTACAGCTCACCAGCAAGTTCTCCATGTATCACCTGTGACAGTGACCAGTTTTGCCAAAATCTGTGCTCTGCCCTGCACATGGGGTGGGAGGACTAACCCGTAGACTGTATGTGGTCCCAGCTGCTCAGATGTGTGGGTGCTTAAGGGAGGAAGAGAAACAGACTCAAACACAGACCTGGCAGAGCATGAGCTTGGCACAGTTCCTCTGGGCCATTACTCTTGAGGATGTGGGCCTTGGTTACTGCCAGCTTTCTCTGTTTATTTCTTGATACACACTGACTCTCTTACAGCAATAAGATATTATTTAACAGCCTGTCTTCCTGCTTGAAACTGCTAGTGCTCATCACCACTTCCCTGCTTCTCCTCTGCCTTCCCCACCACTTTCTAGGCAGGTACATACATTTTCCTTCCTCAGATGATTTCTAGGTGGATCCCTCTTGATCCCATGTCTTTCAGGGGTGTCCAGCCACATTTTCTCTATCCCAGGTTCCTTTATTTGCTCTTCTCATTTGGAGATTTGCTTGAATTATTTTACATAACATTCCAAATGACATTTTTATTGCAGTATTTGCACGGCCCAGCATAATTTGCCAAGGGAGGTGTTTTACAAATAATATTATTACTTTGAAGACTTAGTTCTGTGGAATCACAGAACATGTGGTTATGTTTAAATACATTTGTTTTCACTGTGTGTTCTCTATTATGATTTTGCCCTGCTGTGTGATATTGGTGCAATAAGTGTTATTTATCTGTAAGATACCAACAACATGATCTGCTTCAAGTGCAACATGTTGGCTTGTCTCCCTCTGAGAGACAGAGGTGATACTTCAGCATAACCTTGTCTGACCTTCTCAGGGGGGTCTTCTAAATCCAAGACAGAACCAGTGATTGTACTGGTTCAGGACAGCAGCCTGAGAAAGTCCTCATTATGTTTTCAGAACCAGCACTGACTAGGTCAGTTGGATGAGATCCTACTTAAGGACCTGGTTTCTGAAGCTTCAGAAAGTCACTGTGTGTGTACTTATGCCAGATAGTTCTGTTTGAGCACCATGCATCCACAGGTATTTTCTGTGTGCAACAGAAGAGCAAGTAACAGCAGTGAGCAGCGTGGCTGCCATATCTCTGCTCAAGTGCTCTCGGCAGGTTGGGTATCTAGGTCAACAGGTCTGGGGCTAGCAATGTGGCAAAACAGTGATGCTATTAACAGACAGCAAAGGTTCATGATTTCTCACTTCATTGGACTGGCTTTAACTATGTCACATAAAAGAACTATTGCAGAGATAATTAGAACTAAATAATGCACAAAAGATGGCATTAGCAATGGCCTAACTGTGGTTGAGAGCCCAGGCCAGCCAGCAGCAGGGAGGAGGATACAGAAACAATCTGAAGAAGGCTTAGCTGTGAAATAGCGGGAAACTTGTCTTCAGTTCATGCAGTGCGTCAGGCAAGAAAAGACAATGCCTCTGAGAAGGTTTCAAAGGCAGAAGGCCCTCCCTTAAACAGAAGGTCTATTCCTCTAGGACCAAATGCTCCTATAAAGGGGTATCTAAAAGGGACAGTCTATCATGATCTCTCTTGCTCAGTTAAGCATGCTTGGTGGTCTCATCTAGAATTTTTGTAACAGGCTTGAACAAACAAAATAATTTCTTGATCAGCTTGTGGTCCACAAACCTATAGGTTTCTGGACGGTTTTGAAGCATCTGTGAAAGGTGACTGAGAAAAGCAGTTCTGCATCATGCAAGGCTACATGTAGGGTTTAGTATTGGCAGCTCCAGTGGAAATTTCTTTTTGGCACCACAGACTGAAAAAAAGTCAAAAGCTGTAACTGTATGTGGAGGGTAATAAAAACTGCTTAATGGCTTATGTGCTTGTCCTCCTAAGGATGTTGTGATGACCAGAGCAAGAGGAATATTTCAGCAACAAGCTCTGTGCTTTCTGTGCAACAAACTTGTGCCTCCAAGTATTTAAAACCTCCTAGCATGCATGCCATTTTAAATTTGTTCAATGTTGTTGAAAATTATCACACTTCATAGATCTAGGCTTTGAGCCATACAGAACTATAGATCCACTGAGACACTTTGAGAGAAAAAAGCTGATGCCTGGATATAATTTTCAACTCTCTCCTAAAAGACTTCTAGGCCTCACAAAATGTATTTCTCTGGTGGATAGTTACTTTGACGGTGTTTGGGATGAGTTTCATCCTGATCCAGTCTTATGAATACTGGAACAATTCTTATTTAAATATCTTAAGCGCAGAGAGAAGTGGGTTTCTCTACTATGGTGAAATATTCAACATTGCTTTTATTGTCACTTAATCGTGTCTGAAGGCAAAGAAATAAATAAGCATGTGTCTCGACTTCAGGGAAGGTATGGCTTCAATCAAAGGACAACCAGTTTCCTTTCTCCATCTTTGTATTTACAAAATCCTAGGCAGAAAATTGGCTGCTCCAAACCAGAGATGAACGGTTCCTATGGCTCATCTGCAAAGGATGTTTACTGCTTCCAGTAGCACTACTGAAACAAAAACTCCAGAAAACCCTCCAGGTGCTTGTCCTCATGCCAGAGTAAAATGGCTCTTTCAGTTTTTCTCAAAGAGTTTCCTACATATTCTAACGTTAAAAGAAGTGTATCAGAATACAAATATCTACATAAGGCCTAATACTGATACAACTGTATTCCCAGCCCTAGCTTACATCTGGATAATTTCCTTTTAGACAAGTTCTCACTCTCAGGAGTTGTCTATTTCCTTTTATACCAAAGAACTTCAGAATGGATGGACTTGTCTCTGGTAGCACATTAGTAATGAAAAGGAACAAACTATCTGTCTTCTCTGGAAGGTTTTATTTCCAGACATCCTGGACACACTGATGATGTTACAGACCTGCTCCCCTGTGCTTTGTAAAACCTGGCTAGCAATTTTTAATGAATTAATGGATACCTGGGATTATCAAGAAGGTACTTTCAAATGTGCTGTCTTTTGAGAAGGAAAAAATGTTTCCCAGTTCCCATACCTTCCATTTTTTTAGTCTGGTTCATTCTTTTACATCAATCAACAGCCTTGATACAGGAGATTTTGTTAACTCAGATATGAACAGTAGGAGGAATAGTCATTGCATTTACTTATTCTGCCGTTCTTCTAGCTCAGCACCTTACGATCTCTTAGTAGCTAGACTGCACATGAGAAAATTAGTGTTATGACAGTGCTCCACTATCACTGCTCTCTCTCCTCCATTTCCATGACTTTCCAAGTCTGTTGGTAGGTCTCAGAGTCCATAAATGGGCTCATGTAGTTCCACCAATAGCAAGAGGTGCATTGTATTTCCCCACATTTTGGTTTCACAAGCAGGAACACCTGAGATTTCTGCCCAGGTCCTCTTCTCTGTGACTCTGCCAAGGTTTATGTGAAAAACATCCTTGCACGAACAGTGACTGGAACCTTCTTTTGGTTGCCAGAATATGATCATGGGCATTTAGGGCCTTGGTAAGCTTTTCTTCTACTGTCTGTGTATTGTAAATGCAAGACAGGGCTGCATTACCATCAGTGTGTAGAAGGTGTGTATTCTGTCAGACCTGGACATCTTACACCTGTCAGAGAAAGAGCCTTGGGCACCCTGTGGCTGACACTGTCCAGGCAAAAAAAAAAAAGAAAAAGAGTGAGTCTTGGCAGGTAAGAGGAGCTTCTAGAGAAGGCAGCTACACCCGAGCTGCTCGGGTGTGTCCAGACAAGGGCAATGAAGCCAGTGAAGGGTCTGGAAAGCAGGCCTTATGAGGAGCAGCTGAGGGAACTGGGGTTGTTTAGTTTAGAGAAGAGGAGGCTGAGGGGAGACCTTATCGCTCTCTACAACTACCTGAAAGGAGGTTGTAGTGAGGCGGGTGTTGGTCTCTTCTCCCAGGTTACTAGTGACAGAACAAGAGAAAATGGCTTCAAGCTGCATCAGGGGGTGTTTAGATTGGATATTAGGAAAAATGTCTTTACTGAAAGAGTGGTCAGGCATCAGAACAGGCTCCCCAGAGAGGTGGTGGAGTCACTGTCCATGAAGTTATTTAAAAGACGTGTAGACGTGGTACTTTAGGGCATGGTTTAGGAGACATGGTGGTTTTGGGTTGACAGTTGGGCTTGATGATCCTAGAGGTCTTCTCCAATCTTAATAATTCTATGGTTCTCTGATTCTATGTTTGTATCAGGTTTTTGCTAGATTCTTGCTGAAGCAACAACATTTTTTTCTCAAGTCTAATAAAAAACTTTAGAAGGACGTGTCATCTCGAAGTAACTTATTTCACTGTAAGCTAAACAATTCCTGTTAAATTTACATGAACCTGATATAAACCTGCACTAAATCAAACCAAGAATACCCACCCCAGTAACTTGTATTTAATTATATCATACCCTTATATTTTCCTAGTGTAGTTTTAGTCTTGGTTTTCTTTGGTTTTCAAACTGCCAGTGAGATTTTTGCCACACACTGTATTTAGAGAAGAACTTCCACTGGGGAAAAGTCGATTTAAATAATTTTGTCATGCCTTTCCATCTGTTGGTCTAACGGTACACACAGTTTTTACTAAATATGAAGCAAACAAACTGCAGCATTGGTCCAAGGCTATTTTGCAGCCTAACCGAAGTCTGAGCAGGGCTCTGAGATGCTTGGATGAAATAAGCTATTTAAGTATGAATTGTTATAATTGTTATCAAGATGTTCTAAGACAATCTGGTTTATACAGAGAGTAAGATGTGCCAGAATGGGAGGAAAAAAGCATGAGGGCCAAGCGAGCTGAGTGTGATACTGCCCTGCAATCTTATAGCTTCCAACAACATGCACTTTAGGAATTTGCTGCAGGGACAAACCCCGTGGGCTGTCTTGCCGTGAATTAAGCATGAATTTACCTCTTTAATTCTTAACTCATTTACAGTTCTGGGTTCTGAGGGCTCCTGAGGTGAGGAGTTCCCTGTCTGCACAGTGGAAAACAGACTTCTTGTGGGTGCTTCAAGCCCTCTTATGGCTTTGTTGCCCTTTAGCTCCTGAACATTTCCCTGTTTCCCTCATCTTGCTGCCTGTGGTTTACATGTGCCAGTGACTGACTCTTCAGACTCATGACTATTCTCTTCTCTTTCTGGCAAATGTTCCATACGTTCTTCTCCATTCTTCTTTAGTTCTCCCCCATGAGATGAGGAGACCAGGACTTCTGGCAATACCACAGCTGGTGTTACACTATGATGAGCACAGAAAGCAGATTAATTTCTGACCAAAACACCCATATTGTGTTTACCCTTTGGCCAGTGCATGACACCAAAGAGATAACTTTGGAGCCACCTCCCTCCACCACAAACCTGCCCCCATCTTCTCTCCCTCTCTTTGTGACCAGATCCTCTCTTATCTTGTGATAACTTTGCATAAGAATTCTGATGAGGCCTGTTTTAAACACCCATGTGCACTCATCAGAGCCTCATCACTGCCATCTGGTACTTAGTCCTCCAAGGCCACCTGTAAACTTGTGAAGCACCATGATCTCCCTCACACATTTAACAGAGTGCATCCTTCCACATTACCATGGCATCTGGAGTAAAAATAAATGTTTTCATATGAAAAAAATACATTTCTGAGAATCCATGACCACACAGCTAGCATCTGGGCAAACTACTCTCTCTGGGACAGGCTTTTGGGTATTCGGTTAGCATCTGCATGTGCATGTAAGCTGCCTCGCTGAAGATGAACCACCCCGGGTTTGGGCCAGTCTGTGGCGAACTGTGAGGAGCCACCTGGTCTGCCCAGGCCCAGAGCCACCTGATGAGGCTCCCATACATGGTTTGGCTTCCCATGCTGTCACCAAGTAGTCTCCTGCCTTTGTGCTTTCCAGGTGAGCCATGTGGCAGTGTGTTGGAGTTGCAGCTCCCAGAAAAAGGGACCCCGGACTTCAGGGACAAAATAAAAACCTGTTAGATGGCTGGAGCTGGAGAGGCCTGAGACTGTCTGGACTGAAGCATGGACCTCTCTGGCCCCTGGGTGCCAGTCTGCTTTGTTGCCTGCAGGCGGAGACCAGGTCAAGCTGCACTAAGCAGAATGCTTGTGTTTGCCCCTCCACAAGCCAAGTCTTTGCAAGGCCTATCCACACTTGCAGATGTCTTCTCTGAGCAGTGGATTTGCCAGAAGCACACCCAAATGGAGATCATCTCCAGGTCTCAGGAGGGGAGAAGAAAGACCTACAGCTCTCCTGTCCAGCACAGAGCCATATGGGGTGGTCCAAGCCCTTCCTACAGTGCAGGGCAGCCATGCACCTCCCATGCACCCATGCACCTCCCAGAAAATGAAGTGTTCTGATGAGGAGGAAATACACAGTGCTGACCCAAAGACCAGGTGTGTCTCTGATGGGAGCAACCCATTGGATAAGTGTCAATAGCAGCTCACTGGCAGCATGATCTGCTCAGGCATCCAAGCTGCCCCCCAATAAACCACTGGGAAGCACCACCCGCTGATGTGGCTCAGACGTGTCTGTACAAGCAGAGACTTTTGCGCTGGGTTAGCTGGTCTGAATTTCATGCTGGTCCTGGGATGCATCTGCTGCCCCTAGGGCTTTGCCCTCCTGGCGGTCCATGGGCACCCGCTGTGTGGGCACAGTCCCTTCCTCCCCTCGGGACTTCTTACACTCTCGGTGGGGTCCTCGCGGCCAGCGCCCCCTCCCCGGTAGCGCTGGTGCCTGGCTCGGCCCGACGGGGCAGAGGGAGGCCGGCAGGGCTGGCTCCCGCGGGGCGCAGGGGGCAGCCTGCCGCCGGTCGCAGTGCAAAGGCAGTGACAGCCCTGGGTGCGAAGGGTTGGGTGGTGGGTACGCGTACAGGGAAGGTGCCTAGGACCATGTCCCGCTCCGGTCTAGCGCTTTAAAAAAAAAATCCAAACCCCCAAAAAAAAACAGACAAAAAATTCCCATCAAACCAACAACTTAGAAAAAAACCCAAACCAACCAAACAACTAAAAAGTGAAACAAAACTTCCTCTCCCCCGACTCTGCGGAGGAAAGCGAAGCGGGCCACCGCAGCCCGCGGAGGACCGGCGCTGGGGCCGCGGCCTCCCCGCGTGGGTCCACGGGGGGCTACAGGACACTCCCCGGGCACGGCGCATCGGGACTGTGTGCACAGCGTGCGGATGCAAAATTACATCCCCGTGGACAACCCGCGTGGGCTCGGCGGGGAGCCCCCGGGAGGCGCTCACGGCCGGCGGGGCGATGGCAGGGCGGGGGGACGCAGAAGTCCCCCGCCCTGCCGCCAGCGTGTGCGGAGCCCGCCGGCAGAGAGGAGGGCGGCTAATTCCCCTTTTAAAAACATATTTGTCCCTGCCCTGGCTCTTTTGTGCGGCGAGAGATGGATGGGGGCGGCTGTGGCCGCCCCCCGGGTGCCGGCTGGCTCAGCACCGCGGGCGCGGAGCGGCGCGGAGGGGCCGCGGTCCCGCGTGGCAAAGTCGGCGGCGGGACTGGCGGTGCCAGTTTTGTGAAGCCAGCCCAGGGGTTTGTTTCCTACGGAGCAGGGAGCAAACTTCGCCTGCTGTCGGAGGGGACATCCTTTTGTCGCCCCGGACGAAACGCAGACAAACGCGATAGCCCGAATTTATCGAGCCGCCCCGTGACCGAGCGTTTCTCATCGTGCGTTGGGTTTGTTTTTCCAGGACCTAAGCAATTTTTAATGTACTATATACTTCCCGCTTAATCCCCCTCGTTTATTATATAATTACGGTTTCAAAGTGATTATGTAATTAAAATCATGTTTCACTGCAGCACACTTCAAAAGGAAAGCAACCTTCCCCAGCATTATTTGCCGGTGATGTCATAATTTCCCTGTGATATACAAAATAAACACATTAGTCCAAGAATTCCAAACATGTCTGAAAGTATATAATGGAATTGATTGGCATAAAGCAACGGTGAAACCTATCACTAGTTTAATATATTTCTATGCTCCCATGCAGTGTAAATTATAGGATAATGGGGTGCAGGCGATGGTAAGCTCTGTTTATATAATCCATTTCTTCACACAAGTTCCCATTGCTTTTCCTTCCCTTTGCTGTATGTGGTGGTTCTCTGATCCTACTGACCTCAGCCATGTGTTTTCACTTTTTCTTCTGATCTCAATTCCATGACCAGCGGGGAATAAAATACAAATTGAATAGTAACCATTCACAGGCCACTCTTTTCAAACTGTTGTTAAGCCTTCTTTGTCTTGTCTAGCAATTGATAGATAAATGTGTCGTATTTTACCCGAGTCTTTCTTCTCTGCTTGTAAAGCTTTGTTGCCCCAAGTTCCTTAGTCCATCTTTCTCTTCTTCTTTTTCTTTTTAAAGGAAATCATTTCATCGGAGCTTGTCACCGAGAGGGACCGTTCCCTTCCTTGGCAGTACAAGGGGTGACGGTTAAGCAGCAGAATTAGACAAAAATATCAGAAGGAGGGAATAAAGGAATTATCCCAACATTTGGTCCGATCTATTCCCAGACGACTTGAGGTTAATTTTGAATTTGACTGGTTTCTTCTGTATACGGTAAACAAGGTGCTCCCTGGGCTGCACGCAGCTTCTTTTTGAAAAGGGGAAAGTTAAGTACTGTAAAAGGGAAAAAAAAAAAAACCCCGACACCCTCTTTTTCTTCCCCGCCCCCCCGCTTCTTTCATTGCAAACCTGCTTTCTGCGCTGTCAGGCGGGGCCGACGCTGTTTATTCAGCTTTTCTTGAAAATGAAAAGCAACTAAGAGAAGTTTAAACAATCTCTTGTTATTTTTGGGCTTGTTTTTCCAGAGCTCTCCTCCCCGGCTGCTTCTTTGGGGATATAATGCGAAAGAAAATAATTTTGGAAACCCATTATTCCATAGAGAAAAACATGTCACCAATCCCATGCCCTTTATTTGATCAAAAAACAATTGTCGTGAAGGTTTCTTTCGTGATGATCTAAACTGCAGAACAGCAATGGTTATAATCATTACCAAACTGCCAACGTGCTGGAGGCAGTTTGAGATAATTTACCATAGACATTATAAACAGCTTGTTTTAAACCTCCCTATATTTTTCTAGAAAGTCTTACTCAATCCCTGTAGCAAACGGGGTTTTAGCTATTAGTAACCGGTTTAAGAGCAGTGGTTGAAAAGAGAAATCTTTTGTTGTGTCCCTCTTCGGAGAACTCTTGCACATAAGCAAACATTTTGAAGAGCGCATCGGTCTCTAATCAAAATAATCCAGATTCTTGTGTGAAAGGTAAATATTTTGCAAGTACTGGAGCTGAAATAACTAAACTAGTCGAACACCGAAATTAGCAACGCGGCGAAGCGCGGGCAGAGAGGGACAGCTGCGGCACGGAAGAGAAGCGCTCCCCTTAACCTGCCAAGAGCTGCCGAGGCTTTCTCAGCAGAAACCGCTGCCATGAGGTTTCGAAGGAAATGCAGCTTAGCAGAAAAATAGTTTTCGAAATTTTGCTGGGGACAACGACCTTCCGAGGCGAAGCCGCGTACCTGTAAAACGAGCCCCTGCGTATCACATGCTTCATATTAAACTTTCATGCAGTTTTCCTTCGCTGTTTTTTTTCCAGCTAAAGGGTTCTTATAAACTTTCCTTCGTTTATTTAAGCCTGGTTTTCATTGCTGCAGTTTTGCATGGTTTGCCTTTGTTTAGTTTATTAACCCACAGGGTTACTTTAACTAAATATTTGGGCTGAATACTTTGGGGTTGGATTTCAACGTTTTCTAACAAAATTACTGAGTTTTTTGAAGCCACACAGAGAACTCTGTGTTGACTTTATTAGTCAATTTAACAGGCTATAAGGAAAATAAAAATAAGAAACATACTAGTGTATCCCCTCCAGTGAGGGATGGCGTTGAAACTGGTCTTTTATTCAGTATTTCAGATGCCATCGAGGCTGCATTAACTTCACTAACGTTTTAATAGAAATGGCAAATGCACAGCGCCTCAGCTTTGCCCAAGCTTGCCACGTCCTCGCCCGATGCCCGATGACGACCGCGGAGCTACTTTCAAGGACCCCCCGCCCCCGGGAAAAAAAAGGGGGGGACACCCCCCAAAACCAAAACTAGCCCCTCTCCCTGTGCTTGCCGCCCCACGCCTCGGGCGGAGCGTTAGGAGTGGCCCGGGCACGGGGACAGGCAGCTCGCCCGGACCCGTTGGGAACCAGCGGGGGCACCGCGCACCTCCGCACCCGCGGGGGACTGGCGCCGCCCCGCTGCAGCGCCCAACAGAGTCCGGGGGCTGGGGACCGGGGCTCAGCCCGGCCGCATGTGCCGCCCGGGGAACCTTGCCCATCCCACATCCTGGCAGGCGCTCCTGCAGACCCCTCCTGTTGGGGTAGGCATCCTTTTATTTTTGGGTGCTTTTAGTTTAGTTTTGGTTTGTTTTTTAATGTAAGCGCCCTGCTGCCTGGCTGGGACAGAAAGTAAAAGGGGAGGCCTGGGAGATATGAGCAGTTGGGGAGAGAGCGAGCTGTAGGCAGTGATGGGTATTGGGAAGCAGAAGCTCAGCTGCAGAAAGAAACCACGGTGCCACTTGCCTCCGTCATAGGACCACTGCAGCATTGCCGCCCTGAGCAAAAGCAGGGTGGCAGCAAGCTGGCCAACTGCTTAGTGCAATGCTCTGTCAGAAAGAAACCAGGGCACCCTGCTGAGGTACTGCTGTGGATACCAGTCACCAGTCTCTACAGGAACCCTCCCACGGCCATGGCTCTTCATTAGGGCTCACATCTCTCCCAGTAAGTAACTGTCCCAGCGCTGCACTGGGCACATCATGGGCTGCTCTACAGACGGTCCGTGGTGGGGTACTTGGGTTGGAGATGACTCAGTGCTTGAATGGTGTACTTGTACTATTTAAAGACCCCCTTGTGCAGGAAGTGTAATTCCTTCACTGCTAACAGCTCCCGTTTCCAGTGGTGATCTGCAGAAGTGGGTCATCTCAAACCCCAAGACAGAGAGAGGAAGAGTATTGGTGTGTGGAGATACCTTGACAGCAATGAGACATGAAGACCAGGCGGGTGATGTCTGGTGCCTTAGAAAAACAGGAGCCAACAGAGAGATGTAAATAGGGAAGAGGAGACGGTCAAAGTGAGAAGGATCTTTGCAAGGCCCCTCTGAAGGAATAGATAGGGACAAAAGCTGCATTTTGTCACCACCACAGAAAAAGACATTGCGACTTTCAAAATGTGAACCGCCACAAACAAACATGAGAGCTACGTCTGTGTGGGTGAATCAGAAAAACTCTATGTAAAACCTGAGTAGACATAAGCAGGGAGTAAAAGCTTACAGAAAAGCCCAGTCAGAGCTACAGCCATGTTACCGGCCTGGGAGAGACCCAGTGGTTGTGCGGACAGATGGCATAGGCATACTCCAAAACCTTAGAAAAAACACCAAAATGTGGTGTTAATTCCTACTAACTACTCCAGTAACTTTCCACATTTCAGGCCTAGATATTACAGGGATGTGAACTCCAAGACAGATGTATACATACATCTAGCAGAGAGATGTGCCTTCTCTTGCTCTAGGCAGTTCTCGGCAAGACCTTAGAACAAAAATGTAGCACTCTTGCAATCCCTCTCAAACATAAATCAGTCTATCAGCAGCGACCAACAATAACCCAGCAGCAAAAGTATGTCATGTCTGTCAACAGGATTAATTCAGTGTGAAAATGAAATAGCCATTTGTGATAGAGCAGCTTACTGCCAATACACAACCATAAGACAGTCTGCTGCTGTCCTGATAATAAAATGTAAATATGTAACTCCCTAAAGCACGTCCCATCCCATCCCATTAACATGAAATTGATATGTTTTTTCCGATACCAGCATGACAGGGCAAAAGGGCAAGTTCTACCTTCAAATATTATTACATATTTTTGCTTTACTTACTTGCCATTGCATCTTGCAAAATCTTTTGTGGTTTCTTGAATATAAAAGGGCAGTGCAGAAAGTCTGTGTTAGAGTCAGGCTTAGTTTTCAGAAGAAATAAAAGCTTGGAGCTTAGCAAATAGTGAAGAAATAAGATAACTCTATAATAAAGGTCTAGTAAATATTTACTCTGTTAAGCATTGCTATTATTTCTCCCCTTTCATAAGTGATCTTGCTGTACTATTATGCCAAAAAATAAAACCAGATTTTCTAGAGCTCATTCAGAATTTCCAGCAGCAGTCTTTTATTTCATTAAGTAATAAGAAGACACAAACTGTTACTTTGTTGTGAGAAGTTCCATGTTTTCCTTCACACAAAAAAGCAAAATCTGAATAACATAAATGGTTGATCGTACTTCAGTCTGAGTTCTGGTGAAGTGTGGCAATAATAGCAAGTAGGAAGAGCAAACGAGACTAGAGAAACATTGGCACACTGTGGAAAAGGGAAAGAATCAGGAGAAAAACCAGTTAGAATATGAAACGGGAAAAAAGACACAATGAGAAAGACACCAAAGATGAAAGTTTTCTGCAGCAGCTGTAGAGCTTGATAAACTCTTCCATCACTATTTTATTTTCTGTTGCACATGGAGTTAAGAAAAACATTACTAAATCTCCACCAAAATGCCACCAAAATCTTTAGATTTTGATCTCCTGGTTAAGGACATGATACTTCAAAACTCTTGATCCCAGCTTGCTCCCTGCTGTGTAGAGTCCCAAAACATGTACTTCAGTTCTGACTTCATTCAATGTGTTAACTCCAGTTGCAGCCAATGTTAATTAACAGAGGAAGAAAGGCTGAACCGGTTATTAGTTGACAGATCTCCCTGCTAGCCATGTTTGAAACTACCCTTAACATCTATAGAACAAGAATGAAAGAACAAAAAAGCATAACACTTATTGTATGTAGGACTGAAGATATGTCTTCAGGATATTGTGCGTTAATTATTCCTTTTGATTTCAAGGATGGCCGTTCACATCCCTTGGCACTGTAATCAGTATTTAAAAGAAAGATCCTGACAAGAAGAACCACCCCACAGTAGAACAAAACCCCCACACAATAATAGTAAATTACATAATCATCCAGTAATTTGAAGCAGCAATATATAGCCCACAAAACAAAAATCGTTCCCACACCCACAGTCTTATTTCCGTATGGGTTAGATATGCCTGTGGAGGGGCAATAGATAGGCGTTATATATATCCAACATGACAGAGCACTTATTCTCAGACACAGAATGGAGTTGAAACTAGACCTCAACTCAGTGAGTCTTTTCCTACATAAAAATCCAGTTTTGGAGATGAGAATTCAGGCCTAGACTAAAATCATGGAGCTGTACAGAGTTTTATCAGTGCATTTTTTTCTGGTGAATGTTTTAGAGAGTTGAATATCTGTAATACTAACCCTTCAGTGTTTGTTATGTAGTTATGTAGCTTTTTGGTCTGAAAACAATGAGAAATATGGAATATATGGAGGCAATGGTGGTGTGTTGCAACATAAAAAGTAGATGTGGTTGACTGTCAGTTGATTTGTTTTTGGTGACTCACGTGATGGCTATTTCAGAGAAAGGCGGTAGTTTCAGATGTGTGCCACATCACCATTGCTGCTTTACTTTATGTGCTAGTGGCCTTGATCTTGTTGAGAGGTTTACATTGCTGTAGGCACTTGAGGATGTGGAGTAGGATACAATCTCTGCAATTTAGACGGAGAAGCCAGATGGTGAGTAAGATAGGACACCAGGGCATAGAGAGGTAAGGAGACCTCCCCAAAAGCAGGCAGCAGCTCAGTGCTGCCTTCCACCGTGGGTATTTCTTTACTTGCCATCACAGTAAAAGCCTAGTTTTTGTGTGTGAAGGCCATACTGAACTGTTTAAGTGGTGCAACACAAGAGGAAGCAATGCATGGTCTCTGCAGCTGGCTTAACGGATGCAGCAGCAGAGGTAGTTTACTAGCCTACTGCAAGTACTGTCTACTGCGAGGGTATTTCAGTGCCTTGAACATTACAGGTCATATATATGACACCAGTGTAACCACCTTTATGCAAAATGTATATGCCGATCAACACTGTGAGTTCTTGTATAGTATTTTGTCAGATGGAGGGTTTATTTTTGTAAACACATATACGTTCATAAATATGCAGTGTATTGCCATCTACAGGGAAAGTGTGTACTGCTGTAGTTCCCCCAAACTTCTTTGGGTTGTAACACTCAGAATGATGTTTTGGGGAAGTGGGATTGAAGGATAAACAATTGCTTCTGGGTATGTTCCATTAACTAGGTAGGAAATCAGTGGTTTGTCGAAAAGGCAATAATGGCACCATGTTTGGAGGCATTAGTCTTATCTGTGAGACAATGCTTCATTTTCCTATGTTGTAGACATACCGTATAAGGAATTGTGGTATAAGAAATACTTTGGACACATTTTTCACTTCCTTGTTTTTTTTGTGTGTGAAAGGAGTATATCCAGTGTCTTATACATAATCAGAGAGGGCCCTGTGCTCCTGTAATACAACACTGGTACTGTGATCACTTTAAAAATAAAAATCACTGAACCTTCAGAAAAGCACTGTCAGTACAGATGTGGACTTAGGTGTTCAAAAGTCTGTTCAACTACTGGTTACAGGGTTTTATCTGCTTTTTACTAGCAATTGATACTGATTTGAACAAGTATTTTGTGGTATTTCTCACTGGTATTTTCCTATTGGTGTTACTAGAATTCTGCAAAAGTCCTTCTTTATAAAAAATGTTCTCATTTAGGAGAAAAAAACCCATACGATTTTCAAAATAACTTTCCTGCATGTCAGTGTTGTGAATAACAAGCCTAGCTTGGTCTGTCCTATCTATGTGAAATGCAGTCACTTCCCAGTGTACAGTGCAGTTCAAAAACTTGTGAGCATATCTGAAATATTCCTCCTAATCTGTTAAATCTGAAAAATAAGGAAAGACACAGTGAAAGTTGTCTTTATCTGTGTCAGCTCATGACCATTTGGGAGGTGCTACCCAGCCTCCTATGGTTTCTAAGTTAACTTTATGAACAAAGGCAAAATTAGGTACCACCACATTTTCTGAGCCCAGATACTAACAAAAGGCAACATTATCCTCTCCTTCTTTCAGGACCTGGTGCTGAAAACCATCATCATCCTGACTGACAGAACAATTAGTGTTGTCAGCAGAGAAAATAGTCAGTGAACCAACTGAAGGCCAATGTGTTTATTTTCCCACTCAGAGATGTAGTCTTCCCAGGTGGAGACTCTGAAAACATTCCTGCTAAAGCTGACATGGGTTTTACTTTGGTGAGGGATCGGTCTACTCTGAGCAGGAAATTAATCCAAATGTTTAAGAGAAAGCAATAGAAGCTGCACTGAGTGCATGGGGATACACAGCTATACCACTGTCTCCACGCAGAGACAATTTTTTCTTTTTGAGACCATTCACTTCTTCCAGTTGTTTATTTTCCAAGCCGAACACATCTAAATGATAAAATAGAGTGGTGGCTATAAGGTTAGAAAAGCTGCATAAGGCAGCATGCTGTAATAACCTATTGGAGAAGACTCACAAATGGCATCACACAACCCTTTAATTAAATTACAAAATGAACTCAGAGTTATTACACAGTCTAAACATCCTCTCTCATTTTTCTTCAGTTTCCAAGTGCTGCTTTGGATAAACTACATACTACACGTAAGACCACTGAGCCTCCTTTCTGTTTATGAAATGTACCTTTTCTGTTGAAAGCTAACATACAAACCTTCTGAAAATCAGGTCATCTAACATCTGCCACTGAACACACTATTTTGGAAGGTATTTCTAGATTATATCACTAGATGTGATCAGAGGAGCAGCACAGGGCACTGCAAAGAGAAGTTTCCACCTTCTTTTTTATGCCTTTCATTGGGATACTGCAGTAAAAGTGAATGCTCTGTGGAGTAGTGGCTTTATTTTTAGAAGTACAATCAAATGCAAGAAGGTCCTTCTGTTGTCATCTGTATCTGTAAGGAAGCACTAGCTAGAAGGAGCTAGGAAGGCATCCATGTATGAAAATATAACCTGTTAAACCTGCAAAACAATGTAATTTCACAATACCTTACTTGTATCATTTGTCAAGATAGGCCCATACAGCAATGTGGAAGGGGGATCTACAGAAAAGACAAGGATTTCCACGTGCATAAACCATTTCCAGAGTCTGTATTTGGTAGAAATCCTGGTTACATAGCAGAGTTCACAGGTAGCCAGACAGCCTCTGTGGGCACATGAAAATATACACAGTCTTAGATGGGGGAATTTTATCCCTGCCACAGTAAAGTACAAGTTTTTAGGCAGAAGATAGGAGGGCAGATGAAGATGTCATCAGGAGCCACTGGCAGCCCTGTGCTCCAAAAAAACCCACTTCTTCATCAACTTTGGTGGAAAAGCCTGTTCTGGTGGGGGTCTTCCTGTCTGAGAGGACTTTCTGAAATGGGTTGTTAGGGGTGGAAGCAAGAAAAATTTTTTCCTTCTCTCTTGTGACAGATGTCAAAGATATTTTGTGTCACTGTTGTGTTTTGAGACCTCAAAATACTGATAAAAATAATTTTATACACAGAGTGATGCTCATGTTTTAAGACTGATATGGCACAACTAGAGTGGATTAGGGAGAACACTGTTAAGGAAAGCAAAATAAACAGTGTTGATTGTCTTCTGGTTGCTTGAAAGCAAGACAGCTGTCCCTCGCTGTTAGACCCTGGGTTGTTCCCTACCAGATTCCTGTATGCCAGTTGTCCTCAGCACAGCGCTGCTGAGAGTCAGGGCCAAGGAAGGCAGGATACTTGTGGAGCAGAAGACACCCAGTATGGGATGCTGAGTGCTTGTGTAGCTTTTACGCTTTGCTGGGAGAGCAAAACCGGAAAGGGCGCGTTGGCAAAGTGTGCAGAAATCCTCAGTGCTTGTGGTGGTACCCCTTCGTGTGTTTTGCCTTGCAAGCAGTAAAACACCTTGATTTCAAATATTGCCTTCCACAGCTTGCCCACATGCTCAGCCCATAGTCTTAGCAGTGCTGGCCACTGTCCCCTGCAGCCTTTGCTCTCCTAGAGACACTAGTGAAAACTAATCAACTGAATGAAGGAAAAACGCATTTGCCAAAAATATAAAAATGAAAAAAATCACCTGAAATGAAACCCCTTTTGTCCACAGAGAACCCATATGTAAAGCTACTAAGAGATGTATGCAAACATGCAGAGGTTTAAAATGAAGAGGCCTGGGGTTAGAGGCAAGGCCCACTGTGAATCCCAGCAGGACCTCTATGCTATGCCATAAAGCACTTCATGCACTCCACCACTGGCATGTCAGAGGGCATTTGCAAGTGTCTAAGGGATGTACAGAGAGCTTTTCTGTAAGATGAGTGAAAAGATAATGTGAATTTTTTTTAAAGATTGTTGGTGTGACTAGATGCATAAATTTCAATGATGTGGGCATGCAGAAATGACTACAGGTACAGCTCACCACTGCTTGTCCTCTGCCCCTAGGTGCAAGATTTTATGAGCATCATGGACATTTGTTGAGCTTGCTTGCTCACTACAGCCTGTGACTCTGAACATTTACTGTCTCTCCCCTGTTGTTGCTGTCCCTCCTTCCCACCCTTCTGTATTTGTCAGCAGATGTTCACTCTCGTCTGTGCTCCAGAGTGTGGCTACATCCTTGGGTGGTCCAGCTTCCCTCAGGGAAACCAAAACTTCTTGAATGAGAAAATGGGAGCTGCAGGAAGCAGATAAAGCGTCTTTCCTTCCCCTTACTTAAAGTGCAGCAGCACCGACATATTTTCCCTGCTTTAAACAATCTGGTGCTGGTGGTGTAGTCTGTCTGCTCCAGCAACTGAGCTATTCTCCCTGATGCTGGTGTGGTCTGGGTACCCATGCCTGAAAAGTACAGACCAGCACTATGTCAGGAGCAGCAAGTAAAGCAGCAGGAGAAAAGTATGTGTGCTGGTGATCTCACGTCATGTCTGCATATTCTGGGGGACAGCCCCCTTTTAAATGAGGGGAGAGGGACATTAAGTGCAGGTCAATGAGAAAAGAACCCGCGGCCAGGGAGAAGATGGAGCTGGGCAATCAGTAGTCCATCCTACTGGGAACCACTGTGATGGTGAGCACGTAACAGTCACAGCGGATGACATGATGGTGAGTTACGCCACTCCGGACCAACAAAAGTGTCGTCTTCATCCAAGCCCAAGGAAACCCAGTAAGGTATGCTCATACAAGTCCTTAACTCCAGGACAGGAGCAATGGTCTGTGCAGGGTTAGTGGAGAACCTGTTAGCCCAGGAAATGAATTTGCTGTCCTGGGAACTGATGGATGCTGCCCCACTCTTCTGAGCTAAAAATCAGTTTGGTAACCCTTGATGTTTTAGCTGGAGCTTAACGCATGACTGGTGATTACATAGAGGGCAGGGACACAAGCCCTTGCTGTGCCAATGGCATTCCCCCTGAGAAATGAAATGTCTGGGTCAGTGGCTGTGCCTGCCTTTGCTTTCTCAGGACTGCTGCTATGTGGCCTGAGAGTGGCAAGCTCAGGGAGCCAGGCACGGGGGGATGGAAGGGAATGTCATGCCATGGGTACGGCAGCAGTAGAGCTGCAGCATTCCTCCACCTCAGGTCCAGGGTGCGTTATGCAGTGTGGTGAAGTGCTCAGGAACTGGTACTACACCCAGAACAAAGCAAACAAAACCCAAACTGGAAGCAGCAAGCAGCCTGAGAGAGACACCTGGGGTAGGGACTGGGTCAGGATTGCAGCCTTTCAGTGGCCTTCATTGCTAGAGTGCCCTGAGACCTCCTCTTCTAGCTTAAAAGTAGCCAATGATTTTCAAATCTCCAGTACTTGGAAAGCCAAAATCTCCCAGAGGGTCCAAGTTGTATGGTTAGCATTCCCATCCTGTTTGAAACGCAGTCAAGGTCCCAGCAGGAGGTTTCTGTCATTCTGGTGCCTCAGGACTGTCTCTTGTTGTCTGCTGCAGTGCCACTTCAGATGCTTAGCTTTAGTCCAGTGCTGTTCCTGGCCTCTGACATGCTTTGCAGGGGGGACAACAACTCTGCGGGTGGCCCTTGTCTGCAGCCCCCAGGATGGCTGCCAGCATGGGGCGGTGGCCCAGGGAGGCTCCTACACCTCTACTGGGCATTGCAGTGGCAGTGCTTGGGACCACAATGGCCAAGGGCATGGTACCCCCCGTGATTCATTTGTGTGTGGAGTGAGCCCAGTCCCTGGGGGTGTTAGTCTGATGCTGTCTTTGGTGGCTGGATTTTGATGTCACTGGAGGTCACATGAAGAGCTTTGCAGCAGGTAAAGAAAAGTCTAGATCTGGTGAGCATCAAAGTAGAGGGAAAAGTATGTGAGCTTAAGCCACTTTATAGCAGGGAACAGAGGCTTCTGGGTGACATCCAGGAACTGCAATTTCCAAGTACTACAGCAGGGCAGGAGTGAGAACATCTGATGCAGAGACCCACAGACCACTGGGGGAAGGTGGAGGAGCAGTGAGGACATGGGAAACCCAGCAATTCTGCCAAATATTTCCAATTCAAAATATTCTGAGCAACACTGATAGGCAAAACTCACTGAAGTCAGTAGGAGGAAGACCTCCACAAAACCTGAATCCTGTCAAATCTCTAGTGTTAAGACTTCCATCTTCCTTATGCTCTCCCACAGCTAAGATTGTATTTCTCACATTAGTGCAGCACAGTCCCGCTGCCTCCCTCTCCGTCTCCCACACCAGCTGTGGCTGCCATCCAGCTGTGCTCACCCAGCTGTGCCTCACAGTGCAGTCCCAGGCAGGGGGAGTCTGCAGCGCTGAGCGACCACCGATGAGCCAAGCGCTGCCCTCCACACTACTCTGCCACGCCGAGCATCTGCCAGCTGCAGAGCGTGCAAGGACCTCTTCTCCATGATTTGTCAGATAGCGCTCTGGGCCGCAACATTGTCTCACACTCTTGGAGGGAGGGTGGCACTGGAGAGGTCTGCTTTGGGGACCTGGGCTGTAGTGTTTCCCAATAACTAGCTCTGCAGAGGTAGAGTGCATTGTCAGTAAAGAGGAGATAAATCCTCTGTGGCAGGCTTTTGTTGATCAGCATACAAAACACCCGCTTTGTGACTATCTGGGATATGGATGTGTTAGGCTTCTATGCTCGTGGAATTTGTTGTGGCATCCAGCTCTTGTACAAGAAATGTGCTCCAGAATCTAGTTTCATTTCTATGTATAACACACATTTTTAGCCATGATGGGTATGAAAACAAATTATTAAAGCAGGAACCAGGTGTCTTTCTCATGCTGAGTTTCCAGGCAGCCTGGGAAAGAGCTCTGAAGTGGGTGAATTGTCTCATTCATCTCAACAGGTTATTAACTTCGAAGCTTTCAGTCTAAAAGCATAAAAGCCAGGCCTATTAATGGCTTAGTCCCTGCTAAAGTTAGCAGGAGGCTGTAGCAACCACAGCCTGAAACCATCCTTTTCATTGCTCAGCGAGCAGTCATGGTGTCAGTTACGCCTCTCTCCATATCTGAGCCTTAATTTGTGGGCCATCCAATCACTTAATGCATGGTTTTCCATTCTAGTATCCTCTGAGCATGGGCAGGATGCCTTCTGAGACAAGACCACCAGTGGAGAGTCCACTTTCCTCCCAGAAGTTGTCTTGCCTCTGTTAAGCAGGCTGGGTGGTTAGCTGTACAGAAACTCTGGCAGCCAGCCACTGAGGCAGCAAGAAACACTTTGGGCTAAGGTAGCCCTCTTTGGATTTACACTGGGACAGAAGAGTGCTTACACCTTCAGGGCCAGTGAAGACGCAAACGGAGATGCTTTTCCTCACTGCCTCTTGGTTGCTGCCTGGCTGCACACCTAACCAACTTGAGCACAGCAGCAGGAGGAGAGCAGGCGTGCCAGGACAGGGACCTGACTCCAACCTGTAACGTGGAGGTTTTTCTAGAAATACTGTACTGACTCTCTCCCAAGCAGCTGTTTTACCTCCCCTAACAACATTTTTGATGCTACAGTGCAGTTCCTATTCCCAGACCTCCAGCACTTTGATCTTCAGATGGACACTAATAGAGGAATCGAATGTTAGCTCATGGGCAGGGATGCTGCTGTTGATGTTCCTAACATAATTCATCCCTCCCCACCTCTCCTGTTTTGAGGTGTAAAGCTGCTGTGGCATTCCTGATCTGTCTCCTCACAGTGCCACAAACTGCCGGGTTTGTGTGGCGACATTTTAATGCCTCCTTTGGCGAGAGAGAGAGAGAGGTGTCAGCGAAGGATAGCGGATCAGAGTGGTACAGAGTGAGGCTGCACTCTGGAGGAGTGCTAAGAGGAAAATGGAGACTATTAAGAGCAAGCTAGTGCATCCTGAGGAGAGTCCATAGGGTGCAGGAGCGTGGTGGAGGGAAAGGAGAAGAGCCAGAAGGGCACACATAGCTTGGGTTTGCTTAATACTTTACTTTCCATCCCAACCGCAGGTATAATTAAAAGCACAGTTTAGTCCTGGTTTCCTTTTGCTCATTGTCTTTTTCTAGACCTGTTACACCAGTTACACATGCAAAGCATTTGAAATCTCAAGGCAAGAGAGCATCAAAGAGGCTCATGCATACGAGGGGTTGCACAGGCTTTCAGCTGAGCTGTTCCCCACCACTGGGAAGCCCTGCGTTAAGGATTGGCCTGTACTGTGTATGAGGCCCCGAGCAAAGAGCAGCTTTTGCAGACAGCTGGGGACTGGAATCAAGCTGCGATTGGCCTCCCCCTGTGCTTGCGCTGCTGGAGACAGGAATAGCCTGCGAGGAGCAGGGTTTTCACAGGATGCTAGACCCTGAGGAGCTGCTGCATTTTAGGGACCCTCTGTCATTTATATTGTGGGATTAGACCATGGTGGATAATCATCACACACACAAAAAAAAGTCATGCCGTGACTTATCAAACACATATGCAAGAACAAGCATGAAGCACTCCAGGCTCGGCAGTGGAGTGGATGCTGTTTGAAATGTAGGTGCTTGGGTAAGGAAGCACACAAGCACAAAGAAGCAATACTGACGTCGTCTAATTTCAGTGCATGATCCACATGCAGGCAGGGGACAAAGCTGCAGAGCTGCTCAAAGGTTGAGGCAATGACTTGCTTCGCTTGTTTCTGAATCCACAGAGACTGCATACATCATTCAAGCAATGGTAATAAATACCATGGGAAAGCCTCAGAGTTTCTTGCTGCACAAGAAGATGGCATGAGTGGAACTGAGAATGGCAACCTCAGAGTTCCTGTAGGGCTCCCCATCCTTCCTCCAGTGCTCCCAGCTAGCAGTGAAGATGCTGACTAAAATTAATGGAAAGGAGCATGTGAGGAAATGAAGTGCGCTGTTGCCAAAATCTGAACAAATTGCAATTTTGTTTTTCTCCTGCATCTGGCAATGACATGATTTCTCACCAAAGGAGCATAGTGGTTTTTTCCTCTTTCAAACAAGCGTGGAGCCATTCCCAGCAGCTTGTATCAGATGAGCTAAGGGCTGGTCAAATCATTTGCTTATCAGAGACATCCACATTTCTGCTTATTGAGCGCGCCCCTGCTATGGACTGCATTAAGACAGGCTTTCTCTGGATCCTAGTATTCAGGAACATGAGAGCAAACAGGTTTTTGTTTGGGTTGTTTTTTTTTCCAGAAAAAGACTATCAGAATTTATAATGTCAGGATTTTTTTTCCTGTGTTTTACTTCAAGGAATATTACTGGTGAGAGTAAAATTCAGATCTTGACGTCAAGAACTGCTCTACTAGGGGGTGCATTGCAAAGGGGGGCAGCAGCAGTGTTTCACCCATTTGACTATTAACAGACACTGTGCATTCTGGTCCTGTGCTACGCAGCAGGTTGGGGAGTGTTTAATGGGCAGTGCAGGTTAGGACAAGGCTGTTCAACAAAAAGCATAAGCCACTCGAAAGAAACAAATCTTGTGTAAAAACCAATGTGTTCTTGCTTCCTTGCCTGCTCCCCCTCCTTTCAGCTTTCATGTCGTTGGCTCAGTTAATTAAAATTGCAGTAATAGGGAGACTGGATGGTTTAGCAGATTGGTAATGGGATATACAGCCTTTCACCTCTAGGTCAATGGTTCGATTGCGGCCCAAGTTGGTAGTGACCAAAAGTTATTAGCATCGAATGGCTGCTCAGTGACCTCTGTGAGATGTGTGGGTGATTTCAGTGTTCTCCCTCGCAGACAGGTGTCCACACCACGGGAACCACTTGCTGGACTGGCACTAATTGGCACCTTCATCGGCAGTCCCAGCCATGGCTGGGGACGGCCTGGGCACAGAATTGGCAGCAGCCCTCTTCCTGGTGGTCCTCTCCCCTGGGCTGTCGTGGAGCTGCTCGCCTCATTTGTGCCTTGCTCTGTGGCTAGAGGCAGAGCCACTACCTAGGCTGCAGAGGAGATTACCCAGAGGAGTAATAATCCCAGAGAGGATTTCCTCTGCCCAGCAGCAGAGTGAATGTGAGCTGAACCAATGTGATGTCTGAAGCAAGCAGGTTTTGGGGAATGGTTGGCATTTGCTACTCAATTTTTACTAAGGGCAACCGATTTGGGCAGTACGCTTAAATTTCTTACACAACAGAAAAGGCAGCTGTGCTAGCATAAGGCAGAACATACGATAGCCCAGGTGACATGAATGACAGGTAAAAACAAGCCAGCTGCAAGCCAGCAGGACCTGCCAGCATCCAAACCAGCCAGCATAATATATCATTTTCTTTGGGAAGGGCTTGAGCACAAGGCTCTGCTAAGGCAGGAGAAAGGGCTGGCCTAGGCAGCCTTTAGCATGCTAAAGAAGAGCAGACGTGAAGATTTACAAGCTGTTGCCATTCAGAGATCCACAGCCCCTGGGGAGAAATAGAGAGCAGAGCCAGGGGTGGTCACCCATGCCAAATCCAACTCTCTTAGTTTTCTTACCAAATTGCTATTATCTAATTAATGCCTCATTTAAAATATTGGTATGGCCAAGTCCTCAGTGTGAGTCAGAAGAGCTGCTTTGGGCCAGTTTACACCACCTGGCAATTTTCCTCCCAGTATTGGTGACTCTTGCAGTAGTCAGGAAAAGCGCCATCCATGTTTCTCTTTGTCATAGTTGCGGCATGACAGTTGAGAGAGGGAGGAGAAAAGCAGTGTTTTCTCCAGCTTTCCTCTGCACAGTACTCAAGTTCCTTACTCTCTGGCACATTTCGATCCCCACAACTCACTCGCAACAGACACAACATGCAAGACCACACAATAAATACGGGGTGGGATAAGCCCTCTTGCCCCTCAGTTCTCCAGGAAAGGCCTTTTCCAGTGACATCAGGAGTCCTGGTGAAACAGTTGTTTCAATATGGCAACCACAAACCTTTACTAGTTTAGTAGTAGTTTAGTTTAGTAGCAGTGCCAGCAGAACCATTTCTGGTCCTAGACACGTGCCCAGAGGTGACCTTACACAGCAGCATCTGCCAAGCAGTTTACTGAGAAGGCAATACTTTTGGCTTTCTCTGTCCAGGAGAATCTGCCAAAGCCCTGCCAAGGCAACAAATTTGCTTAGGAATTTGGCTCCCACTCTCTCAGCACACATGTTGTTACTTGCAAGCAAGTGGAAATGTTTCCTTTTAATGTTCTCGCTCAGCTCCTTGGGGTCAATGCAGAGTCTGAGTCTGCCCCCTTTCTTTCCTACAGTTTTTATGGCCTCAACTCATACTGTTGGCTTTTTGATTCTACAGATAATGCCATCTGCTGTCACATTTTATACTTCTTCCACTGGTCTGTTTTCCCCTCAAAATATGAGGAGTGTCCTCCTACTGCCTCACCAGTGAGTCTGTGTCCCAAAGCAATCCCAAAGCGTGCCATACAACTGGTGGCCTGGTGGCCACCAGCACAGTTTCTCTGTCTGACTGCAGTGAGACCTGGCATGTTCCCACAAGCTCTTGTTCCAGCTGGTGATTGTCCCCAGTTCATGTTTCCGTAGGGCTGGGGCTTGTTCCTTACCAGGTATGCACAGTCTCACCCTGAACCTTTAATTACAGTACCTCACTGGCATTTCTTCATTGCAGAAGTTCAATTGTTAATTCACTTGCATCCCCGACTATCACTCCTAAGTATTTTTAAAACAATTTTCATTCTGCATTTGTAGCTTCCTCCTTTTTTTGTGTTTTTATGAAAAACTTTACTCCACCGTTTAAGACCCCCAAACCCTGACCGTAACTTATGCCTTTCCTTGTCTGGCATATTTCATTGGAGGGTTTGCAAATCAAGGGACATTTTCTATTCCTATGCCCGCTGCCACATCAGTGGTATTGGTCCTTGTTTGGCATGAGCTTTCTTTTCCCTTTTCATTTCCTGCAAAATGTTTTCTTCCATTTTTAGCTGTGGAGTTGATGGTCATATGTTGCATTTCAGCTTTTTCTGCTCCTTGGCATGAAATCATAACCTTTTTGAACCTTGGGTCAACATGTCTGAAAAGTCTTTCAAGACCTTGCTATTGCTGAACTCCAAAATTATTTGCTCTGTCATGAAGGACTGCCTCATATTCCAGATTTTCAAGAGGAGCATTTTGATTTGAGGCCAAGGAAACACTGATTCAATTTCTTTTCCTTCTTGAGACCTTGCCTGAAAAATATATATTCCAAGAGCAACAGTCCCAGTACCTTCTTTACAGGTCTTTTCCCCTTGGTCTAGCTGGCTTTCGGTGCAGTCCCAGAGCTCTTAAAAAGTTTTCTTTTCTTAGCTCTGAGACCTCAGGCTTGGCTTGTAGTGATTACAGGGCTGAAGAATCTTAAAACACTTAAAATACACAGGCTTAAATACACACACGGAGTGGTGAAGGAGGAAAATATTCTATGTTTAAAGAAGTCCCAAATTTGAATTATTATATGTCTGTATAAAAAAGTCCAGATCTTCAGCTTTCCACCAGGACTGCCTGGAGGTACACAGAAGACTCTGCATGCAATTTTCTCTATAGGCAGCATGTTAGTGCTGTAGTTACTGCACAGCCAAGATTATCAAGATAAGATTTCCTTTTTTTTCTTCAGTGATCTGTCATGTGCTACTAAGCTCCAATTTTATTATTAGTGCTTCAGGCTACAATTGATGTACATTGCTTAAGAACAGGCTACTTATGGTGTACATTGTTTAAGACTTATGGAGCGAATTGCCAAAATTAGGCGGAGTCCACAAATTAGTAGAGTAAGATATAATTTTTTATTAAAATCTTTCAAAAATGAAAACTAAAATGTTCCAAAAGGTGGCTGTAGTAATCTTCAGTATTAGTAGGCTGAAAAACCACTGAACAATGGAAACCCATAATGGTTTCCAAACTTTTTAGGCCAACAGACTGTTATAACTCTTCAGTGATAAGGGATCACTCTGCTTGCTTGTCAACAAATTTTTACTTGAATATTTTTTCTCCAAAACATTGCACAATACTGTATTTCCATAGACAATCTACCATGCCCTCACAGTTCCCTGGTGATCCATAAATCTCAGCGTGGGAATCACTGCTGTGGACACAAAGTTAGACCAAAAACCATAAAACTGCAGGAAACAACAAGAATCCCCCTGTGCCCTCCCTAGAATTCTGGCAAATAGAGATGCAGCTCAGATGTAATTAGCCACTCTTCCCTCATTTTGTTTAAATATGTCTTACTTTCTGCTTACTTTGTCTAGCCTCCAGGTTCTATTACAAGCTCTTCAGTCAAGTGCTTTTCTGACACTGTACAACACTGAACACAATGCAATGTTGATTGATGAGCACATCAGTAACAGGGAATGTTAGCAGACTTCTGCTGTCTGTGTCAGAGCTCCACGAGTCTGTCACATTTATGTCAAAAAATGGTTTGTGTTTGCTTGAACCCAATATTTTTGCATCAGTGCTTAAGACTCCTCAGAGTTGGATTCCCTACTGAAAGTTGTGGAAGGTACCTGCTTAACATGGCCAGTCCAGTGGCATTTCACCATTTCTTGTAAGCACTCCTGGGGACTTTAAGGGAGGCATCCTGTACTCCATCTTAACAAATTTTAAGTGCCTTATTGGAGTTTTTCCTATTATACACATGTGTTTAGTGGGAGGTCAGTCAATGTAACACCACAAAAAAAAAAAAAGAAAGAAAAAATGAAAATAAATAAAATATTTGGCTTCATTATAATTAAGAACATCATGCCACTAAGCCATGATCTAGGTATTTCCACCTGTCCAGTCTCATTTAGGGACTACAAATATTTTTAACAAGGTAGTCTCCTTCAAAACAGGCAAATTGAAGTATTTTGTATTTCTGTGATCTGCAAGATAACTAAAAAAATCCCCACCTAATGCAAGCATGATTTTTAGCATCCATTTAGAAAAAAGGGTATCTTGTTAAAGATTATTTCAGACCAGTGAACTCAGTATGAATCACCAAGGAGTTACATAATGAATGCAGGGAGGATCAAACTTGGTATTACTGATATTGCAAAGATAATGAATAGGTAGGAATAATATTTTAAAGAGTCTGCTCAGGGTTTTTTGATGCATCATAAAGAAACAAAAGAGGATTGCGCCAATTTTTAAATATATATTTTTTAATTGCCTTCAAATAAAAACTTGCATAGTTTGGAAATAACCCAACTATTCCAAATTCATTTGAATTGCACAGTGGAACAGGCTGCCCAGGGAGGCTGTGGAGTCTCCTTCCCTGGAGGCATTCAAAACCCGCCTGGATGCGTTCCTGTGCCCCCTGCTCTGGGTGTGTCTGCTCAATCAGGGGGGTTGGACAAGATGATCTCCAGAGGTCCCTTCCAACCCCTACCATTCTGTGATTCTGTGAATCTAGAGGTATGAGACTTCCTGGTCCTGGTTCAGTCTCACAGTGACATGCCTGCAACTGGTTTATTCTCCCTCTGTACTGTACAATGAAATGGAGGTCAGGCAGACTTTTTACCTTTGCAAAGGTGGAGGAAAATAAAAAACAAATATTTTCTAAATCTAAATTTATTTCCATTCATACAAGTGGATATCCTGGCAACATCAATAATATTCAGAAGGCAAAGTGTCTGATAACATCACATATAGGCAGTATACAATTAAGCTAGTGTTTCTATAAAGAAAAACATTATTTTAAGGGTGTTTTCTGCCAACTGGTGGTCACACACAACAGAGGTGGTCACTTCGCTGAGTCTCCTGTCCTGCCTGAGCTGCCAATCTTTGTCTCTGACCTTTTTAATCCAAGACTTGAAATAAAAATTAGCTGCGAAGAATTTCTGTCTGGGTGAGACATCCACCAAAACATTTTGTCATTCCCTACCGGCTGCTTTTTGTGCCTCTGTGGGAAAACTGGAAAAAATCCCCTTGCACTCACAATGGCTTTGAAGTTAACAAAAGGATTATCTGTGGCACAGCTGCAGCCCATCAGGTAGCTCAGTGGCCACTCCCTGTTACAGCACATCTTCTCAGCAGCATCAGTGCAGCTCTGCTAATCAGTAAAAACATATACTCCTTCCACTGCCCAAAGACTCTTGGTGCCAAAATACACTCTCATGTACCCTAGACTTCCGGTAACTCCATTGGCATGGTGAAGTTGCACTACAGCGCAATGAGAGCAGAGCCTGGCTGCTGGCTGAGACCTCATGTTGGGGCAGATGACAGCTGTGGGGTTTGGAGCATCAGATTACCCAGAGGCTGAGCTGAAAGCTGAGACAGACAAAATACTGATTGCAATTTTTAAATTTTGGTTTTTCATAATAAACATAGACACCTGCAACAAAACACACAGTCTATACATACTGCTAATAACCTCTCAGCAAGTTACATGACTAACATTTTAGACATGTCTTAAGAGGAAAGAAGGAATAATAATCATGATCTTACGCAGGAAACAGAGCTATAATGGGATGGATACATTACTCCCCAGAAGAGGTGTCATTCATCTTTTTCCGTTCCTCTTTTTCAAAATTGGACACACACTGAAGAGCAAAAGTCCTTAGATCAAACAACAGAATTTCTATCCCAAAAGTAAAAAAAAAGTCTCTTTCTGTGTGTTGTTCCTCAACGTGCTGAATGGAATTTGTGGTGCCTGGGAGAAACAAATAATGCTGAGTTCATTGCAGGCTTTGAATCTTGTAGCCTGGTATCAGGCAACAGCTCTGAACATGTGAAATTTTTCCTTTATTTCTTTGAATATTTACTCAAGTATGCTAACCTCAAATACTAAGCCAGCGTTTACAAAGAAATATTTGGGAGTGTAAAATCTCTACTGCTAATAAAAAAATAAATACTATAATATACGCATTGGAAACACTTGCAGCTTACTTTTTTCAAAACATGGTTTAATGAGTAACTGTTGAAAATGGAAGGAGAAACAAAAGTTGGTCCTTCCTGGGAAGCGGGCATTGTAAGATATAGTTCTTAGTTATTCAGTAAGCCAGTCAGTTTTGGAGTTTATATTACTTATGATTCACTGAAAGTAAATAAATTTTGCATTTTAAGAAAGTTGAGTTCGATTAATTGAGTCCAGATCACCTGGATTTTCAGTGAGTTAAAATCCACAACAGACACAGATTTAATGTGTATAATCCAGCCCTGCCTAAATGCAAACATAGATCAGCATACTCCGGGCTTTCTAGTAACATCTATTGCCATATTGTGGACCTGATAGATACCTCTAATATTAAGGTATGGTAACCCTACACTTGTATCATATTCCCAAACTATTTTTCCACATCAGTAATGTATATCTCATAAATTGTTTTTTCCTTTGAGTGGCATCACATGGTTGCAAAATCATTGGTGTTTATGCTGTTGCTTAGTAACAGCACAGTTAAGATCTCAGGTAAATACATCTGTCCCAACTTACCTCGGTCTGCTTGTTTATTTGCCATTTCTTTTAACAATTACTCTTTTAGTTTGTATCTGTTTTTATGCAAGCCCTTTTATGGAAGGCTAGCTATGGTAATAGGTTTTGTGCTTTCAAAATGTAGGCAGGCTGTCTCACAAATGTTTTAATCTTTTATTCCGATGGGTGCTCAAGAGCCGGGTGGAGCTCTGCAGAAGGGATGAGTGAGGATCTGAGTTATCTGTTTTATCTTCCCCATCCAACCAACCACTATACGGCAGTCAGATATGGGGGTGGGAGACAGGCAGAAGCACAGGGCAAAGAAGCTCATCTTAAGCACAGATGATGGATGGTAATACAGTTTCAAAGTGAAACTGAAGCCCAAAACATAATGTTATTCAGCCTGTATAACATTAAAATGACTGTAAAGACCTTGCAGATCTTTGCTTCCAAATGTTTTTAATACCTGACATTTGGGATAAACCAGCTTGTACAAAAGAGGGTTGGGTTTGGGGTTTTTGGGAAAAAACTTGCTCTACAGAAGTATTTTTATGAATCCGTATGTCATTTCTGGCTGTGTTGGTTTAGCAGAGTCATGAGAGAAGGCAAATGCCACTAGAAATCTCCAGTCATTTTAATAGCAGGACATTAATAAAAGGCAACCAAGAAGTCCTCATAAGACCATTGCAGCTCATCACTGTAGCTTTAGTCAAAGTTTTAATTCCTTTTACACTTGTTAAAATTGAGCACTCAAAGAAAACGTTGCCAGATCATGATAGATCCACCTCCAACTGGATATCTGTTTTGACTTAAAGACTTAAAATAATGATCCTCTGCCATATGTTGAATATAACTTGAGGTTTTAAGCACAATATGTCTTAGATTAAGTGTACAGTATATGCCACAGCACCGTTGAGTTGTTTCTCTGAAGAGAAACAGCAATGCTTCTGCTCTCCAGTTGCGAGGACTTTCCCTTCAGGGTGCATGGGAAAACAAATTAGGGGTGGGCCCTTCAGTGTGGTCTTTCGCAAGTGGAAGGTGCTGCACTGTCTAACCAGGGAGGTTTCCACCTAGAGAGGTGTAATCAGGTTAGGCAAAAAACCATTTAAAATACTAATTTTGGTTGTTCCGATGCAGCTGCAGACTGCTCCACTCCTATGTAAAAGGGGAGGTCTGGATACATCCTGAAATGTGGATATCAAAGAAGAGGAAAAGCTAACATTTACTTACATGCATACATATCCACGTGAACACACATGGCATATAAAACAGCTATGAAAATAATATTTCTGTAATAATTATACTACTAAAGAATGCTACTTTGGATTTGAAATTTTTATATATACCTAAAAATTGTTTCAAAGATTTGTAAACCCCAATAAATTATATTAATTTCTTAATGAGCTATTGTATAAAAGTGTACTTAGGCAATTTTGGAAAAGCAGGTAAATTCCTGTATTGGTTGTAATGGCTTCAAAGGAAAGATTACTTGCATGTTTAATGTTATTTTCTGTATTTTTGAAAACTAACTAGCAACATTTATTACTCCAAATAGCATAATGGTGTATTTTCTAAACAATCCAGAACTCATCTTTCCAATTGTTGCTATTGTTTATTTCTAACATTGTGCCAAGGTACAATTACCTAAAAAACTTCTGGTCTACTTAATTCAAATATATCTTCTGACAGCTTTAGCTAGCTGAATTAGACGATGATTAGTAATGTTATCTCAAGCAATTGGTGTCTTTTTACTAGAAGTAATTCCAAGCGACTGCAATGAAACCCACTGGCAAGAGCAGGGCAGATCAAGTGCAAGTTTCCTGTCTCTGTCATCCAAAAAAGGCTCCTCTCGTGACTTCAGTTTGTTTTAATGAGAAGTTTATGGATCCTTCCTTTCCCCCTTTCTAAATGCACACATGAACATTGCTGTAATCAGGAGCCATACCATTATACCAGTAGCAAGCTGCTGTTGTAATCAAGGATGCTTTGACTGAGCAGGGGAGTGGTGGGTCTAGAAAATTACAGGCCAGACACTTTAGTGTATCCAATCTAGTGACCCAGCCAACATTAGAGGTCACTGAGAGGGCACTAAAACAGACTTATGGCACCCTGAGCAGTACAGCCTAACTCTCAGAATAGCTGTGACAGCGCAGATATATGAAATGTATCTGTGTCAATTAAAAAAGACATGTATGTTGCATGTGGTGGTGGTGAAAGCTGAGTGACACTATTCTTTCATTTATACACATTACTGTAAAAAGGACTACCTCCAAAATGCCTCTATATGCTCTTTATTTCACATCGCCAACATGCAAGGGCAACACACTCTACAGTTGCAATTTTTTTCTGGCAAAGTCAGGGGGGACATGAAAGATAAGCAAAAAGCATTTTAAAAGAGTACATCACACTTCTGCTGAATTTGTCCATTTAAAATTTACTCAGTAACCAGGAACAAAAATGTTTCAAGCCTTTTTGTGTCTATTAGAGGACTCCTGACACATTAGATATGAAATACCATCTGCAATTCTGTTTCTAAGAGCATTATGTTTCTTCAGGTTATCCAAGGATAGCAACCACCCCAGCATGTGATGCTACATAATGTGACAAAATATGCCCTCATCATACTGCACAAAAAGCGCAAAGAAACCAGGTTTTGTTGTTTGTTTTTAAATTGAGAGGAAAAGTGATAGGTTCCAAAGATGACTCAGAACAACTCATATCCTTGTATGAACTCTTCCTTCCCTCTTCCTTCCCCTCCAGCTCATAACTGTTTCTCCACCACAATGAACAGAAACAGGTTGACTGTATCAGGCAGCACAAATATCTGGTACAGAGAAGATTAGTTTGGATTTTCACAATTTAAAGCTAAAAATGGAAGGCAAAAATTAGCTATTAATCCCAATTCATGGGAAGGCATTCCTTTATTAAAATAGACACCAACTGCTGCAGATAACATTATTAATCATCTTCACACCAATGTCACTATTACTAAGACATTATAATGCATCATATTTGCTGTGCATCACAACTGTGCATTCTACTTTATAGGCAAATCAAAGACAACATCTCTATCCTAGGGAGGGTGGGGAAGGTCCTGCAAACATGCAAACAATTATTTCCAGATGAAGTGCTTACAGAGTCATGTATCAGGCACTTTATATAGATCCTAGGAGATACTTGGATGTGAAATGATATTAAGTAAAAAAATCATTTGTTTGTTTTGTTAGACCGTTACAATCTTTGAGACCTTCATCTTTTTTTCTTTTTTTTTTTTAAATTTCTGCAGCTGAAGAGGAGAGCAGCAAATTGTTTATTGGTTTGGTTGATGAATGGCATGTTTACAGGGAGGCTTAGAGGAAGCTCTGGCAGGAAAGAGCAGATGGAAGATATTGACTGATGAGGAACCTGACCAGGAGAGAGACAGGATGGGGGACAGCAGGGTGCACAGAATGGAAAGACCAACTGGCAGAGGGAGATGAAATACGACGAGGAGAAAAGCAGGCAGAAGTGATGCAGCGCAGGCCATAGAAGAGACATGAAACTAAAATTTGATGGGAAAAGATAAAGGTACTGACAGGAGATGAAAAGGGCCAGCCAGAGATGGAGCACATGATTCCAAATGATTCAGATGGAAAGACTGGAGGGCAATAAAGCAAGAGACCTAGTAACTGTAGGTTGTCAAAGTTAAGGAATGAAGTACTAAGGCTTTGGGGCTGGGGGAATAAAAATAATAATGAGTACGGAAAGGGAACAGCATGCCCCAGAGGGCTTGTGGAAAGAGAGGACAGCAAGGCCAGTGCAGCTGTTCGTAGTTACATGGGAGCTCGTAGCTACATGGGAGAGGAGAGGTCCAAACTCTTGTGCACTCAGTTCTTACACTGATGCCAGTAGGCACCAGACAAAAGCCAAAATATGAAGGGAGAGAAGGGCCAGGAACAGGTCACAGAATGAAAGGTAAAAAAGCTGAAAGAGACCAATGTGAACCTCAAGTCTGTTGGCAGTGTGATCTGAAATGAAGGTTGACGTCAGCAAGATGAAAATGGCTACCTGCCGCCTGAAGCAAGCTGCAGCCCCACCTGGGCACACAGGCTGCTGAAGGGATGAAGGTAATCAAACATAGGCATGAGATTCGTGGAAGAGAAGGAACCTAATAAGAGATCCTCTAAGTGGATCAATGGAATGGGAAGGGCATAATTCAGAGCTGGACACTTCTCACCACTCATGCTTGATTTTGGGCAGAGACTCTAAATACGATCAGTCCTTTAGGGGCTGGCAGATGAAAGGGAAGAGAGAACTGCTCCCTTTTCTTGGCTGTACCCACAGACCAACAGCCAGAGACCTCCAGGAAAAAGCATGAGGGAGATTGAGGAGATTCCACTTAATTTCCTGAGTTACTCTGTGAAATGATGAAAGGTATCAGCAGAGACAAAGCATTTCAGTGTGGACACCGACAGAAACATCTCCATACTAACATCCAGAAGGATACACCTGTGAGTATTTGAGATGATAGACACCCTAACTTCAGGTCTTCTTTGATTTTAAGTTACCTGCTGTTGGATAAAAACATTGGATACATAAAAACATGGAACATTGTTGGATAAAAATTAAAAGTTCATAAAGGTGTTCTACCATAGTCCATCAAAAACACCACCTGAGAACATCAATGCTGATGATAGCCAGAATAGAAATTCACTCTCAGCTTATTGACATAATTTTTGAGTGTCTTGAATATATACACTTAACCAGCACGTAGAATTAGCAATAGAAAGAAACCACTATGATGTTGAGCAGCTCCTTCACTTCTGCGTGCCTAAGGCATTAAGATAATTACTTCCTTTGTAAACTACTGTGAGGTTATTTTCTACAGAGGAAACCAGATATGTAAGTGCCATGTATTATCATAATACCGATGAGAAATGAAGTACTACCTTACTGCCTTTTGTTTCCTAGAGAGGAGAATCACTACTCAAGAGGATGAAAATTATTTTTTTAAGAACTTACAAATGTTTAGTTAGTCATTTTTATTTATCACTTGTCTCCAAGGAAAGTGAATGTGGGTACCATACAACAATGAAGACACTCAGACACAAATCAAGTTTATGAACTGGCCCCCTTTACAGTCCATAAGTCTCTGGCTTGTTCCCCTTTTTATGGAAAGGGTCAAGCATAACATAATTCATAGCCTGTGCCATAAATCTCACTAGGCCACAAGAGGGAGCATCTTTCAGAGGTGCAAGCAGTCAGGGAAAGATTAAAAAAACCCTTCAATTAACAAAAATAACCACACAGGAGATCCCCAGTCTCAGAAAAGAACAAAGGAAAAACAGCACTCTCCCAGCCAGCTGGGTAGTATTTCAAATTTTGTAGCACACAACCAGCAGGCTCAGCCTTTATGCTGAAGTGGACAGCCCGTAGATAGTTGCTTTTTACAACTCAATTTAACAGATATTCCTGTGTTCATTACCAAACCTTTTCCTGGGCTAATCCTAACACTTTCTCCTAGTGGAAGACAGAAGTTGCAGCCTTTACACCTCAAGCCAGGTAAGTGTAGGGTCACTTCTCTGAAAAACAAGTACTCTTGGAGAACAATGGCAGGTCAAGCCAATGCTGTAAAAAATAATTGACAGATGAAGATTTAGAACATGTTTCCAAGCCACCTGCTTTATCTCAGCACCTTCTATAACACCTGTACCTCAAGGTGGTTTTTCTACTTTTTTTAGAAGAAAAACAAAACCAAAACCTCACAAACAAATACAACTGCCCTCCCTGGCTTTCTCTAGCCTTGGTGAAGGAATGTGTTCACTTAAGCAAATTGTTGAGTTGAAGCTTGTTGCAATGGATCTTACCTCTTGCAGGCGCCATTAACACAGAAAGCTGGATTTTCTCCATCAGGTGAATCTGCATGCCCAGGCAGACCACTGTCCCCCTGATTTTGCTGCATAATGACATGCTGAAACCACATTTCTGGGTCAGACAGGAAAAGGCACTGTGTTGTGCAGTATCTCGAGGGACACACTCATCTGGTAGAAGCAAATATTGGTCTCCCCTCATGTCTTTGCTGGCACAGACACTTCTCATGGGATGGAGTTACAACACTATTTTTTTTAATCACTGATTAGTCCTCATTCAGTTCATAATGTGGTTTCAGGTGGAATTTCCCCTCTTTCTGGACTGCAGCTTTCTTTAGAACATGTCAGAATACCATCAGAAACATATTTGTTCCTTCAATACTCATAAAGCGCAGTGAAGTCTCTGGAGAACATTTGTCTCTTAAAATGTCACGAGTGTATCTGTGACCAGTATGACTACGTGTTGGACCGGTGTCCCTGCCTGACACATGGCTGTAAAGCCTGGTTTTGCACTAGAGCAGTCTCCTAACTGCCTACTTGCACCCACATGCCAGTGGGCAGAGGGGCACTACTTTTGCCTATGCTCCCTCACTCCTTTGGAAAAAGGCACCTGAGTGCTAGAAGTACCTGATGTACACTGGCACCCCACCCCTACATGCAGGGCAGATCTTACTGCCACACCTGAAAGACATACAAAAGCCCGGGCAGTACAGATGCAGCCAAAGTGCACTGATCCAGCTAAAGAATTCAAGTTCACATTAGGTATTAAATATAATGGCAGTGTCTGAAGATTCAGTTACAATTTCCTGCAGCCCCTGTGGTCAATTTATGGAATCAGGGGAACAAGGAGAGAGATGACAAAGATATAACACTGAGGCTTATAGTCCCTTTGGGATCCTTCTTCCTAAAGCATCAATTCTCACTTCCTCCACACACTATAGGAAGGGTTTGGTGTCCAAGAGAGACACTTTCCTGGTGTGAAATGCTAGAGACAGCAATGTCTAAGGTATGCAGGTGCCTGACTCCCAGCTACATCCAGCTGGGGTTCTCAGCTATGGCCCTCTTTTGGAAGCAGTCACTGAGGCTTCATTGCTATGGTATTTCAAGGAGGAAGGTCTTTCCCTGTGCCCTGTTGCATGCACAACCAGATTTAACTCAATGGTCCTGAGAAGAAGATCTTACCTGAAGACAGAGAGACCAGCTTTCTAATTCTCTTTTGGCTTGATTCAGAGCAAAGGTTTGGATTCAGGTCTCCCATTCCCCAGGCTATCTCCAAATGAGCCTTTCTGCTCTTTAAGCTACATAAATCCCATTGTATAAATTATTAAGTGTTCATTGGCCCAGACAGGGGAATGGGAAATGTAAAGGAGTGATTCTCCAGTGTGCTAGTTAGCGTGCTCATCTGGGATGTGGGCAAGTTAAGTCCAAACCACTGCTGCAATGACTAGTTAATTATTCATACAAAACAGAATAGCTTCTGTGAGAGAGAGGGAGTGCAATTATCCAACAGATTGGCAGTGGATCTACTCTCCTGGGATGTGGGAGAGCTGAGTTCAATCCCTACTCCAGATCAGGGTGAGGGAGCTTTGAGAATGCCGTGTTACTTCACAATTTAGTGCTAACAATTTGGCTGTTGGTTAGAGTGTATGCACGCAGGTAATTCTGGTAAACTTGAAATTCTCCTCCCCTTAGTGCAACTGCCCTTCTACCATGAAAACTCATGTATCAAGGGTGAGACTTCTTTGCTCAATAAAAATACTTTGTACAACAAGCAAATAATCTAGATTTCCTTTACAGTAGTTGGGAAAAAAAGATATCAAGGACATTTTCTGAATGCAATTAATCTCACTAATAAAAAAATAAGTGAGATCAATTCTTCTCCAGAAGTTTTAGTTGACTGTAAAGGAGCCTAGATGTCCAGTTTGGATGCAGACCTATGTCTAGGAGGTATCCAAAGTCAGCTGAGAGGACTTCCACTCAGGTTTCCGTGATGCACCTTGTATCATGATGCAGCCAGTCACGCAGCAATAGGAGTGCTCTGATGCTCAGCACTAAGCAGCAGCAGACCCTCCTCTGGGGCCACGAGAGGCCCAGGTCTCACTAAGTGGCACATGCTCTCCTTGCAGTGCTCTCTCCATTAGCCATCTAAAATGTCTCCTTCCTCTGTGCTCCCTTACTTCAGTCTTTTGGTTTTTTAACCATGCTGGAAAAACACATCACAATAGCTGCTGCTTCTTCTAGGGCTTACATCTACAACTATAAAACATTGTTATCTTGCAAAGAGGTGGTATAACTGAGCACTGTGTGATTTGGTTTTGGTTTTAATCAGTTTATAAATTCCAAACCCTTGGACATCCTAATCTATATGACAATGTCAGTTAATGGAAGGCCATAGTCCCTCCTTCGTGCTTGTACTAAAAACGACAGTAGAATCAATGAGTGATAGTGTGCACATCCCACTGACATTAACAGGGATCTGATACGCCCAATATGCCTGTGGCATCTCTCTCAGTGAGACTAGTTCATTGCCCTCCAGATGGGGAAGCCGTAAGTAAGTAGAATTAAACTTTTTCTAGGTTGTTTTCAAATTAAATGAGTAATAAAAAGTTGCATGACTCTATGGCTTGCATCATGTCTTCAAATGCAGTGTAGGAATGTCATTGTCATCTCACAGCATATGGGACAGAGGTTCCTCCTCACAGTAACCTTTCCTAGGGAAGCAGGCTAGAGAGAACACTTTGGCAGGAAAGCCCCTGTACAGTAATACCATCCAAATGTAGAGGTATTGCTGGGTGAGAAGCAGGGGAAATGCTTGAGTCTTACAAGAGGCAAGGTATAGGACCTGGGCCACAAAACACATTGGGCTTTGGGTGGTTGCCTTGTCTGATCTCCAAGGGACAGTGATGTAGCTGGAGGGGCTAATGGGAAGGAGTAGAAAGACTACTTTGAGACAAAAAATGACACTTTGGAAGTACACAAATCCAAGAAAATAATCTCGAAAATACACAGTTCAGGAGCTGAAAATCTTGTCTGAGCTTTGACTAATTGAATACCAACTTATCCATCCTAAAATATCCATGCCCAGTTGCCAGCGTGCACAGGATCTCATAGTGTATGGCTGGCTATACAGTGGCTATGCAGGCTGTACACATCTGCAGCAGAGGTTAAACCTCCTTTCTGACACTTCTCTGCACCAAAGCCTAAGAAATGTGCCTCTCTCTTCACGTTAAGATCTCATTCTCTGCTCCAATGATTAAACTTGAAGGCTACCAAAAGACAGCAGGCAGTAGCTTTGGTGGTTGTATTTTAAAGAGAAATAGCCTGGCTCAGTTTGGCAGCCAAAGACTCTGAATCCCAAGTAATGAAAGTGTCATGCTGCAGTGAGGAACAGCAGCTTAGACACATCTTTGCTTCACACTTGATGCTGGCGACCTCTCGATAAGGACCTCCTCAGTGTGTGTGTCATCGTGGCTCAGCTTCCTGTAATGCCTCACACTTTCCAGACAATAAGTTTAGGCTTTCATTGTGGGTCTCCGATTCGCCCTGCTGGGGCAACAGGCTTCACTTTCAGGATCTATAAAAGAACTGCCTTGCCTTGCCTTGCCTTTGGTGATTTCTCTTCATCCATACCATAAGAAAAAGCACAGAGCAGATCTGTGTCTCTGATCCTGATGCTTGAGCTTGGGATCCCACACAGCAATGTGCTCTTCCTAAGTCACTAACATAGAAAGGGATGGTATGGCAACTTTCTTTCCTTCTTTCATACATTTTTTTTCCTTCAGAAATTGTACAAACCACAGAAAGGCACAATACAAGCTTTTTTCCTTTGGAGCTGTATAACATAAGCTGCACAGCAGATGTGTTCAGGAAACAGTTGGCAACTTCGCTTAACCTACACATTTATGAATGTTGCTACACAATTTTTGTGCCAATAAATAGTGAACATCAAAATGAACTATACAAATGCAGGAGTATACTTGATTTATAGAACAAGTATACATCTCTTTTCCTATATGAAGCTGAACACATTCAATTGTCAGTCTAATTACAGGGCAATCCTCTCTCGTCCACATCATGAGACTTTATTTTAGATTTGAACAATGCACACGTATGGTTTGTCTGTTTTTTAATAGCTACCATATCGCTCATCCATTCTGTTAGTTGTATAACTTTATTTAACATTCCGTATCTCCACATGGTTCTTAATTTGTTTTTTAAAGTTTCCTCTGGAAGGGAATTGCCACTTATTGGTGGCAATTGTATTGGTTTCAACCCAGAGCTGATTTCCAAGTGCTTTCTTCAAGCAGGTATGAATTGCCTCTAAAAGGATCCCTATATAAGTTACGTGTCTCTTCTTACACGGAGTGCACTAAGCTGAAATTCTGTGTAGCAAATATTATTATTATGTTACATCATTCACAGCTTTTTACTCCATTCACTCCATTCCCTGCCTTCAAAAACGAGGGAAGGGTCTCTCTGTGCTTGCCAGATGTGCTCTGAAGGTGTTCGCTATGGGACTTACTTTTGGTTAGATCTGTCAGTCAATATCAACCCAAAACACCTGCCCGCCAGTACCATTGAATAATTTTTGCCCAGAGCACCTTGCCAGCTCAGAAGGAAGATTTCTCTTGCAAATTCATCCTGCTGTTACTCTTAAAGTTTGCTGCACTACAGTCTGAGCTATTTGCCTTGGTCATGGTTGAAATTGTGCTGGTATATAATATTTAATCTTCACTTTGCAGGGATTCACCTAGCAGGTGTTAATGAAGGCAAACCCAGCAAAGGAGATGTTACTTTCACCATCCACTTAGAGTATAATGGTTCTAGCATTACATGTATATTGTCGCACAGTAATTTGTTTTCTGGAGGCAAGATCATGAAAAAAGTGACTGTCAAATGCTTTCCCATAACATCTGCATTGCTTAGCATTCTGTGCCCAAAACCGGCTTTGGTTTATTTCAGTCTGTGTTTATGTCTTTACTTGACCTTGTGTGAATCTTCTGTTATTTCAGGTGGTTTTGCCGTAAGATTTTTTGCTTGTTGGTGATCAATATCAATGATCCATCTGAGTCCAGTTCCAATGCCATGACAATATAAGCTTGGTAGCTGCATTCTTGCTGATTCTTAGGTGTGCTAGTTTTGGCTGGGATAGAGTTAATTTTCTTCACAGTAGCTGGTACAGGGCAATGTTTTAGATTTGTGCTGGAAACAGTGTTGATGACACAGGGATGCTTTAGTTATTGCTGAGCAGTGCTTACAGAGACCCAAGACGTTTTCTGCTCCACACCTCACCCCACCAGCGAGGAGGCTGAGTGTGCACAAGAAGCTGGGAGGGGACACAGCCGGGACAGCTGACCCCAACTGACCCAAGGGACACCCCATACCATATTACATCATGCTCAGTATATAGAGCTGGGGGAAGAAGAAGGAAGGGGGGAACGTGCAGAGTGATGGCGTTTGTCTTCCCAAGTAACTTTTATGCACGATGGAGCCCTGCTTTCCTGGAGATGGCTGAACACCTGCCCGCCCATGGGAAGCAGTGAATGAATTCCTTGTTTTGCTTTGCTTGTGTGCACGGCTTTTGCTTTACCTGTTAAACTGTCTTTATCTCAACCCACGAGTTTTCTCCATTTTACTTTTCCCATTCTCTCCCCCATCCCACTGTGGGGGGAGTGAGTGAGCGGCTGTGTGGGGCTTAGTTACTGACTGAGGCTAAACCATGACATTAGCACATTTCCAGTATCTGAGAAGTTCATCTGTACATCTGCCAAACTTTCACAGAAGCATCATTCTTTATTCTGATTTCAGTTTTATTGCCAGTGGATGTAGCAAGAAACATTACATTTCTCTTAGGTATCTATTACTTTTCCGAACTATTTAAGATTTTGTTGGGTCTTTCTTTAGTTTAGCTCTAAAGACAGATGTCAAGAGGCATCCTTTCCCATATGTTCTATTTTTAGTGTGACACCCTGATAGCTGTCCTTCCTTTATCTATTTCACATCATTTTCCATGCTTCCCTGGAAAACTCCATTTTTCACAGATAAGCCATGTATACAGATTGCACCAGGGAATGAAGTATTGCTTGCAGCCATGCCTGAAGTTATTCAGTCAGCCACAGCAAAGTTATTCAGCAGTTAAATTTATTTCATTTCTGGCGCCACACTAAGAGACACATTCAAAAATACATTTGCAAGAAATAACAGCAGCTTTATTGAATCTACTAAGTTATGAGCAATTCTGTGTATGCTAGAAGACATTGCCATTTACAATAACAAATAATTATGCACACACAGAGCCTACAGCAATGCAGATATCTGGAACTTGCAGGACTACTGTTTCTTCTTTGCTTACAAGTGAGAAGATATTGGTCTGCTAGCTGAGATTATTAAAAAAGATAGAAGTCAAACAGGAAAAGCAGTGCATACTGGTAAGAAAAATAACTGTGCCTGCCCTGAAGGCAGTAGATTACTGCAGGAGTTTTCATTTGTGCAGTCCAGTGCTAGAATCTTTTGGTGATAACACCTACTCTGCAATGCCAAGTGACTTTGAAGCCAAGTTCACGATCCATCTACACTGCTTACGTACTGAAGCTTTTGGTCCAGTTTGGTATCGTTCAGCTGGTTTGCTCAGGGAAAATCTCATGTATACACTAAAATACATTAAAACATGCTCTAGGACACACTCTCCTGTACTGCGGATGAGCCTCAGAAGTGTCTGCCTGGCCAGTTACCTCCATGTGTCCCACCTGCTCTTGTGACATTGCCATGATCTGTTGGCGCAGAAGGCCACTTGCCACATGGGCCACAGTGTTTAGTAGAAGCCTGCATTTAGACTGTGCTTATGCTGTTCACTAGGACATTGTGAGGACACAGAGCAGGATCTGGGAATGTGTCATGCCTTTTCCAGGCTCAGTCATAGGCAACAAGACCCAAAGATAAATAAGAAAACAAACATTACCTTGCTTTCTGGACCTGCCTTCTCTCCACCTTCACCAACAAAAATCCCCTGGATTTACATTGTGTTACTATAAATAAAATAAAATAATATTCCCTACTCTATGCATGATTTTCAAACAAACATATACTTGTTTCTTAGAATAGACAGTATTAGCAGCAAACCAAGGTGGAGGTCCTTGGTGCGTCCCCAGAGCTCTGCCGATTTCATGTGTCTGCTTACACACACACACACACTCCCTAGAGACCACCCAAACTCAGTCTGGTGTTAAACAATTACAGGAGATCCACTTACTCCACAGGCATGATTGCATCTTTCAATGCAAAGAACACAATACACAGACACACAAACCATGCAGTGACTTCTACCTATTCAGAAGTTTAAGTGTGGTTGAGTTTTTGGAAACAGCACAGTGTGCTGTGACTGGTGAAATGGCATAAGACGTCTTAAAAGCAATGGTATTATTTTCTTAATGTTTAAATTATGTGAAAAGACCTCTAGCCTGAAAAATAAAACATTCAGAAATTGCCAAATTTAGAACTATTATGATTGCTTGTTATGATTCAGCCATTTACTCCATGACTGACACCTTTTTCCACAGTCAGCCCTGCTCCTGAGGAATATTTTTATGAAGGGAGCAGAAACTCTGACCACAGTGTCCAAGATTTACATCTCAGAAAGGTAACCAAAAACAAGAGTATTATTCATCTATTATTGAAGTGTTACTTTATTATTGCAATATTACTTACCTATTATTAGCCTATCACTAGAAGTGCTGAGACCAGGTGCCAAGGTTTCTCGGGCAATGGAAAACTGAAATCAGTTTGCTTAATATTTTTTATCATCTCTGTTCAACATGAACAGACCTGAATTTGTTTTATACTGAACCTTTCTCCTCAGGTATTTATTCAGGTGTTACAATGACACACTGACATTTTGTGTGGAGAATTTAGTAGGCCTCTAACACTCAGGGAAGCTGAAAGGTGGATGCATTCTATGCAGCCAGTTATCACAACTGACAACATTTCTGATTGACTGGAAATAATTCTCTGGTGACATAAAAAAATCAAGGCTGTACTGTCAGCCCTGGTTGAGTTGAGCATCGGTCCAGAAAATACCAAAGCAATGCAAGGAGAGGGGAAGTGATCTGAAGCACTCATGGCTAGGCAGAACAAATTATCTTCATTAAAGATTTCTCTAAAACTACCAGTCATAAAGAAAAATATCAGGTGAAATGGGCCTTGCATGGGCAAAACTCTTATTTGCTTCAGCAACTGCCTCTTAATATAAAACATTTCCACACATGGACCTCTCTCTCTACATCTGTGTTTTTAATACCTTGCCATTTGCACTCATGTTCCTTAAGGCAAAACTCTGCTTTTGGTTACACAAGTGGAAATTCAGTAGCTTTCCTCTGTATTAACATTAGCATAGTGAAAAGCAAAATTTGACCTAAAACTCTGAGATAGTTTTTATATATATTTTTACTGGTGTGTCAGCAAACTGTAACAAATACCATGCCAACAGTCAGGTAAGTGGTATTTGCAATACCCCCATGGAAAGAACAAGAATACAAAGCCTGTTCTGAAAGGGATTGTTTCCAGCACTGTAACCAATTTCGCGGCTGATAACACACACATTTACCAGCAGATAAGCAAAAAAAATATGCTTGTGTGATTAACTACATCTCTGATGCACTGCATGGTGCATGAGTTGCACTTTTCCCTTCTCTTAACTTTAGAGCTACTTAGCAATGCTGTTCCCATTGGATTCAACAAATTTCTATTAGCTTATTGTGAACAGGCCTTGTATGCAACTAAGTGTTTCAGATCACAGGTTGTCAGGATGCCTGAAAATTCAGTGGGAGACTACACAAGCATTTCAAACAAAACATCGTTTTCCTATGTTCTTATTCTGGAGTCATCCCTTAGTGAAGTGGGGCCATCATAAACAAAGCTTTGGCCATCCAGCTCATAATAAGCAACTTTCCAACACCATAAAGGTCCTGGTGCTTGCACAGGACAACTAAATTGCTTCAGCTGCTTCTGGCACAATGCAGAAATAGCACTTATGAATATTCCCCAGGATCTTCTCAAGTTTTCTTTTGAAGAATTTCAAGAACATCACATAAAATATTTAATTTTAACTTTCAATTTAACTTTAAATAGTAGATTTTACATAATGGTGTATAAAATTTTTCTTCCTAAAGAACATTGCCTTCAGTCTCTTGTTCTGTTCTGTTAATTTGTGAAAATTTCTATCAGATAATGCAAAACAACACTATCAGTAAAACAATGGAAGTGACAATAAAAAAAGTAAATAATTTTATTAATCCAACTTAAGAACACCTTGCAGGGAAAGAGAGGAGGTTTATCTGAAAATACTATTTTGGTTTAAGCTCTTTTTCAATGACAATGACTTCAGAGAATTTCTGTTTCCGTATAATCTCCAAATGGGCATTTTCCATGAGGCTGAAATTGCTCCTACTGAAAAGGAGCCCAAAGAACACAAGATCAGATAATCCATGCTACACCCCACCACTTACATTTCTTTGGCCAGGGATAGTAGTAAAGGATATGAAAAGAGCTGAAAAATATCTTTCTCACAAACAATGTCATTCTCTGAATATACAAACTGGACTGTGCATGGGCAGCTTCCACTCGGGAAAACATTCTATGTTACTACTGATTTCTGCTGGATAAAACTATGGTTAAGATTTGCTGTCTTTTTTTTTAGCATTGCATTATGGTAAATATGCAAGCAATGTTTTCATAAGTAAGGCCAATTATTCCTAATGTAAAGTCAGCTCTACCAGGCAACTAGTTTCTTGCTGATAAAGCCTGTTGTGGTCATGAAGTTTAGTATGTGCTTGTTAGTGATTGAAGTTGCATCCAGCAGCGCCCATTGACAGTGGTACAACTTTACCACTATTCTTGTCTGCTCACTCGTGGCCACTGTATTTCTCCAACAGTGCTTGCCCAGCACACACTTCCTATCACCAGGTTACTACCAATGGCCCACTCTAGGGAAATCACTGCATTTCTGGAACACTTTCCTCACATAGAGCAGGAAACTTCCTGTTGCTGCTGTCTGCTGCAGCAATACTGTGCTCAACAAGAAGAAAAACATTAAATAGGCCTATATTGATATGATGATAGAATATATGTCAATAACCAGCTCATAAGCAACATTCATAACTGACTGTCATGCAAGAAGTACAACAAACAGCTGATTTTATGATTATGCAGGACATGGGAGGGCTTAGGACAAAGTCCTGAGGAGTCCTAGATATTCCTTGGCCAGGAATGATAGGCCTAAAATAGGCCGAAGTTAGACTTTCTGACCATGATGGTCAATGCAATATATGCAAAAACAGCTTGCCTTTTTTGAATTATCTTTCAAGAACAAATAATAGGACATTGACTATATGAAATTACTTAGATAAACACTCAGTATATTATGGGGTGAAACCAAGTGAGTCATAACAGTTTATAAAAGTTTTGCGCAGAAAGGGTATGTGCACTGTAACCAGTTGAAACAAAACAAGGAGACCAAAAAGGCAGAATAGGTCATATGCATGAATGGTCACAGTATTATTGCTGTGCTTTAGACAGAGATAGCATCTTTCATCAGCATAAACCCATTTTCCGCAAGGTTTTTAGGCAACTCACTTTTGGTGGGACATAGGTATCCAGGTGCTTTTGACCAAGTAGCCTCCCAGTGCAATTCTGGAGTATGGGTTTACTTTTAATACCTAGAGAGGGGTGCTGCTTGCTGAATCTTGCATTATCATCTTAGTGCAACCCAGTAACTCTTCACTGTAATTTCTTCACAGCCAGGCGCTCCTCCACACTAGTCCCATTTAAAGTTGAGACGAACAAGACCATGCTTCAGAGAAGTATTTGCCTGTTTCAATGCACAGTGTGATCAGCATCCTTCTGTGTTATCTCAAGAAACATGGCAATATGTACTAAAAGATGAAACACTGCTCACACTGCACTTGATATAGTCAGACACCATATTAGTGGCATGGTATAAAAATGAAAGATAAGCATAATTCTACCAAGAAGGTGAGATTTATTGTAAGGTACACTTAGAGATACTTGCCTTTGTAGCAGATTTGCTATCCCTGTTTGCTCTCCCTATTCTAAACAGTTTTACAAAGTAAAAAGGAAAAGGTGGAAAGACTACTATCCCTATCTTCAGGGTGAAGCAAAGTTCACTGTTCATGATTTCTGCAAATATTTCCTGTTAATGTAATCAGTGATACAGAGGCTGAGATATATATTTGATTCTGGGAATGAAAGAGTGAAACATATAATTAGCTGCCTCAGGTAACAGTTTCGGCAGATGGGAGGAGTGCAATGCTTCTAATGGGCCTTTTTTTGACCCAAGGGAGGTTGGCAATCGCTTTTGCTGACTGGATGCAGTATTGAGGGCACCTGGGACATGAGCCTTCTATAATGGGTTTTATGCAGTTTGTCAAACAAGCACATTTGTGAGTGGTGCTTTTGTAATCGTTCCTGGAAAATAATCACAGAGATCACTGATGGTTGTGAGCCACCTCTCACGTTCCTCCAAAGACATACAGGTGTATGAAATCTTCCTTTAATTCTCAAATAAATGCTGTACACCACCTCACGGTTATAGACGTTTAGCTGTCACCTTGTCCCTCTCTATTCTCTGTGCTCTTTCCCCTCTTCCCTTTGTTCCAGTTATACTACCATTTTTAGAGGACCCCTTGTCATTTCAGAGGTGCATTTTGGAAGTTCGTTACATTTTCTGTATCATATGTCTTACTTTTTAGTACTCATCTTAAAGGCTTTATGGGGTCCAAGCAACATTTAAAGCCAGCTGGCACTCAGAAGTTTCACTTTACAGAATATAGTGAGACTTTGAATTTTGTTTCCACAGATTTAGAAAAAAAATAGTTATTTTGAATTCCCTCAAAATCAGAAATGTAAAAATACTTAAACTAAGATTGTTTCTAAAAATGCATTTGCTTTTTAATTTCAGAACAATTTGTTGATACAGAATTATTTTGTGACTATCCTATCACTTGCTTTATTTTCCTTCACTTCATGCTTGTCATATTTTTACAGAATAATCAAAATATTCTTATAAAGTTTGTTTTAAATATAGTGAGGGCAGCTGCTACATAATACTGACCGAACCATCTTATTTTTAGATCAAAGTGTCTCCATTTCTCACAGTAATGGTAAATTTTGACACTGATATTTTGATATATAGAGCAAGAAGATAAGCATCCGATACACTAACAGGAGAAACAACTGGTTTCAATATCTTTGAACAGGACACCAAAACTAACACAGCAACATCGGTAAACTGAGCATGGTTGTAATATTCTGCTTTCTAGGTTCTAATCTACAGCAGGTAATCAATGCAGCTGATCATAAATGACTTAAAGTCCAAAGACTATTTCAGAAGACATGCTCCAACTGCATTTAAAATGTTGACATCTGCTAAAGTAAATCCAATAGCATTGAGATAAAAGGGCAAAATTCATTATATGAATTTTTTTTTTTAGATTATTCGTGCAGAGTAACTATATATCATGGTTCCTTTGTCCTGCTTCTACATGTTTCCAACATTTGTTGGAAACTGAAGTCAATGCCTGAAAAAAAATTAATAGAAGTAATGCAATTGAGTGGATCACTTCCTATTGTCTACCAGGAGAATTTTTTCTTTCTCGGTCCTGTAGGCCAGTTGGCACTGGTTTTGCAGTCTTGCAAATATTGTTATTCATGCACTTAGGCTTTTATTTCTGGACCATGGACTATTAGAAACAGGGAAGGTGTTCTCGCATCTCGAGGTATATGAAATGCAACACACACAAATGACAGATATGCCCCTTAGTTAAAATCCAACCATACAAGAATTTCTTTTTCTTTTTAACTATGGCCTTGTTCTTGAGTTATATCTTCAGTGTTTCAAGATAAAGTATCTCAAATGTACAATTCAGTGAAAAGATTTGCCCGAACTCAACCGAAGAAAAGAATGCCATGTGTTATAGCTTCAGCTAGGAGCCTGCAAAGGGAAAATAAAATAATTTTTTTTTTCCCTAGGATGTTCTACAGCATATGTATTCCATTTGGGATGGTTGTCTTTTTCACTTGTCTCCAAGACTGGTCACAGGTAGAGGCAGGAGTAAAGTCTGGGCTGGTGCTCTCAAGTACCACAGAGAATGCTTTTCTGTTTTGTTGCTTGATGTTGGATTTTGATTATGTGCCACCATTTCAGATCCAGAGGAAACTATCAGGTTAATTTGTCAGGCCTATTAAGATTCCATCCCTTGCTTTTCTGAAAGGAATACAGATTGCCATGTCTATGTAAGAAAGCCAAAGCCTCCCAAGCCTATGCTCCAAACTTTTAGATCAGGGGCGAGCACCATCTCATATGACAAGCTGTATGCCAGGATCTTCAGGAGCTGAGAGATGAAAGGCGTGTATCATGTGCTTCTAAAAAGCGGGAAGCAGAGCACCTGAGATATGGCAAAGGCTAGCTGAGGTCCCACTGCTCCACTGGGGGACATGGCTAGGCTGCATATGAAGCTGCATCACAAGATGGCCTGGTGTTTTTAGGCTCTTCAGCGCCTATTGTCTTGCTGTTCATGGAGGATTTGGCCACAGCCATCCAAAGCCCATGAGGCACAGGAGCTACACCTGCTGCTTACAAACTGCATGGGTTTTGAGTCACAGCCTGGTCACTCAGCTAGAATGTCAGTTTGCCAAGGTGTCTCTCAGCGGTTTTTCAGGAGATGCTATAATCGGAGAGAATTTGATACCTATGACCTCCTCCTGTGTTTCTAAGTTCTCATTTCTGCAGGTATGGAAGCCCTGGTGCAGACATCATCTTGATTTCAAAGCTGCACCAAGATAATTGCATGCATAAATGTATTTCTTTGCATAAGCTTACAAAGTCCAGCTTGACTTGCTTGTCATTCAGCCAGCTGCTCACTCAGCACTTTTTGCAGCTCCTTTCTCAAGTCCTTGATGCTTGGATGGCACTTGCATCCTATTCTGCTCTCACATGTGTCCATGAAAATTTGCCCAGGTGTCTTTTGAGGATGTGGGTTGAGAGGAGAGCAAGACATTGAATCAAAACAAAGTGTAAGGCCAGAAATAAAATGTCAGGATTCAGACAAACAACTCGATAAATATTATGCCCATTAAAAAAAAAAAGAAAAAAAAAGAAAAATGTCTCCTATAGTCCTGGTGATTTTAAACTGGCAGTGCTTGTCAAGCTCCCAACTTTTAAAAAACAAAAGGCTGTTTAGCCCTGTTAATCACTGAACAGATTAGAATGAACCTCTAAGAAAACTAAGGCCCTTATGGTGACAAACTATTCAAAACATCAGCCAGTGAAAAAGATTCCTTTAAATAAGTCCTTTAAACATATGTCCCTGCTCACATTTATGTCTGTCTGTGTATGGCCAGTAGCGACAGTATGTTTGGAGCTGAAAGGATGGCCGTGAGTTGAACATACAGGAATGTCTGGGGATCTGCATAGGCAAGGTAGGGTACAGCGTTTGGGGTAAAAGGCAGGCTTTGGGGAAGATGTGTAGCTTTGTGCTGGGAAATCAGCATATTCTGTAGAGTGTGCAGGGGAAAGAGATTTGATTTTTAAGAACTATGTATTTAAAGGTGTTTAAAAAACAGTACTATTTCACACAGAGCAGCAGTGGAATACTAAGTGAAGCAACTAGTAAAAATAATAATCTAAAGAATAGAATGGATTTAATTGAGCTATATATAAGGGACATTAAGCAAAAGATTCTGTACTAAGATTCCGTTCTGATATGGCTATAGAAAGTAGAATAGTAAAAGTGAGTGAATCCAAGCTTCTGCCTCTGTGAAGAATACCTGATTTTGTACATGTTACTCTGCATCTTAGAAAGATAATCTATGGACAGTGTCCCAGGATGAACAAAATACCCAACATCATGTCAGCCAAGGGTCTTTTAGCCAACGAGTGGTGTCTGAGCCCATTGTTGTGCTTGCCTTTGCCTGTATTTTTTAAACGTCATTAAACTCTACTGGCTAGCTTTTCTTTCCCTTGCAGAATTTGCATGTAATTACTCTTTGTGATTTTTATTTCTATGTCGTGAATTTTGGCCAGAGGTTGCTAGAGCCAAAACTCTTCTACATGTCAAGACCACGGATGCTACTGAGCCAAAATACCTTCCTGATTCCAAGAACACCAGAAGCTGTCATCGTATTAGATACTGTGGGTCTCTCTCCTTTGGTGAAAGAGGCTACATCTGCCTGGGACATTAGTCTGTGACTGTGTTAGTTTTGGCTGGGATAGAGTTAATTTTCTTCACAGTAGCTGGTACAGGGCAATGTTTTAGATTTGTGCTGGAAACAGTGTTGATGACACAGGGATGCTTTAGTTATTGCTGAGCAGTGCTTATAGAGACCCAAGACGTTTTCTGCTCCACACCTCACCCCACCAGCGAGGAGGCTGAGTGTGCACAAGAAGCTGGGAGGGGACACAGCCGGGACAGCTGACCCCAACTGACCCAAGGGACACCCCATACCATATGACATCATGCTCAGTATATAGAGCTGGGGGAAGAAGAAGGAAGGGGGGGACATTCAGAGTGATGGCGTTTGTCTTCCCAAGTAACTTTTATGCACGATGGAGCCCTGCTTTCCTGGAGATGGCTGTGCACCTGCCTGCCCATGGGAAGCAGTGAATGAATTCCTTGTTTTGCTTTGCTTGTGTGCACGGCTTTTGCTTTACCTGTTAAACTGTCTTTATCTCAACCCAGAGTTGAGTTACCAAGTTTTCTCCAGTTTACTTTTCCCACTGTGGGGGAGCGAGTGAGTGGCTGCATGGTGCTTAGTTACTGGCTGGGGTTAAACCATGACAGTGACCATGGTTGAGAGCTGGTGTGCTGCAGCTGCTGCAGGGACTGATAAAGGTGTTGCTGTTATACCACATTTCCACCATCTACTTGTTGGATCCACGTGCTGCTTCTCACTGAGTATATAAATTTTAAGGGTTTTGGGGCTGAAACCAGACCTTTAATTTTACAAATTGGACACACACTATTTTATATGGCAGCATTTCTAACTGTTCAGGACTTGCAAGTGTTTCTGAAGTAGCAGCGAAACAACCTTGGCCGCAGATGTCTCTTTAGGGTTGCCAAATATACGTAAAGCCGCTCTATTCTCTCTAACTGTTACAGGTCTCTTTCATCCTATGTAAGCTATGAAGTCCACATTGCAGCCGTTTGCTTCTATGGAGAGTATGAACTCTGCAAGTATGTTCTTCCTGGCAAATTTTGCAACATTTAGTGATGATTCAGGCACTTCACCAGAGCAGAGATCCTGTGCAATGTATAAATTCTACCGAGACCCTGCACAGCTTATGAACTCTCTAGGATCTCTTGCAGAACATTCCAACAATCAGAACAGTCAGAACAAGTAAAGCTATTATTATTCTTCCTAGAATCTCCACAATACTCACAGGCCCAGTCAACAGTATGAACTGAATAAGCTAAAATGTGCATTTTGGTAATTCCAGATCTTGATGAGATACAGTTTGACAAAAGCAAACAAAAGAAACCCCTACCAATTTTCAACTCAAAAACATATTTTCCAATTACTATCAAGCCTTCCACTAAACAATCTGCTGGCAAGAAACTTACACGGTATAATACAAGCTGAACGGATCCCAAACAACTTGGATTCTTGTGGCAATTTAATGTCACTTGAAAAGTAAAGGTTACTGTTCTGGCACTCTTACTGCCTGTGCAATTGCACAGACAATTGCAGTTTAATAATAATATTTTAACAATTATAGCTCAAGCTTCTAAATAAGAATAAAAAAATTACATATTTGTGTTCTGTCAAACACTTATATGCATTAAAAAGGGCTGAGTTCAAGGTCATGGAGGTTTCAGTAAATTACATTGGCTCAAGCTTGGATCAGGAGCTGGAAACACAAGGCATACCAGCAACCAGCAGAGCACTCTGAAACCAACAATGTTCCCTCGCATGCAAAGATTTTAAACAAAGGACTTCAAATACATGGAACATTATCGGAGAGAAAAAGCAAATTTAATAAAATATCAATTTTAAAAACTGGCAGTCTGGGTAGTGTGAGTACCAGCATGCATCGTGCACTTCCAGTAGCCCTGAACCCAGGCCTCCACCTACAGCTGGAGCATCGACCAAGGCAGCTAGCTATAATGCCTCTGTAGGTCATTGTCGAGGTTTACAGCAACCCAGCTCCTGGTCACTCTGATCTCTTCCCTCTAAGGCAGCTTCCAGCTGTTTACCATCAAGCTGTTTGCCTATCACCATATTGCTGCTACTTCCACTGTCTAGTTACCACTGCAGGCTACCGTGTTGGAGAGGGTAATCTTTTACTGTCAGCAGCTATCATAAAATTCTTTTATTCATGTTTCCAGACTTGTATATCAATGTTTTATTTCTCTCAACATTTAAGTGGCATGTTATTTTAATAAGAATGTCCCAAAGTCCTATCTAATACCTATAAAATTAAGGGTTCACCCATCCTCCCCCGATCTCTCCTTGCCTGCCAGCAGATACCGATGCAGAGCTAAGTGTTTTCCTTTTTCCAGCTCAACAGCTTTCTGCAATGGGTGCCACACTCTTGTCAGCATTTCTCTTGAAGTGGATTGTCTGTCTGATGGAAAATGCTTATCTCCTCATCTACTTCCTCGAAGATTTACTTCTGTTAGGATTTAGCCTCCCACAATTAAAATCAGAACCATATTCATTGTCCCAGAACTGCCTCTGAATAAACACAGATTTGTTTATAAAATCCAGGGTGGATCAGTGCACAGAGGTCCCCTAAGTAAAAGAGTGGTATGCATAGACAGCTTCCACTTTTGCATGTGGGCTTTTTCAAAGTCCCCATTCTAAGACAGTGGAAGAGAAAGTATTCAACTGAATGTGACCCAAATGTCATAATTATGGTGACTCTTTACCAGGATGTGTAATTCCAGAGTCCAGGACACACACTTTGGACAGGTGGAGAAGAAGCAAACTTGAAGAGTAAGTGGCTCCTCTTTAAAAAATATCTCATCAAGGTTTCTGTTATTCTTAAATATTACCTAGCTTTTCTTACACACACACACTTGTGCCTGGAAGATACACAAGGCCTCTAGATTTCTGGGAATGTCCTCTTCCTTAGTTCTTTTTCCTGTGTGTAAATGGGTGATGCATTGAGGAAATAACATTGAAGCATGAGTCCTTGGATTGCTACTGCAACCTCACAGAAGCAAGAAGCAGACATGACAGGAGGCTGCAGCAGAACAGGATCTATCTTGAACTGGCTTGAGTGTTTATGGGGTTATCCTCTGTGGGATTAAGAAAATTTTTCTCTGTCTTCCCTGTAGTTCCCTGGCTGATATTGCTCATCACCCTTGTTCACATGAGGGTGCACCTCCAAGAGGATTTTCTGTTTCCCTTCTCCCACCCCTGCCAGTAATTACCAACACACAGTACCAGGGAATGAAGGAGGGAGAGCTCTAAAGGGGCCTACCACCAATTCAATAGGGCTTTGATTTAACAGCTCCGAGCCCTTTGAAAACATTTTGCCAAGAAAAGCTTGCCATCAACACGTATAATCTCTTATCAGGGGCCATTGAAAGCCTGGGCTCCGAGGTTAATTCTCCCATCGCAACGAGTTTCAATCAGTTCAAAACTCACATCGAGATGAAAGCTGCGAAGCCTTCTCGCCCGGTTTGTCCCGCAAAACCCACTGAGATCAACCGACTGGGGAGGATTAGGGCATGCTCATCTGCTGGCTCTCCAGCAGGACGGGCAGGCTCAAAAGAAAAACAATAATTAGGGATAATTGCTTGTGTCCAAACACAGACATTAAAGCCCCTTTCCCCTTTGGTACTTTGTGAGCTGGAATGAAAAAGACACCCCCTGTTTTGACAGCTGGGCAGGCGAGCAGAGCTGGTGACAGATGAGGCGAGACGTCCCCGGGCATCCGCGGCGCAGCGGGGCGGGCCCAGGCGGGACGAGGCCGGCAGCGGACGGGGCGGGGAACCCCCTCAGGCCCGCCCCTCCGCGGGCGGAGCTGCCGCAACGCTCCGGGTGACGGCCGCGCCTCCCCGGGGTGATGACTACACATCCCCGGGGTGATGGCCGCACCGCCCCGGGGTGATGACTGCACATCCCCGGGGTGATGGCCGCACCGCCCCGGGGTGATGACTGCACATCCCCGGGGTGATGGCCGCACCGCCCCGGGGTGATGGCCGCACCGCCCCTGGAATGGCCGCTCCCTCGGGGCGGCTCCGCCCGGAGGCGCTGCCGTTCCCCCCAGCGGCCGTAACGGCGGCGGTGCTCGGCGGAGCAGGCACCCGGCAGCCGGGGGATGCCTGGGAGACATACTGTCCTCGCGGCGGGGGGGCGGCGGCCCTGCAAAGAGGGAGGCTTGGGAAGAAGGCGCGGCCACCCCGGGCCGCCGGGGTCGGGGGGTACCGGGGCGTGCTGGGGCAGGGGGTGCCGGGTGCTCGGTGCCGCGGCGAGCCCAATATCGGTGCTCCTATCTATAAGTGTTACGTTTCTTGTACGCTGAATCGACAAATGCGAGTCAGATGGGACCAGTAACGCGCTTCAAAACAACTGACTAAAATTACACTCTTGAGCTGTAATGTATACAATGGCATGAGTGATTAATTAGGGAAACCCACATCCGACAAGAAAGATTTTTGAAAGGAATCTTAGAAAACACTGCAAATACAGCTGGGATCCAGATTAATACATTTATCTAATAAAGCTCTTCCCGGTCGCCTTCTGTCTCTCTCCTGGTCCTGTTTCCTTCTGCTCACACGAGGGTCGGCTCAGCCAGCACTTTGCTGCCTAACCGGACGATCTAAACTTTTAAATCAGATATGTTTGTGTAGTAATGGTCAACCCGATAGCCTTAAGGCGTCGGACGTTAAAAGACCGGGAACAGGCAGAAGTTTAGCTTTTCCGTCTGGGAGGTAAAGCGAGGTTATGATCTCTCTTCTGAAAGCGGGGATGAAATGCAGCGGTATCCCTCCAGAAGAATAAGGCACAGAGAGCGTGTTTCGTGAACGAGACCTCTAGCAAGCAGCAGCATCACTGCTGTCTTGCAAACATAAATCAAGACGCATTTTGGGGATTGTTGTAGGTTAGGTGGTGCAGGGCTAACGCAGGCTAGACTATAATACGGATTACAATATAAAACCGGTCTGAAGGGTGACAGATAAAGCGAGGCATGTAACTTCTCTAATTCCAGCAGAGCAGGCTCTGCTGCTATAGCTCGCTTCTGTTAAAAACAAAAAATAAAATTAAAAAGTAATATTTTTTTTTTTTACGTCCGTGTAAAATCGCAAACACGCAGAAGATGGTTGGCTTCAGAATACACGGAGGAATAAAATGGATGGGAGGTTTTAAGTGTCCCAATCTTATTTTACAGTGTTATGACTACCTTACAAACGATAGCAGTTTTCTTCCCATTTATCCTGGACTTTAAGCGTTCTTAGCAGCTAATCTAAATCCGTCTGCGTAGGCAGATGTCTATACTTTACGTGGAAAAAAAAATTATTTCAAACACATATGAAAGTGTTGAGGACATCTATATTAAAAAATCACAGTCTGCTTCCATAGTGCCAAAACACCGAGGGAGCGCGTTGCTCCGCTCCGTGCTCCCGTTTCCCCGGGCCGGGGTAGACTTCTCCACGCCCGCCTCTGCCTGCCCCGCTCAAAACCCGAGGCTGCAGATAGCAAACTCGTCATGGAAACACGGTGTATCACACCCCGGCAATGACAGCGAGACCATCCTCGGGGTTAGCTGCTGTTGTTGCTCATTTCCTCAACTGCACAAAAATAATGAGCGGAAATTTGAACGGAGAAACATTGAAATAAGCACATTGCAACACAAAATGCAACCCCGGTCCCACGGGGAGAGACGGAGCACGTCTTTGTACTTTCTTCAAACGGTTGTGGAGATCTATGGAGCCTTTTCTGTGACTAAATCTCCTGTTACCGGACGAGAAAATCGCACAATTATTAAACTGATCAATAAATTAAAGTAACTCTAAATTGATTCAAACGCAAGAGACACCTCTTTGAGAGTCCAGGGGGTCACCAGCATATAACAGGTTGTCATTTAAGTGCGGTGTGTGGGTGTGTGGTGTGCGGTTTCTTTTTTCTTTCCCTAGGGTAAAATATTGTCAGCTGTTTCTTACGAGGATCTTTCAGGTGATTTTTATGGAGAAAAATCGACAACGTGTCGGCGGTATTTCCTAGCCCAAATACCCTCTGCAGCCTTATCAGCACGCTGGCACGAGCAAACCCAGTTCGACTCGATCCCTAAACCCTTCCCAGCTCCAAAGTTACACAGAGAAATCCCAATCCTTTTCCTCCCTGCTTTCACTTCCTTTGATTAGACAAGTTTTGACAAGCTGCAGAGCCCTGATAGAGACCCTTACCCTGCCTCCCGGCACTCGGAGGAGTCCACCCAAACCTTCTGTTTTGTCACCGTGATTACAGCGGTGTTCTCTGCTCAGGATCGATATCTTTTATTGGTAGCCGTCGCAAGATTCGTGGTTGTGATTGTGGCGGCAGTAATCGCCTGTGAGTTGCTAAATGCCGTAGTTTGTTTTGAAAAGCTCCTAGAAATCTTAAGTATAGTTATGAAAAAACTAAAAGCAGATAATGCACCAAACTACCTTTTTCCTGGAGAACCTTCTATCTAGTGCAGGATCAAACCCCAAACAAGCAACGTTGAACTTCGGTGTAGATGGTGCCTGTAGTTCGAACGAGAGGCGCAGGACCCATCTCAGCCTGCTGCAGAGCAGCCTCCGAGCACGAATGAGAGGACACCACGGGTCTGCTCCTTCAGCTCCTCTTTTCCTAAAAACCTCCTGAATAAACCAGTAAGAAATTAAAAGCGGGGAGGAAATAGCACGTACGCTGGGATGGGATTTGTCGTGTGCGGGCATAATTCTCTTCCGACCCTATTGTACACATCGCGAGTACAGAAAGGGCAGAAAGTGCCCGTTAAAACGAAATTTGAACGGCTACTTTTAAATTTCCTTTTAAAACCAGGTCACTTATTCTTTGACTACAACTGCGTGGCAGGCTGCCGCGGCCGGGCGCCTGCACGCACCGGACCGCAGATAGGCGGATCAGACCCGCAGGGTGGACCCGGCACCAGCGCCTGCGGGTTTTACTCGCAGTGTTACACTTCGAGATTTACGTTTCTATTTGTCTCGTACAATTTATGCCAGGTGGTTTTCTTCCAAATTAAGCAAGAGGCGCCGATGGCTGTGAGAATTCGCTTGTGTCAAGTTTTAGGTGGAAAAGGGAATTTGACAATGCCGCAGTCGAACATTTCAACAGCCATTTACCACTAAAGAGCGCGGCTTCCAGAGTTATATACCTTGTACTACAGTTCATAAACTTGATTTATGATGAAACAGAATTGCTGGGTTTTACTGCTCTGGCCCTCCCAGCTGGTAAGAATTTCACTGCAACATGTGGGATTTACAGTGAGCGAAAAAGGCAGTATATCGAAAGCTTCCCAGCCAACAGGTAATGGAAAACTCTGTCTTGCAAAAACACACGCCTCTTCAGAAGGGGATTTCAGCAGTCAGATGGCGCGGAGGAGGAGGAGGAGGTCTGTTCGCTCCTCCGCTCCCCGATGAGCCCGGTGCCGCGTGTAGAGCCGCGGTGCCCCGGCGGTGCCTTTCGGGCACGGAGGGAGCCCACACCGAGGACCCAGGGCTACCTGGGTGGTGGGTGGGAGCAGCAGCATCGCCGGAGGGCGGCGGGAAGCCGACACGGCGATGCCGCGCTCCCCGTTCCCAGCTGCGCACCCGCGGCCCCGGCGGCCGAGGGGAAAGTTGCGGGCGCTGAATTTTCGGGAGCAAATCTTTTTCCGAGCATCCGTGGTTGCCCCGGTGCAATCGCACGGATGCAATCGGGGAAGGGGGTGGAAATCGTGCCAGCTTGGCACGGTAATATTTGTGCCTGAAGTAAGTCGTGGATGTAGCCACGTAACCCGGTACGTTTTGGTACAACAGGGTGGACACGCGCGATCCGGCGTATATCTCCATCTCCCGGCTCGGACCCCTCATAAGATCATAGCTCGGCGCAACGGTATCGGGAAGGATGAGCGTGCTGCAACCAAAGCGTTGTGAGCAGATGTCTAAGAAATCAAAATGCTGCCCCCGAGGGTAACTCCCGCAGCCCCACACCCTCCGGAGGGGAGCCCGGAGATCCCTTTGCCGTCGCTCCCCCCGCGGAGCCGCTCGCACCCTCAACCCCGCCGTTACCCGCAGATCCGCCAGCCCCTGCGGGTCACCGGTGCCGGCGGCTGGAGGGGAAGGGACCCCCCAGACCAGCACTCCCCACTCGCACCCCAGCCCCCCAGCGAGGAGCCTGGATCCCCCCCCAGCGTTCCCCCCAGGCTCGACCCCGGCTCTTGGGGCGGTGGATGCTCCAGGGGAACTCGCCGCTGAGCGACTTCGGCTGTGCCCGCCCTGGGGGCAGCGGGCTTGGCAGGGGACCCGCAGGGGTCCCCACGGGCTCACCCCTGCTTTTTGTCCTCCGACCCTCTCCTTTCTCCCCACGGACCGCCCTGCAGCCTCCCGCTAAAATGTGCGGCGTCTTACCGAGGCTCCTGGGAGAGGGCTACCTCTCCCCCTCACAGGGAAAAAACGGTTTTTGGAAGCTGTGTGGAGGACATGGGGTGCCCCAGGCGAGCGGCTTTCGCTGCCCGTACCCCGCGGGGCTGCGGCCGGGCGGGGGGAGAGGCAGCCTCTCTCACAGCCCCGCTCGCCCTGCACCGGCGAAGCGGCACCCGGGGGCATTTTTGTGGGTGATTTGTACAAACTCGTAGGAAGCTCGGGAGAGGGAGGGAGGGAAGCGGGGGAGATTTGGGAGAGCGCAAAACCCGTGGTGGAGAGGGAGAGCTCAGCTTTGGAAGTATGAAGCTGTATCTTGCCAAGGTGATAATTGGAAAAATATCCCTGCAAGCCAGCGTTTCTATACGTTTGGTTTTCTTTTTTTCTTTCCTACCCCCCCTCCGCCCCGGTACAGCACAAGTTCATGTAAGCTTTCGACAGCTAAAGTCGTCAGAGTTTCCATCCCTCATCCAGAAAGCCACTAATCTGAGCTGCTTTTGCAGTGGCTATTTGCAGGCAATTATAGGATAGGCATATGTTACCGAAAAGCAAGAGCGAATGTGGTCTTTCGTCCTCTTTCATGCTTTTAATTAAATCGTTCTTTCTGTTCGTGCACACTTAAACACTTTTTTTTTTTTTTACTTGCCACCAAAGCCCCTTGCTTAAAAAATACTGAAATACCATACGTTTTAGAGATTTTTTTTTTTTTAACTGCAGTCCTCTCTGGCCTAAATGAAAGGTGATCGTTTCAGTTCAGACCATTCATACCCTGGCAAGAAGAGTCAGACAACGATTAACGAGCGTGTTTCACCGCAGGGGGTCCCAGGGAAGGGAGGTTTCGCTGCGCGGCCGGCCGCAGTCTCGCCTCCCCCCCACGCCCCGGCCCTCTGGGTGGGTGCTTGCGGGCGTGGGAGCCTCTCGGGGGCGGAAGGTGCTCTGGGAACAAAAGGTGGCCTTATTATGAGTATTATTATTCAACTCACTGAGAAGCAATAATGTAAACAGACACTCCTAGAAGGAAGTGAGCAACGACTAGGTTCAGTGGTTTTGCGGGATATATGGCTACTCATATGGTCTTGGTATTTTAAATGTTGCTTCTCTCGCTGTACAGATGCGGTCTTGACACAGCTGAGTCGTTAAGTCAAGAAGTCAGCAAGAGACAGTGACAGGCAGGGTTGCCTCCTTCGCTGAGAAATAATAACCGGACGCGTTATAACCCCAACGTTATGATCTCAGCCAGCGGTCGTAGCACAGAGACGCTGTTCGTAAAGTCTCTCGCGGTAAAATGGTTCGTTTTCGTTTGAGGTCTCTATGCATGCCATTTCCCCATTTTCTGTGGTGTACATTCTTTGTCTGGAGTTCATAAAATTAACAAAACTGGATTTAAAAACTCCGGAAGAGTCCCTTGCTGAGAATAAGTGTTGTGTTCTCGGGCTAATACCTGCTATTAAAAAATATCCTTCTTCTTTTGCCCAGATGAACTGTCTGGGGAACATGACACCAGGCAACTACCCTTCGTTTGCGGCGACGCCGGGGAGAGGAGAACCCCCTTTGATAACAGTGCCGCGAGTGATCAGAACACCCAGAAATCTTGACGCTGCAATTGTGGTGGTTTTTTTTTTTTTTTTTTTTTATTCCGCATCTCAGTGGCTACCCCCTTCCATCCTACTTCTCCACACCTCGTTTTTTGCTCTTTTTCTCAGCCCAGCTTAGCTTTTCCTTCTCTAGACCCAAAAGTTCCTTTCTGCTTAAGCTCTTCAAGCCGTCCCCCTCTTCTCCCTACACACCTTTAGGACGCTCTCCGTCGTTCCTGAAAGACGCTCGTTATTAGGAGACATCCACCCCAGGGCGGTGCATTCAGCCTTGACCGCAGCCTGCTTGTCTCCATCTGACATACTGGGAATTCAAGAAGCACACTGGATGAAGGTCCAGATCAAAAGGAGACAATCCAAACGATGCTGAAGTTTGAGCTGTATTGTTTCCCCCTTCTTTTTAAAATATTTATTGAAGGCAACAGTTCATTAATTGGAGCAAGATAGGGCAGCTCTGTTGATGCCAGTGGTATACCACAATTTATAGCAATTACAGATACGTATCACAGTCAAATGTCAACCTAACAGAGGCAGACACTTCAGCAAAGAAGAAAGCCTGTTATGGGCTTGGAGAGGTAGGGATAAGAACTAGAACTGGGACTTTTTTCGAAATCTAAAAAAGGAGGCAGATCTGATTCCATTTGAGGTTTGTGCTATTTCTTATTTTATCCTTGTGGTTCACCAATTCCTCGCTAAACAATAATAGGCATTCCTACAAAATTTGATATTTAGCTATTAAAACGATTCAACATGTTCATAATTTAATTACGATCCCACCTTAAATCGTGTATAACAAGCCCAAGTCAATATGGGAGAATTGCTCTGCCACTTTGAAATCCCGGTGTGGTGTGTGCCCGCGTAAGGCAGGGCAATTCGTGGGCTGTTTGCAGCTGGTCCCTGCGGATCTGGGCCTTTCCCTTTGTTAGACATCTGCCATGTGATCTGTGTGGAGGACTGGAAAGGGTAGCCTTGTAACAACATTATTTCAGGAGGATAATAAGTAGCCATCATAAATTCCTTTTTTAATAGTTTATTGCCGGTTGTAGTCTATTGACAGTGCCTGTTTTATAGCATGGAGGAAAACAGTTCCTTGTTGGCACTAGTCACTAAAACTGTTTGATAGCTCTGGCCCTTTTTAGTGCCTTCAGAGAAAACCTAGTGTCTCATGAAATGAATCATAAATAGCTGAGTTGAAGTTGAACAAAAGACGGAAAGAGGGAGGAAAAAACCAGTCTTGCACTTACTGAAATATGTTTACTTTGGACAATAATCTATTAACTAGTTTAACAAAGATACTTTAAGGCTCAATCCTGCTGTCTTAGCTGGAAGAAAAAATAAATTCCATGAGGATTGTGTCTTGGGCCTTTATAAGGAGGCAGTTTAGCAAAGATGGTCTTTCTTCTAGTTCACAGAGTAGTACATACAAATGTGTCATGTACTTGACTTCACCATTTTGAAAGCAGAAGCAACACAGTGTAATGCTTAGAGCTGTCTTGTCAGTGCTATCCTGTTGTGTAACATTGGACAATTTATGCAATCTCTTGGGACAGGATACAATGAAATTTATCTAGGTATTTAGAAAGGGCTGAGAAAGAGCTGGATACCCACTGGGTCCCACAAAATCCCAACTAGGCTGCTGTGTAACTCTCCAGATGTTGACGTTTAATGTCCCTACCCTGAATCATCCTACTCTGAACCCTAAGACCATCACTCTTATTCAAATCCATTAAAAATCCAGAAACCTGGGGGTCCCACTCAATATCAGCCTTCTCTATTCATGTAGGAGGACTTGCAGTCCTAATGGGCACCATCATACGATTTTGCTAACAGTTTTTACACAGTCTTTCTCTTCCCCCCTTCCCTCCCCAAGGGCTGATGAGTGCAACACGGATCCTGAGACTCCAGTTGCAGCCAGAAATATTAATTTTTTGCCAGTTTTCTCCCTCACCAGCCCTTTCCTATGTGACCTGTCTGAGGAGGTGACTTTTAAGCTCATCTAGGAGACACCAGGAAGATCTGACTCTGTACCTAATTCATTTTGGATGAAATATTCTGCCAGATAGCAGCTTGAAAGATGGGACTAAATGATGGAGCCCACAGTATATATAACACCAAGACAGAAGTGAGAGACCTCGGTTCAATGCTCCCCTTAGCCTCAGAGATTGAAAAATCTTAAATAAAATCTATGTTTCCCATTTGTCATGACAGTATTTAAGCCACTGCCCTTCTTAAGCTCAGCTGCACTGAAGAAATTAACTCAGAACTCAGTGTGATGGAGCACAGCTCTGGATCCTTGGTTTCCAGGTGTTCAGTTATGCTTCTGGTACCTGCTTCCTGGCCTGCTAATACTTTTAATCTAGTGCTTTTATTTTTAATTCCTCAAAAGAGGACTCAAAGCCCCAGAACTCCCATGCATGCCAAGTGATGCTGGTTATGAGGCTAGAGTCATGCTCCTTCACTATGTTAGTCTAAATACTTCATTCCATACAGCTATAAGACGAGTGAGGGAGTGAGGAATATCTGTGCTTTTATGGATAGGACAGATGCAAGTGTGAGCCACCAGCCACTGGGCTAAGTCAGAAAATTAAGCCATCCTTCCCACTTTCAAAGAAAATGCCATAATCCACTTTTTTTCTAAAACTATATGGCCAATGGCAACATTTCCTTCACCTGAGATAAATCCCATGCTCTGTGTGGACCATATGGTCCAAAGGGGCTGCTGGGCCATATTACTCACGTAGGTGAAGACAGCTTCCTACAGAGATATCCATCAGGTGCTTAAACTGCAGAAGGTCAGATGCGATTTCATGTGCTCCCCTGACCCTAGCATTCTTCATTAGCCCCTGATGTACAGGTCTGTGCTCCGTCTCATACCTCCTTGGGCCCTCTTCTTAGGTGTCTATGTACTGTATAGGAAAGCTGGGCACTTTAGGCTGAGTTCTGAATTTCAGTCCAGACTGAGGGTGTTGCCCTAGTTTGTGAGAGCTTTCGTTCCTTATTGTATCACAGTCTCGTGATATTATGGGGTGAGAATTTGTGATTTTTTTTTCAAGTAGGTTCACATTGCTATAGTTATCCCTGCCTTGTTCACTTCAGGGCTAGATTTCTCTTGAACCCTCTTCTTGGACACTCTTCCTGACCATCATCCATTTCAATCTACTTCTCCATCAGACAACATTGTGCCTATGAGTTACAATTGGCAGTGCTTCTCAGTTTTGTCCTAGGGCCAACACAAATCAATGGCCTTGTCTGATGATCTGAAATCTTGTCCCAGAAAATGCCTCTCTCTTCATGTCATCTCTTGAGTGTTGGCACTGGTGACGAAGAAGATCTAACATCTCCCGTTTTGGTGCATGAAGAGAGAGGTGACTTTCTTTAAAAATTTTAGTGAAGAGTCATGATGGTGGAAATTGTGGACCCCCTGTGGTATGATCTGGGGTAGACTTCTCTGAGGACTGTACAAAGTCTGGTCTGTTACAGAATGTGTTGGAAACCTGAGGAGAGGGTCGGGAGGTCCAAGCAGAAGTTGAAAATAAATATCAGATCACTCCTTTATTTCTGGCACTTTTTTTTTTATATTTGCTCTATGCTTTGAGTAAGACCTAAGGGCATTAATAAATGAAATAGATGTTGCAGTAATCCTGTCTGTTATTTGTCAACCATCTGAAACTGCAGATGAAAGATGTGATTGGTGCCACAATGAGTATGCAATGCATATCTTGCCTATTGTTGCTATGCCAAGCACAATGCTCACATGAATAGATCATTACAGCCACACACAGCCCCAGTGAAATCAACTGTGCAGCTGTTTGCATGCAACATGCTACCAGGCTAGGGCCACATGTCCTGATTTGCACACAGTTACACGGAGGTAACTTTGCACTGACAAACGGTTTCCTTTATTTTTATTGCCTCTGAAGCAGACATAATTAATTTTCTTCCTTATTTCATTTATGCTGTAAATGCAAAGTTGCTTGTTATCATTCAGTGCTTGCAGATTGCTGGCCCACAGAAATAAAATAAAAAATAATTTAGTTTATGTGACTGGTTTTTTTTAAGGATTCCAGTCACCTGTGAGCATGTGGTGCAACAGCCCATGTTTTATTAGCATGCTCTACCTTTCTTTCACTTGGGTTTCAAAGTCCACCTGCTAGACAGAGTCAGCAAATCCCCCTTTTCCACTGTCTTAGGACACCTACAATTTTTAGAAGTCTGCAGAAATGGCTGTGCATGGAGAATGGGTACAGGTTTGTTGTTTTGGTGGTTTTTTTTTCTGTGAGATACTCCTTTTTACATATTTTGCTACAATATTTTGTCTTTCCAGATCGTTCATTTGCTATTTTATTTGCTATAAAGTCTTAATCCTTTCCCTCCAGCTTTTCTTCCTGTTGTTGGGACACAGTGAGGTGTGGAAATGCTGTGCAATACTGACACCTGCCAATATCTGTCTGGAGAGCACTGACCAATTTACCAGTGTCTCCTCACGACCTGACTCTCCTGCAGGGAGGAAAATCCTCTTGACTTAAGCAATACTTGGAGCAGACAGGCAGAAATATTGGGGTCTTCTGTGCTTTTCTCTTAAAAATATTTTTGTTCTTTAACTGGGGAAAATAAGAGTAGAGAAGTCTTCCAAACCAAAGAGAAATTTAGAATCACTGAAGCAAAATACATATGCACCCAATCATTTTAGTGATATATCACTTTGCCTAATCATTAACTTAAAATGCCATATAAGAATTTGTAATCCACAGTAAATCGTTTGGTAAGAATGATTTAAATGTACTGCTGACTAATCTAAAACAGCCTAGTTTCCACACTCAGTTGCCTGCCAAACATTGTTTAAGGAAAAGGGGTGTGTGTAATCCAAGTTGACATAAGTTATAGCAGATATAAGAGTCCAATATAGTGGTGGTTTGCAGATTATTGGGTTTAAGAGATAGGAAGAAGTTGACATATTAAGTACCATGAGGATTGCCAGGCCTATTTTGTGCCTTGATTAGGATGCTTTGCAACTCTACATCTAATTCTTCTCAAAGCCTGCCTGGAAATGCCTTTATGACCATCTTATCTGCAATGATACCGGGGAAGTAAAATGACAGTTAATTTACTAATACAAAAGCAAAATAAAGAGGTACCTCTGTGGTAGAGGCAGCAAGTTGCTCTTCTTAGTGTGATGATGGAGGAGTTAGTGTTTAAAAAACAATTAAATCAAGTGTAGTCTGTGCTGAAGTGCAGAAGGAAACACAGAGCAGTGACAGGAGACACGTCAAGTAGATATGTTGTTGAGGAGGGAAACTGGGCTTAAAAAACCAAGGATGATGCTAAATGCAGCAAGCATTAGTAAACAGTGAGTGTGAGGGTGACACCTTCTCTATGCTCAATTTTTTTAATTCAGGTTTTTCTTTGAAAGAAAGGAGAAACGAAGGATATATAAATACTAATTTTAATGTAGACAACAGTTCTTTCAGTGAAGTGCTTCCTATTCACTATCTTGTAACAGATATATGGTTTCTGCTGTGACAATCAAAATATTCCAGAAAATGAGCCACTTCGGGACTGACCAGTATGTTGTATCTTTTATCTTTCCTTAGACTAAGATTATATCAGCACCACAGTTGTGCAAGGAACACAGAGAAGGTCTGCTCCACAGCCACTGCAATGTGATGCAGCACAGCCAAAAATCAACTTTGGCACTCTTAGTAGTCCAGCTGTAGCATCATGGGTTAACTGAATATTTACTCAGCTTTTCAAACAGTTTGTTCAAGCCCTCCATGCTGCCCCCACTACATGATTGTCAGTACCTGAGGCCACTAGAGCTAGCCTTGCTGGCATTTCTGCCTCTTGTATTGCAGCCACAGCAGTGCAATAGATCCTAGCAATTTGGGCAGGGTACCTGTGATCTCAGAACCCTTCAGTGCATTGAAAAACATCTATCCCATGGTGACTGTCTGCAAATAAAGCTGTCGCAGCTTTGCTCTTCTGTGAGGTATAAAAAACATGTTCCCAGCAGAGGACTGATAGGGAAATTAGCTCATTCTGCACAGTCACTATGCAGTTGCTGCAGACCTCCGTGCCATCCACCCCCTCCAATGCTCCTTTTAAAAATACATCATGATCAAATGGGTGTAACTTTTCTAGACACTGTGCAGAGAACAGCCTTTGCAAACTCAAGTGTTAACACACCAGAGGGAATCAATGGGTCTACAGAAAAGCAGAGATTAACAACATTGGGAACACTTCTCACAGGAGTATGGAAAGGAAGGCTCTTCGCTGGGAAGTTAAAAAATCCATTTTATTCATGTATTTTATAGCCTAAATGGCCACAGGTGACTAATGACTTCTGAACTAATGATTTTTGGAGTGGCCAGCTGTAACACCTTAAACTTATGTGGTTTTCAGAGTGTTATTAAGCATTTTCTGACAATCTGGTTGCTTTGAGGCAAATGTATTCAAAAAGCAGATGCATCTAAAATTACTGTGAGAAGGCAGACAGCAAAGAGGGGAGGGGCTGTTATAATATGTTTGAAAGTAGGTGATGTTGAAGGGGGAGGGAAGGTTTTGTACAGCAGGAAGCAAACCAGCCAGGCAGTTACAATGAACCTAGGGTAAACAGTTTCAAGAGAACCATTTGACCTCTTTGGATCTACTTTCTCCTGCCATTATCATCAACCAGCATCTGCATGCCCAGGGGTAGCTTACCTCCCACATAGTGCAGCGTCTAGTTCTGTGGAGCTTTAGCCCCTTGTGCCTACAAGTGAGAAGCCCCCAGCAAGATTTGCTTAACACAAGGTTGGTTGTGGCCATGGCTGGAGTAGCCGAGTAGAGCCCTGGAGAAGCAGAAGCAAATAAGACTCCGTCTGCAATATCAAGAGCTGTACTTGGACCCAGGGATGACTTATTAGGGCAGACCCAAAGGACTAGACAGCAGAGAATGGCCACCCCCGCCTTTATGACATTTCTGTCAGGTCAGACCCACTGGTGGATGTGAGCACCATTCTCACTGAGTGGCAGAGCCTGTCACCTTTTCCTCTGTTTTGGGCACTGCAGAGTCACCTGATCAGAGGCTGGGGGTAAATGGCCCCTGCAAAGCTCCTGACTTACATACAGGTTAAAGTGAGGACTTGTCAGCAGAGTTTTTGTGCCACTGCCTCTCCTCTGGTCTACCCTCCACAGGTGATGATGCAGCAGAGCTCTGATCTTGGCTCAGCTAAAACTGGCCAATGACATCTGATAGGACCTTGAAGGTCAGAAACTGGGCATCATCTCTGTATGCAACCCCTGACTGTAGACAGATGGTATCCAGTGGGCAGGCCAGCTTTCCCTGCAGCAGAAGAGCAGAGACACTGTCTTCCACTCTGGAGCCTCAGCTCAGCTCCCTCCAGGTGTCTTGGGTTCAGGGTCTGCAGCTGCTTCCTGCACTATCCCCTCAGTCCCTTTACATCTTTTTTCAACAATTCCATATCTCCTAGCACAAAAGGAAGACATCCACGTAAGACAGCTTTGAGGCTCCTCTGTTTGAAATTCTTGCCTGTCCTTATTTGCCATTTCCCTTAGTCCTGTGGCTGAACCTGCCATAGCCTCTAGCAGCAGAGGTTTGCCCTTTGAGGTCCTCCTTCCACCCCAGTGTGTCCAGTACCTGTGGTGCTCCTAAGTGCTTGGCCTGTCCCAGTGGTCTGTACTCCCACTGCTGAGGGAGAAAACCCTGCAGAAAACAGCACTCTGGGCCACAGCTTTTCTCTGGCTACCTCAGAAAGTCTTGTCTGCTCAGCTGATAGCCTTGTTAGCTGTGACAAAATTAATGCACAAAAGTGTCATATCTGCATGCATGTGCACATCACTATTTTGTCTAAACAGCGACATCTCCTGACACCCGAGCTGCAGCTGTGTCAGTGGGTTACTACTCCAATAAAGTTGTTGTTGTTGTTACACACAGTAAATGGCCTCCCGAGGGCCACCCTTAACAAGAACCATGTCTGCTCCCTCGTTTCATTCAGTGCCAAGCATGCTGTCAGCACTTAACAGCTATTAATAATAACAGAAGGGATTACAAAACTTCATGGGATAGAATAAAGCCTGCTTAAAGGCAGTTCTTTGAGGGCTGTCCTACTTTGCTTGTATTCATACATCCAAACTGGATCTGATAAAGTTAAAATTACCAACATAATGTAGTTCTGAGTCTGAAGTTTTGCCAGACATTAACTGCTAAGACTATTTCTATAAACAAAGTGCACTTTCTAAAGGAACATTAACTTCAGATTTTAACTGTGATTTCCTGGGGAAAACAGTTGTGTTGGTGAAAATTCAAATATGCAGTTGATTCATATGTTAATTACAAATTATTTATAAAATCACCAAAGATTTCTGTTTGGGGCATTTTCTGGCAGCTATTTTATTAAAATTGGCTTGAAGCGTTCATCATATCCTTCAGCTCCGATAGCTGGTTGGCAAATGGTAGCAAATACCTGATATGAAGGTAATTATTTTTCAGATGCATTGGGCCAATCTGGCATAACTGGGGGCAAGTGACTCTGTTTTAAATGGTTGTGTCTAGGGAACCATGGCTGAATCTATTGAAATATTGCAGGTAATGGACATCTTAGAAGTTTTCACAGAGGGCTGAAAAACTTATTCCTGTACGAAGCATGAAAGGCAAAGTATAACTTTCCACTTTTGAAAGAGGGATTTCTCTCAGTTTTCTGTGGCAGGTCACACAAAGTTAATCGTGCTGGTGAGAGGTGAGAGGGCTGGGTAAAAGAAAATTCTGCTGTTGAGGGGCACCAGATTAGGATTAGATGGAAAATTTATCTGTAAATTACAATTTCTGAAATATTTTTATTATTATACAATCTGTTGTAACTCCTATTAAGCGGAACAATGAAAATAATTTATGGTCTGATAAACAATGAACAATAACATCAACTTCTGAAAAACACCACTGGATACTTTGTTTCTAATATTTCCCTTCTTGTTTTTCAGTCTTCAGCAACTTAATACAGATGTGTATTAACAGGTTAAATCAAGACGTGTGTATTTTAGGCATGCCCATGTGTGCATGTGAATGACACACGCTCATACACCCCAAGATGCTCTACATCGCGTGTGACTTGAGTCTATGATCACACACTGTTTTCTGTCCTCATTGCTTGTACTCTGCGTGTAACTTGACAATATGGAGAACCGTGGAGAAGCATACAAGCAGAGACCCTGTTCTGTGTTCAGGATCCTGTTATCATCTCTATGCCTTTGACAGTGAGTTCTTCAGACTAGACTATTTATCTTGTATTTCCACACTGACTTTCATACACTGTTGAAACAATAGCAAAAAGTAATAGCCAAACAAAAATGTTTATAATCAGTTCTGTTTGCTGGTTGTATAAAAGCACATGATGAATCTGGCAACCATAATATTTTTGTTAGTTGTTTTATGGGGTCTAAGTAAAATCTCTGATTTATATTATTCTGTGGCAGTTTAATGGCGTTGCTTGTTATGAAAAATTGAAGGACCTAACTCTCCCGACACTAATATAAGCAGCTAAGTTCCAGATAAAATGAGCCTGAATTCATTAAGTTACACCTGCACCAACAGTACTCAGGCTGATATTAATTCTGAGCTGATGATATTACAAGTGAATTATTACCCAATTAGATCACAAGCCCGGCTTTGATTATGAAGGCATGTTTATTCACATTAAGATTTCATTATTTGCTTGGAAGCAGGGGCATAGTTTTGCAGCTCATTTGCATTTTTTTTAACTAAACAGATTTTTTTGGTGAAAATAACAGAAAGGTAACATAAAATCCTTCAACATGGAATGCAAAACTAAAATATCTTAGTAATGCTACCCTGTGGGTCACCGCCTCATGGTCTGTATGGCTAAATAAACATTAAAGATTAACACATTTGTTGCTCGATTTCAATTAACCATCAATATTAAGTGCAACACACAAAGCATGGGCTGAGAAGTTAGAGGCATTTAAAACAGGTAGCATAATGTGTAAAGGGGGTTTATTTTTCTTCCTCTAGCTGGTCCCTGGTTCTACCTTTCCTGCCATATTGGGTCTTACCCTCTCTTCTTGACTTTTTCCTACTTTCCATTAAAAGCAAGGCCAAATCCTACTAATTTTAACATGGAGATTGAACAATTTATGAAGGGGCTTGTGCAGTTGCTTACCACAGCAAGAGCCGTGCAAATCTTTTCCACTTTGATGCCCCCAGTGCTGCAGTCTCTCATCAGTAGCTGCATTAGTCCAGTTCCCACTAATGTAGCCCTACAGTAGGTGATTTTTAAGCAAGTTATTCTACTCCTTGTGTGTGTGTGCTGGGGTTCATGTGTATCTATGTTAGAGTATTCTTGTGCTTCACATGTCTATCTAGCAGCTTTTTTGAAGGTAATGGAATTTATTCAGAAATGCGGTTCTAGGAGGAAATCTCAAATGAGTTCACTTGAAAGACTTAAAAAATTGTTTTTAACCAAAGTATTGTTTAAGAAACTATTCACTTGCATCATTTGGTGGGATGAAGAGCTCCTAATTTTTTTTCCTCCACACCACTGATTTTTTATGCTTGGTCTTTTTCTCCTGCCTTTTCTTCTTATTACAGACTATAAGAATAGAAGCTATCCTCTGCTGGCCCTCCCGCAATTCCCCATTTTTCTATCTTTCCACTTTTCTGGAGATTTATGCCTTTGCCCTGTGGTTTTCCTGAAGCTGGGTGGAATTTGATGGCACTACAGTCAAGCAAAGGATTTGCAGGTGCAATTGGTACCACAGCTGCTTCTGTAAGTTCCTTCCTGTTCTTTCCCAGCATATCCAGGTTTTAACAGGCTGAAAAAAAAAAACCCACAAACACACAAGAAGCATTAGACGTTTCACACTACTGCCTTTATTCATCCTGCCAAGCATTCTGTATCTCTTGATATTTATTAGATACAACTAAAGGCCACATTCAAGGATCTTAAAATACAAGAAAAAAGTCCACATCTGACACAATTGATTTTTAAAGATGAAGCATGCACATATTTGCACAGCTTTTACAGACACAACTGTGCTCATTCTGTCTGTGAAAAAAGGCATCAGGTCAAAATCGAACCCTGATGCAAAGGTGCTTTTTGTCCCTGTGGCAGCAGGGTGCTGTCTATGGGTGTCCTGATCAGTCCCTGTCCAGCCAGCTTGGAGGGCAGGGAGAGCAAGCACCTGTGTGTCTGCAAAAGACGAAAAAGACATAGAAGACTTAGTAATCACAAAACACTCAAGCACCTCTGATTTTGAGGAAAAAATCTGGGGAAGTGGAATATATAAGCCTTATTTGAGCAAATATGGTAAAAATAATATTTATTTTCCCTTAATGTTTTATCAGGATTAGTAAAACCACAGTATTGATGGATTACATATGTACAAATCTGCAGATATGTGACTGCACTATTTTCCATAATTTGTTTGTCTTTTTCTGTCCCTTTCTGTGGAACATTTTGCAGGGAACTGTTGTTTTGTGGCAAAAATCCTACTGCACCTCTACAAGTCTGAGGAGGCTTCAGGTTTCTGCTGAAGTCTTATTAGTTTATTTTCCTCCCTCCCTTCAAGTGGCATAAGCAGAGCGAGGCCAACTGATTATCTAAAGAATGTGTTTTTTGAAGAAGATAATGAAACAGTTATCATGATGCATGTGCTGTTGTAACTGCTGCCCTGCTCTAGATAAATGTGGAAGGTGGCATGTTAAATGGTGAAAAATGAATGATGACAAACAAAAACAGCAAGGAGGTGCAAACTGCAGCCCTCTCAAGCTGCCAGCTTTTGCCAGGCCTCTGTGTGAGGCGATACTGTGTGAGCTGGCCACAGTGATGCGTGGCAGGTGCCTGGGGCCATGAAGCTGTGACAAGCCAATGCTGCCCTGAATGCCGGCTTGGCCCATGGCTGGCTGGGTTTGGGTTACAGAGCAGCAGAAAAACAAGAAGGGCACCCCAAGCAGTGTCTGTTAGCATGGAAGCTACCACCAGCTTCATGATTAGAAGTTTAAAATGGACACCTATTTTTTCTTTGGCAGTTGCCTACTCAGATTGCATTATTATATGGGATGACGTTCAGGAGGGCGTTTTCTGACTGATCGCATGAGCTAGGGAGCCATTTTTCCCTCTTTCCTGTGGAAAAATTTCTCCAATGCTTTGCAAATATTGTTCAGCACACAAGCCCACTACACCTCAAAATGAGACTTCCTGTATTTTGGAGGTGTCGATGCTGTGCCCTGAGACCTTTCAAAGTAACCTCCCTCAGTGCTGGGAGAGGCTCTCCCATGAGCTCGCTGGTGTCAGGACACTGAGGCAAGCCTCTCATGTAGGTCCACATGGGTCTGCTCCACCACAGGCAACTCCTGCAAGTCACCCATGCCTATAGGATAATGAGTGTTTCTAAATCAGGCATTTTTGAAGAGACTCTCCCTAAAGTCCCTGCTTGCATGTGAGGCTTTGCATCGCATCACAGGTGTGAACAGAATAATGTCAGTTGGATAACCTGAACTAGAAATACACCCAAGGAAAACAACCTGTGTGTTTCAAGTGCTAATCAGCATTCGGTCCACAGGACTAAGTCTGATGTAAACCTCTCCGATACGCAGTGAATGTGGACACCGGGCTCTCACACCTGCTCTTTCACTTTGCAGACCCACTCCTGCTGAGCAGCGCTGCTTAGATAATGCAGGCACAGCCTGTGAGATCCCACCTGGCTGTGCTGTATGCTTCTCTGCCAGGCACACTGGTGCACACTTGGGGATGGAGCAGCAATAGTGACGTTCAGCATGTCCTGCTGATGTCTATTCGCTCTGACAGCTAAAGTGGAGCCAAAAATGATACTTGCAGCAGGCACAGATTATCTTATGTGCTGTATAAAAACAGCATGCCCTAGTTCTTTGCAAATGACCCTTGGACTTCCCCCTGCTCCTTCATGCAGAGAGAAGTCTTTCCCATTAGGTCAAAGGAGTGAGGAGGAGGGTGCCTGTATCACTGTGCAGCATCTTTCCCCAAGCTGAAGTCCTTCCAGATGTCCACCCCTCCTGTGAGAGCGAGGCTACTCACTTCTTCAGTGATTTCACTGGGTCTTTCACCACAGGTATTTTTTTCGTGAAACAAGCCAACTCTAAAGTTGTGTGGGATCTCGGGGTAATTTTTAATGGCATCTTTAGTGTTTGCGGTAAGGGAGGACAGCCTCAGCTCTCCTGGCTGGAAAGCAGGTGGCATACAACAGGGCGGCAGGTTAAAACGTACCGGCTCCGCATCCTTGCCGCCTGCCGGGCCAGTGGGGACACACGATCCAAATAACGCCGCCCGAGCCCAGCTTGGGCGGGTGAGCCAAGGGGTGGCCCCGCCCCCGCCCCGGCCCCGCCCCCGCCCGCCCGCCGCTGCGGGGCACTGCGGCGCCCCCTGGCGGCGGCGGCCGGACGCGGCGGCGGGGGGAGGGCGCTGGCCGGTGCCGGGGAGGGGTCCGGGCAAACCGCTCCGCAGGCTGCCGGGGTGAACCTGCCGGCTGCGGCCCGGCTGGGGCGGGGGAGGGGGGCGAGGCCCCGTGGGAGCCGGGACTCGGGCTCCGGGCGGAATTGAGGGCGCGGTGCAGCGTCCCCGAGAATCCCGCGGGGACCCCGGCACCGAAGGCCTGCCGTGTGCGTCACTAGGGCTCTTGGGAAGGAACGAGCCCTACTTACAGGTTTACTTTTTTCCCGAGACCCCAATTTCCTAAATCCCGATTCAGTTTTAAACTAACTCTTCGAACGACTTCATCACTGCTGGGCTGGGTCGCCCGCGCGCAGGGGCTCTCTGCTGGGAATGGGTGCGCAGGCACTTGCACGGGAGCATCAGCGGCAGAAAGAGGTACCTCTGGTGAAGTCAGGCTCTTGTGAGAAAGCACTGCGAGACCAAAGCAAAGTAAACCTTGACCCATATATTCCTTTACTTCCTCACAGATACGGCAGCACCGATGTTAAAAAACAGACTTCAGATTTAGATGAAAAGAAGTTCACACTCTGATGCTGCGTTCGGCATGGGGCATTTAGTGTTTTGAAATAGCTCCTTCACCTTAGAGCAACTCTGTGCAGAATTTTTACTGCAACGAACAGATTGTGCTCAGCTTCATACCGATAGACGTGTCTCTGCCCATTTCATATGTTAAACAGCTTATGGACAATATCTTATAAAGGGAGTCATATTAGGAAAAAATCCCAATAACCCATTCAGTGTTACATAGCTGAATACTACTGACAACATTCTGTCACTGTGGCTAGAATTCCAGATGCATCATTCTGCAGGTCCTCAGTAACACTGCAGGCAATGTAGGAGAAGGTAATTTTGCTTAGAGCACTAGTTTAAATGAAAAGCAGATTGAGCAAAATCTCAAACACAATATTCCAGATGCTCTGAAGAGTTAAATCAGTATAATCTAGCAGAACTCTGTCTGTTAACATTGGTTGAAGGTCTGGCCAAATAGGTTCATTCTTTCATTCATCATAGGGCAGAAAGAGATCATAATATGGAGAGGTGAATTCGTGTGGTGGGTATGTCACTGAGGATACAGTAACAAAAGCAAAAAACCCACAAAGATAAAAAAATTATTGAAACAGAAGGTGGAAGGAAGAGGAGGAAGAAAAGCCTTCATAGAATAGTGCTCTGTTCTTAAAAACAATAACCAGCAATCATTGTAGCAAGGAAATGCCACCAGACTGGATCTTCTCAGATATCTGTGCAGCATGAAAAGATTTCTACAGAATTCAGACAGAATTCATTTGATAGGTCAAGGTCATTTTAATACGTAGTTGTTTAAATTTACGTATTCAGCCTTCTCTCTAAAAAGGGGCTCTTTCAATGAACTTAGTGTCTTACCGAAGTATATGTTAAAACCAATATGGAGTCTACAGTGCAACCTGCTGGATTTCTCATATTTACTCTGGCAGTACAATTTGATGTCATAATAATAAAGCTATGATTACCCCTAGAAACATGCTTATGCCACATGTTTGGGAAAAAAAAGAAGAAAGAGCAGCAGCAAAAGTCTGTGGTTTCTGAGTGAGGGAATTTTCTTGTTGTGGGGGAGGGTGATTGGGTGGAAATTTTGACCCTGGTTCTGCAGCTGGATCCATCAAGCCTGACCTCTGTGCTCCTGCAGTGCTTGCTGGAGTCAGCAGAACTATGTGCTAAGTGCAGAGATCTGTCCATGTGGAACTAACTGGGGATTTGGGACCTTCTGGTTTCCTGCTGTGGAGGGAGGATGGGTTCACCTCTGTGTAAATTCTGGAAGAGGAGCAAGACATTTCCATAAAAGAAACATACATTTATTTTTAGATCTTCTGTTCTCTCACTCAATCCCGTAGAGATCATGCTGAACACGGAGCGGCTGCCTTTCTCCAACTACACATGCCTACCTGGTAACACCGGGCCATCGCTGCTGAAAATCAGCATGCCCCATATTTCTCTAGTAAGAAAAACCTTGCACATAGGTTGTAGTCACTGTCCAGTAGCTGCTGCTGCAGTTGCTGATCCAGCTTTGAGTCAGTTTAAATGTTGTGTCCCAAATATGACCTCTGTCAGTGTCATGTCCATCACTGTGGAGCACAGCTGTTGTCTTTTGTCCTTCCAAAAATGCTTTATTTCTTGGCACCCTCTAAGTATACAGGACAGGAAGGTCTGTGCGCACCTGCAGCTCCATGCAAGTGGATGATGTTTGGAATGCACCTCTTCATCCAGAGCTATGTCTCCTGATTGCTAGTGAGGCTGCATGGACACTCAGTGACGTCCAGCTGACGGGTGCATCCCATACCGCCTGCACTTGCTCTACACTAGGCTTCTCCAGCCCTCAGGAATGACACCCATGAGATCAATCACAGATCAATGACAACTGGCAGGAGCTGAGACAGCTCTGTTGGCAAGTAAGAGGAAGTTCATGCATCCCACAATGGATATCTGCTTTTAGCCGTGCTGTTCCAGCCCAGGAGACTTGCCTGCAGGCACACCAGCGGCATACCACTCGGTTACTTTGGATGGTGACCACTGACTGCCCTCTAGATTGTTTTGCGTGGTGCCTGCTCCAGCAGATGTGGGCTGAGAACAGCTCTTGGTTTGAGCCCTTTGAGAGAGGCAAAACTGATGGGATCTTGCATAGGGACATACTGACTGGTCCAGCTGTGTCAGGGTACTTCTAGGCATACTCAAAAGCAGAACTTGAAGCACATGTGGAAATACAAAATAAAAATGAAAGGACTCACAGCATTCTCATTGCTCTGGGGTTTAGAGAGCTCCTGAGCAAAGCTTTTTGGGACCTCTATTCTGGATTGCAAGATTTTTGAGCTTATGCACCTCATCCTTTTTTAGATACAGCTGTAAATCCATTTGTGGGTACTGTGCCTAGAATGATGTTGATCTTGAAAGTTGAACAAGAAACTTCACTGCAGCCCATAGTTGCCTGGGTGCTCTGGGGAAACCTACAGCCTGAGTTGTGTGCCTAGGACACACATTCAAACAAGAAGGGACCTCAGGAGGGTTTCCACCACAGATCTCCCATGCAGTGTGGGTGCAGCACGGAGAAGCTGTGATTGTTAAAGCCCTTAAAACTGGTAGGACCACACATCTCTGTCAAGGCTTCAGAAAGGTGCCATTTCTTTAGGGACGTTAACCTTGTAGTTGTTAGGACTCCTGGTGGGAGACAGTGCTTTGCATCCCATCAGGTGGGGAAGGGAACTGAATCTGATGCATACAGGATCTCTTCAGAGGTCTGTGTAAAAATGTTCTGGGATGCTCCAAAAATGCCTACAGGACTGGGTTGTACAGGTGAACCAAGCCGAGGAAGTCTAATCTGTAGACTGGGCTTATTAATGAGTGAGCTAGTCTAAAGAATCAGACAGAATTAAGCCATTATAGACACTTTCATGGATCAGTCACTTGAGCACTTCTGAAGCTGCCCAAGCAACCAAGAGGGAAAATATATCAAGAATAAATCAAGTGTTTCCTAATGATGCTGAATGTCCAGGAGCAATCATAACTTTCCACAAACATCTTGTGCATTCACATTCACAGAAGTATGAAAAATCAGGCTTCTTGTTGCCGAACCCTAATATGGATTTAGATCATTGACTTTAATAACTTTGCCATTTATAGTTTTGATATTAAATAATTAATAGCTTTGCTATTAAACTGCATAGCAAAGGGCTAATGGATTTTCAGGCTGAAAAGAAGGGATTGGTTTAATATACTCAGTGATACTGAACAGTGTGTCAGTAGCAAGATCTTGCTCACACTTGCTTATCATGAAAGTGTTTAAAGAAAAGATCCTTGGGGATTAAAAAACCAGCATCTCTTAGAATTGTCGCCTGTCATCCATGGTTATTTTACGAAGACAGTGGGTATATTTCCTCATAACGTGGAGGTGACAAGTCATCACAGGTGTAGTCCTCCAGCAGTTCTTCTGGCTCATCAGAACTGTCCTCTGACCTGAAAATAGGAAGAGGAGCAGGCGCAAAAAAGAATTTAGCAAATATGAAGCATGCAGGTAACCTCAGTGCTGCATCCTGTCAGCCTTATCTGGGCAAAGCACCCCCTGACTTGCTGAGAAAATGCTATTAGATGAAGTTTTACTGTGATTCAACCATTTGCTGTGTTCTTTTCATGCAGTGTAGAAGTGTCAGGAGGTGACCATTGTTTTCATGCTTCCTATGCCTGTCACATATATTGCTGAGGACGATAGGACAGTCAGCAGTTTTTCAAACAGAGTTTGATAAATGAAATAGAAGGGACTTGTGTTCTAGGACGGATATAATCCTGAGTAATTTCTATAATGAGAATACTTTTCTTTAGAGGAAAGAGCTGTATAAAATTATTTTGTGTATGATTAAAGCAGCTTCACTCTGCTCTGTGATATCAGTGATCTTGTTTATGCCCCAAAACTAGGGAAAGAGCAAGGGCTGGTAGGTTGCTACAGTGGGAGAGAAGCATGTTGTGACCAGGCGTAATCAGGAGGGAGTGCATCTGGTACCAAACTAATTCTTGCATTGTTGTAAAAATACCATTTGTGCACTGACTCATGTGTTGTGATTGTGTTTGAGTGGATGCCTCCAGCTGTACCTATAATAACCTTCTGGTCAACAGTTTAAAGGTAGTAAGATAAGCATACAAAAACCCCATGGGCAGAAGCATATATATTAATATCTGCAAAAATAACAAGAGATTTAAGTAGACTGAAAATTGAAAGGGATTCATAAGTGAATTTAATTCGGATAAAAATGCTTTCCAGAAGAAGTATGTCTCCATAGTCTTTACTCAAAGAATATTCCTAATGAAGAAAATGTCTGAAGAAGGCTAACACCTTGGACTAGCTTTTGTTTCCTTTGAACCCATACATAGTACTTAAAATACTCAGAAGCCTGTGTCCAAACACACTAAGGCATTTGAGAAGATGTACCTCCGACTCCTGGTATTCTCTGCAGGATATGCAGTGTAGTTCTCGTCTCCGATAAAAGCTGGGTTATCCAGGGGGTAGGCAGGGCAGAAATGGGCAGAGCCCGGGCTGGGAATCGGTGAAGCACTGGAGGAAACAGCACCACAGCAGCTGAGCACCGGGTGAAGGTAGCCAGGACTCACAGCAATGCCTTCCTGGGCTGGGTATGGCGGAGGGATGTACTGTACCACTGTGGCACCATGAAAAGTTATAGGCTGGTTAATGCCGGTGAAGACAAAGGACTGTCCATTTGCAGTCTGGTCGAGGTCTGACATATTTTCCTCTCTTTCTTTACAGGGCTTGCATGTAAGCATGTTAAATTTACAAACAGCAATCAGAACAAAGGTCACCCCAACAGACAGCAGAATAGGCCCCAGTAACTGAGTCCATTCCAGGTGAGTAACGCCATCGTATTTTATCCATCCCATCACGGTGAAAGTGATCCCTACCAGTCCCAAAAACACACCTGAAAAGAGCAAAGTGGCGCCGGCTTTATCTCCATCTGACACCAGGACATCGGATCTGTTTGGCTGATAAGGAGTAACAGAAAAGACATTCAAGGAGAAATCTTCTACGTTGTTGTTGTTCTGCTCCATTACCGAATATAACGTACCTTCTGCCTCAAGAGAAAGGGGGCTTGTAAGGGACTCAGCACAGCATTTAAAGTCGAAGGTTCAGGTTAGTTATACAAGAACTTTGTGCGTGTATAGTTAACAGAGTCCATCATGTGAAAGAATAAACTTTGCTTAGAAGAATAAAGGTCTGGGAAGTGAAGCCTGAAGCGATCACTAAAGACTTTTTGAATTACCACCATTGCTTCCGAAATGGCTTCACCCTAGCATGGGTGCTTATCTTTGTTTATCCTCTTCTTTAATTTGGCACCCACTGATACTTCCTCACTGCGCCCATGCCAGATGGGAGAGAAAGGAAGCTGCAGCCACCACAGCTTTTCTTACGCCCCCTGCCAGCTGATGCATCCAACATATGGGCAGCATACATTTAGTCAACAGCAGTCGCTTTCCTTGGGCCACCACTGCAGGAACCCAGATCTGCAGGAATATGCATGGCCAGTGCTGGAAGTGCTTTGCAGTGCTCTGAAGTGTGACATTTATAGCCACGCCTGGATCTCTGTTGCAGCTCGTTCTGCAGTCCAGAGCTTCCGTGGTTTAAAAAATATCAAAGTAGGCTTTCTGATATTTTGCCAAGGGGGAGGAGTGGGTGGGTGGAAGGGTAAGCGGCAACAGGGTGGTGAGTGCTCAACAGCCTGGGAGAGCTGCTGGTTGTGGGAGAAAAGTTATTTCAAGCCAGCCAAAGCTTTGCAGCTGTTTGGAGGTAGCATGATTGCTCTGTAATTTCCCCTTAATTGTGGATATTTTTTGTTGTGGGATCTGCACCCCTTCCTCAAAGTTTATACTGAATAAAGCCCACATACACTGCATAGCACACCACTGCAGGAATCAGAAAGCATCTCCTGTAATGTTAAACCTGGTAAAGCGAGGGATCTTATCCTGTACTCAGAAGTACCTGGAATATTTTTTTTACATCACAGTGAATTGTTCTGTTGAACATATGTCCCATATATTAAACAGACAGATTAATTGAATGTTGAGATTTTCTGTCTCCTAACAGTTTCAGACTAAAGTAATTGCTGTCAGAGGGTTCTGGTAGAACGTCTGTATAATTCCTTAAGGAGGAAAAAGTCTCCAACTACTTGATCTGTTTTGACTAGCATGGCAGGGGAGTACACACAGGACAGAGATTACTCCTCAGGTGGTAGAACATATAATGCTATTTCCTGCTACCAGCAGCTCTGGGGAAGCAAGCTTATCCTCAGATTTGTAAAATAAAAATAACTCTAGAACTAGAAAACTCACCTTTCAGGCTGCTTCAAAATTTGTAAAGGTGCCTTTAGTCTACTGTGCATTCATATCACACAGTGTGACAACAGCTCAATTCCGAAAGGGGCTGCTCACCAAATTTGGCGCCTTCAGAACTGATGCTGAATGCAACTGCAGATGTGTCTTTCTCATCTGTTAGCAGATAGATCTTGAAGAATATTAGTGCTGGACTCCTTTAAAAAATGTCTGGGAAGTTTCCAAAGACAGTATTTTGTCTCTTCTATTACTGAGGGTGCCAAAAATTTTCTGACAAATACACTGAAGACCACACCTTCCCACAGCACCAAGTCTAGTCATGACTCTCTGCACCACTTGAACAAAGTGTTAGGGCTTGCAATGCAGTGGTTTCGTATGATGACGACTAAATTAGAAAGTGCTGAAATACCAGACAAGCTGTCCTTGTATTGGTATTCATAGCCAAAACCTAAGTCACCTTTAACCTTATATGTGGTAAACTTAATGGAATGAACTTCTGTTACTGCTCTCTGCAAGTCAGGTTTTTCCATACCATGAATCATTCTTGTCGCTGCTTGCTTTCCAACATCCTTTTAAAAGCAGATGATCATAATAGCTGTCTAACTAATGGTATATACAGATGTAATATCACCTTCCTCCTCTCGTTCATGCAAGATCTCTGCAACCACTATTTGCAGCAGGATTGTGCTGGAGCACTTTCTTGGTCCTACGCAATGGTCTTTAGGTGCTGGCTAGAGTCATAGTTTTCCAAGTTGCGTGTTGCATCATCCCATGGCTGACACTCTTTGTCTCTGGCCTAGGACATGACTTCATGGTATTTAAGTGCAGAGTAGAACTGGAGAATACAGGTGGTTTATTCCAAGGCTACTTGTCACTTAAACTTTGAAAATGGGATGGAAAACACTTTCTGTTTTGTGCAGTAGGATCAAAATGAAAATTATACCTTTCGCTGTAAACTGCCCTCTCTTTGTAAGATATAATTTCCTCTAAGCCTCCCCAGACAGTGACAATGCCTCATTCAGGCAGCTGTCAATGTCTTAAGAGATTACTGGATCACACTGATTTTTTGAGGCCAGTACTTTCCTTTGCCAAGTAAGGGTATGTTCTGGGAACTCGCTTAAAGATGCGGATTTACTTAATGCATTCCCTTTTACCTGGAATAACTCCCAGACAAATGAAAACAGTTTTGTGAAACCTAAGGAATTGGTCGAGTACGGTTTTCAGAATGAGTGCTGTTTTCAGATCTTACTACAGTTTTGTTCCCATCTGCTTCAGGGACCTTACCCCTGAACACAATCACTGCTTTGCTTTCTGCTCTTCTACATAATTTCCTATCACCAATGCACACTTGACCTGCAGCACTTGCTGCTGGAAGCAGGTTTTCTGTGGTGCTCTGCACCTCCTCAGTTCTCTAACATGTTTCAAGAGTCATCCTTGTAAACAGTGACAAGTCTTCACTTAATCCTTTCTCCTCTACTTCTGCTATTAATTTTTACATACATATTATCATCCCATTGTAGGGAGGTTTTATTTTCTTACATGCCTGTAATATAGTCAGGGACTTAGTCACTGAACATGCAGAAGATGCTGTATAAGAGAAAATGACACCGTGGTATTGCACACTGATTGGCTTTAAAAAGAGTAGATACAAAGTGTCATTCCATAACAAAACATTCAATTGAAGGGAGATTAAGGAGACAATGATTTGACTAAAAGAGACTTTTTCCCAGGGAAAGGCAACTGCATGTGGCATCTTTAGTGGAAACCATCAATTACATGTGTAAAAGCAGTACCTAAGAACCACCACGAGTGGGCCTTGCACCCTGGGGCCCTGTACTACTGCACTGCCAGCCTCAATGTGTAAATAAGCTGTGAGGAGCAGATTCAGACAGCTGCCCACAACAGCACCTACCTGGAAGGAGGTTTTCTATGTTCCCAGGGAATGTCGTCTTGTCAGCGGGCGTACCAAAATGAAGGTGTTACCATACCTAATTATCCAAATACATGCAGGTGTGATAGAGGGAGGAGCCCAGATCTAGATGAAGACTGTCACGTTCACTGCAGAAACATGAAGGTATTGGCAGAATTGTCTGCCTGGATACAGAAATGCCCCACGAGCTATGACTCTAAGGAGGTAGGATGGGAAAGGGATAGATGGATACAAGGCTGCCAACCATGAAAGGCAAGGATGGGGTGGGTTTAATCCAGTAAGTGTTGCTATCCGAAAAACATAGTATCATTGCAGAGATCTGTGCAATCTGTTTTTCATATGAGTCAGCTTTCCATTTTTTTTAGCTGCTGGTGATGCAGAAAGAGACTTGCTCTAGAGAGGAGGCATCCATTTTTATTTTCATGAATCCTCATATCCAAAGGTTTGTAGTGTTGCAGTTAGAAGCAGAGCAATGTCAGTGCAGGCAGCAAGGAAGAGAGACCTTAATGTACAGAGGATAAGCAATCTTTACCTCCCACTTTGCCTGTTTAAGTAGTGTGAATCAGTAACCAACTTGATTTGCTCCCTAGTATTTGTACATCAAGCACTTAAGCTAACCTTAGGGCAGAAAGGGGGTTATAGCACCATTAGTGTGACAGTAAAGTATCTCACTTCCTCAATAAAAATGCTATTCTGTATTATTTTAAGCTACTTTTATAGTTTTACAAGGTGTTGCTTCCTTTCTAATACAGACATTTCACCCCTACTCCCCACATCAAAAATTCCTCCCACTAATGCTGTTCACCCAGTGGTAGCCTTCAGTGGTGCAGGCAGATCTGCTAGCCTCTTACTCACATTTTCTGACCTTGCTGAAACAGATTTTGACAACACAGTAAGCAAATACTGTTGCCCTGGCTATGTTAGCTCTCTCAGTGCTGAGCAGGTTATGCAGAGCATAACCCAATAATTACCATAATTACCCGGCACATCCACTGAGTTTTCAAGGAATGATTCTCCCAGTCAAAAATAGAAGATGCTAATGCAGCTGTACATTGAACTATTTCCTAAGCGTCTTCTCAAAATGATACAGAAATTCTGTTTTCAATCCTTGTTTTCAGAGGTAACACCTACCCTTCCCAGGAAATTGAGGTGCTGACTCCGAAGAGTAAGGTCAGCAGCTTTCTAAAAGCATGCTTTCCATCTTTCAGAAATAAAGTGATCCACACTGGAGACTTTCAATAGAAGATCAAAACACAATAACCTTGAAGGAAAACAACAAGATCATGTTTCAGTTCCAGAGGACTCAGCTCAGAGTCAACATATTCTACTGGATTGTCTGGTCTTTTGGGTACACCTTGGAACAACTGATTGAGCAAACTGCAGGCAACACAACAGGTCAATACCTTTACAGTTAGCAATCAGATGCGACCATACTTTTTTTTTTTAAATCTGGTGACATATTTCAAGATCTATTTGTTAACACTTTTTGATGTTTAACCTTTTCAGCAAATTAATGTTCACTTGTAATTCAAACAGAACAAAGACAACATGGGTCCTTGTTTGCATGGGATCTTTTAGGTCTTTCAGCTTCTGTACTTGCTATATAATATCATGATAAATCCAGAGAGAGAGAGAAGCTCCTTTGACATGTGCAAGGCTTTGTATGCATAAATTGTGCAGGGCAGTGGGCACCACTGTTAAAAATCAGGTTAGAAACAAAAGCTTTAAAAAAAATTTAAAAAGATGGTAAACCATAGCTTGGAATACAGAAGGCATTCAAGGAACAGCATCCTTGAAAAACTCATTAGGTAAAAAACACTTGACAGAAAAGAGGACAAAATGCCTGCTGGCTTTTGTGGATCCCCATTCTTCATACAGACATTTCCCATGGCTGAGTCACGTCAGTTTAATCAGCTCCCACATACTAAATCCCTCTCTGTGCCGCGTTTGTTCATTACTCTGCATGCATAAGCCCCTCAGCTCTGTTGCTGGCTAAACATACCTCCCTCACTGCTGGTTTGTATTTATGTGGCTGCACTAAGATCTGCCCTAGCATAACTGAGAGAACAATGCAAAGGTGGAAATAAATGGCCAAATACAGTTCCTGAATATGTCTCTCAAGAACTCTGCAGGTGAGAGGCAAGTTCATAAGATGACACGAGGCAATCACCTTTCCCTAGGCACTGCAGAGAACTTGAGCGCTTAATCCAAAGTTTGGCATTCTGTTACAGCCAGGCTCCCTGAAATTCAGCATGGCAGAAGATAAGCTGAGGTGTAGCTGAGGTCCCAGAGCACGCGGGTGTTCAGAGACTCAGCTGAACAAGACAGAGATCACTCTTGCAAGATGTTTTAACGCTGGTAAGTTCACCATGCTAAACCAAGCCCAAACAATAGCTCTGCCACCTTGTTTCTCAGTTCACAGCAAGTCGTAAAGCCTCAAAGGTCAGCAGCAACTCAGTTCCTGCTAATTACTTTTACCTACTACACGCAAATCCTTCAGTGCAGGAATCAGTGCAAACATTCACAAAATAGAAGTCAAACCTGTTGTCACTCCGTCCTGAAGGCAGGCGGCTACCACTAACTTAGGGGCTGCACAGGGAAAGAGGAGCTAAGAGGGCTGTATTTCTGAAGGGTCTGTGAAGTGCTGTCAGTTAAAAACATCTGTTGCATGTGTTTCTATGAAACTGCCTCTCTTGTATTTGCTGGTAAGTAACATCTGCACCTGGAAGATACCATTGCTGAGTGGCACTCACCCTTACAAATAAGCACTCCTTGTACAAACCACGAGTAATGATATTGAACAGCAGTATAATCCCCTTGAAATCAGTCATTACCACAGTTACACTGTTAGCCTATTAAGTATCCTCAGTTTTGCCTTATGGCTCTTAACTGCTGGCTAAAACTGATTTTCACAGGGATTATACTTATATAAGGACCAGAGTCTAAATTAAGCCATGGAGTGTTTGTTACCAGGCAGACCAAAAAGTAACCATTTAAGTTCTCCATAACATAGTTGGTCCCAATCTTAAACACAATGCTCTTAGAGTACATATAAAGTCAATAACTAGGCAAACAAGTATTTTCCACAAAAGTGATATAAAAATAGAAATAAAAACACTTCCTAATTATTCTTTTTCGAAGCTCCAAACAGATTTAATTACAATAAGCAAAAAAGTTGGTCTCTACTTAGTGCCTCCATTATATAAAGAACAATTAAAAATAGAAACTGAATCTGTAACAGAACAAGATGAGCATTTAACATTCTTGCAGTGAACTGAATCCCTTCAGACGACTTGCTCAGAAGCCCAGCATTACCTAATATTTCTTGAAACCCAAATTCATCATTTATGCTTTTTGATGAAAACTTAGACACAGCCAACATTATTGCTTTTATTACAAAATGCAAATAAATTCAAAAATTGTAAATCTGAGTGTACAATTAAATTCAAAAATGAAGTCTAATTGACAGTCCTCTGTGGGCTGGTGTCAGATGTGGCTAAGGAAATAGCTGAAGAAGATGGAGAATACTCATTATTTGTTATTGATGCTTTTTCTTCATATTTTGGAGGTGATTCAGAGGAGAGGTACAGCATCGGTAAAATATCTGAAGGTGAGCTGCTTCCAGAAATTGTATAAATGGTTTCATAGTCTCTAACAGCAGCTGTTCTTTCATCATCTGCAAGCTGTGCTCTATAAAACACAAAACTGCATATTAGCATAATTAATTTTTCTACAGTGTGTGAAACTCCACTTGACTTATATAAACATACATGTATGCACACACTCCCTAAAATCCCCTGAAGCACAGACTTGCACAAGCATTAGGATTTCATTCTATGGGCTACATTATGACTCATATGAAAATTCTATTCCTTCAAATGGGAAGGGCAAACAAGCTTCCTTCTAACCTTTCACATCACCAGTCACAGCCTGGCTTACGGGTATTAGCTGCTTCTGGCAGGGCTATCTCACAATCTTATTAAATCTTCTTCTGATCCTTAGCTCCTAATGTATCTTTCCTTTTGTAGTCTATCACATACACACTGTCCGCTTCCCTTATGAAAGACGGTTACTAGACTTAGAATTGAATGGCAAAACACAACCCTTAGCCATTTGAGATCTTACATGAAAGGCAACTTGAAACTTTTATTAAGCTTTCCAGCAACCCATGACAGATGTAAGGAGTAGCGTTCCTGCTCAGAGATGGAGAAACAGAAGCAGGTGGACACAACTGGACTGCTAAGCTCCCAGTGATAGTCAAGGAGGGCAGCCAAGTATTCACTGCCCTTGTTTCACCATCATAACTGGATCCCTACTGATTGTTCCATTATGGTTCTGGCACCCTGCTCGTCTCGTGCTGGAGCTGACCCTCAGCATATTGCTTCAGCTGCTTCCCAAGGAAAGTGAAGAACTTGTTCCTCATGACTTGCTCCCAGAGCTGACTCTCACCTTTGTGCATGCATCTGTACCCTCACCAATACTGTGTGAGGAGCAGGAACACAGAGCATAGACACCTCATCTTCAGTGCTGTTACTGGTGTGTAATGGTGCGTGTTTATAGGACAGAGAACATACTACAAGACAAATGCTGAAGCACTATATAACAGATTGCAGGAAAAAACCCAACCAAATCAGGATCAGACTGTGACTTTGCTTCCTGCAAGCTCTCTCATCCAGCATAGCCTCCACCACAGCACTTGCTGACAGAACATGGAGCAATGACTGAAGAGGCAAATCATGTTTGCCTAGAAACCACCCACGTATGAAAAGGGTATTCCCTGAAGCTGGAGCTTTGGGATCTTCAACCATAGCACCATGTTAGGAGGAACAAGGCCACTGCTTCTCCTCCATGATAGACCTTGGAAACCAATTTGCACTAGTCAAGATGCTGTGGCTGCTACTAGGTACTGACCTGTGGGAGAGCACTATAGAGTGAAATACCCAGACATGGTATCAACTCACAGGGTTTCTGGGAGGACCCTGGGGAGTATGGAAGGGCAACAGCTACAGTGCTGCCAGCCACAGAATGCCAAAGCAGGAGGCCAGGGTTCCTGCATCCAAGGTTGAGGTGTTTTGTCCACTTCACTAGAAACTGCCCCAACAAGCTGGGCTACCAACTGCCTCTTTGTGCACATACGTTCACAAGACAGAGAAGTCCAGACAGGCATTCAAAGATGATGGAGTTGACGGGATCAAATACAAAGTTCAGAGCACCAGAACTGGACATTTGTGGGTTTGGGCAGTTGATCCAGCTGCAAGAGATTTTGTAGTAGAATGGGTGAAGGAAGAAGGGGTCACCTGGTATGTGCACCAGCAGGGAAAGCCCACAGGAAGTCCAAGGAACTTTTTTGCCATTCCCCCACCATCCTTTGTTTTCCCTTTTTCAGTGCAGGGTGTGCTGCTTGCATTCTTTCAGACCCTCTGATAACGCACACGTTTTACCAAGCACATGGGCTGGCAGCCCACATGTGAACTCAAGGCCTGAAATTATATGGTAGAGAGGACTAGTGGCCTCCAGTTTTGTGCATTGTACTTTTACAGAGAGGTGGTACAAGTGTCACTGTCAGCTGCTTGTAAGGCTGCAGCAGAACACAGCTTTCAGGTATGTTCCCATATTTCTCCCAGTTATCCACTCCAGACTGTTCTAAATGTATTTAAACGGAAATGTTTTTTAAGGGTGTCGATGGACCATATTTGAACTGGCTGTCTCAGGGCTACCAGAGGTCCAGGTTCACACTCAGGGCAAGTCACACAACCATTTGCTTTGTATGTACATCTGGGATGTACATACCAGAAGGGAGTTAGAGCATACGCTGGAGCTGTAGCACAGACAGGATCAGTGTGGTGCCTAACTCCAGGACTAGCTGCAGCTGATATGAAACGCCTTCCAGCTGTGGATGCCTTCACCCAGTCCAGTAAGAATAGGAAGACTTCATGTAAATTCCTTCTTTCAGCAGCAGCAGTTTTTTTTCTCTCCTGATCGCTCTGTGTCTCCTTCAATTGCAGTAGTACAGCTCAGAGCTGATATATTTCACTCGCAGCCTAAGAACAGGCAAAGACTTTTATACTTCACAAAATACAATGTGTTTTCACACAACAGTTTGTGCCTGGTTATGAGAGCCACTGCTCTCTGGAAAGCACTTTTGCTTGATCCCCAACGTCATCTGATCCCTGCATCTACCCTTGTCATCTGGAATTGGCAGGTGTTTAGGGCACCGAGTAGTCAACAGATTCTCATCAGCTTTGCACAAAAAGTACTCTCTCTGAAACAACTTAAGTGGAAAAGGAGCAAACTGAACGAATTGTGTGTGTAGCTAGGGTTTATTAGGCATTGCATCCCTCAGCACAAGTCATCAACCTCAAGCCGGACCTCAGTCAGTGGCAACCAAACACTGAGTGTCTCACTTCCTTAGGTGGTATGTACACGATCATCTTTTTGTTTGGGGCCAGTCCCACTGTGCACTAGAGAGTGTTGTACAGTAGTAAGAAAGAGTGAGTAGGTTTTTAGAGAGATGTGTTTATGCTATGTTAAAAAACAGTTATTTTGAGGAAAGGCAGAAGGACAGACTGGCTTGTCATAATAGCAACAAAAGGAAGCATCTGCCGTCTGCAAAGATGGGGAAAAATGTTTGGAGGAGGGCAGTATGAAATAGAAAATAATGAGTTGTTGTGATGGCGATTGACCAGAGAACAGTGTGCCTTTGCACAGTGCCTCAAGAAACTACCAGGTATACTTCAAAGGATGACTGAAAAACCACAGACATGGCTGCACACAGCATGGTGACAAGAATAAGCACCATTGCTAACAAAAGTATCTTCCTCCTGTGGCATTTAGGTCTTTGGGCAGGAAGAGGGTTCATGTTTGCTTGCTTCAAAGGGAAGATTAGCACTAGAGTTTTGAAAGAGTACCGACATGAGGCACACAGCTGGTACAGCTGGTCATGGAACACTGCCTCATATGAGTGGGAAGTCTGGAGTATAGTGGAAAGCTATTAAAGCAATGGCCTGACAACTACTATGACTGGACACAGCCAGGCAGGCTGGGGCTCTTGCTGCAATAATGGTCCTTAGGATGCTGCAGATTCAATCTTGTAAACTGAAGTCATCCAATGAAGAAGTCCCAAACCACCTACTGACTCACAGATCAAAAATAAGCTGGCATAGGACCTTCCAAAACGTAAAGCCAAGTCAATTCTGTATCATTAAGGGCCTGAAAATAAGTTGGGGCATCTAGCTCTCCTGCCCAGATCTAGTTCTGGCTCCTAGTATGTGGCCCTTGCAGTAAGCTCTTCCACCCTCAAGTTAGCAGCCCACTGGTGGTAACACACAGGGGATAAATAACCCAGCAAGCTCTTGTGGTGCAGAGAACTCTTCAGTCAGTCAGCAGCTCTTGCTCCCTGAGCTTGGTGGTGGTAGCATCTAGCAAATCAGCTGTACTCAGTGTATGGAAGAGTGGCTGCACGGGTTAAGTACAACACCTTGAGAGGAAGTGGGCATTCTAACATCCCCTTTAAGTTCCCTAGAGCCTTCCTGCTCTTCTTCTGCAATATCAAGGTATCCTTTTATCTCGACACACTGCCACAGCAGAAAAAAGGCAGACCAGCACAGCAGGTCTTACTTCCTTAAGGCAGCGAGATAAGGGTCACAGGGAGAAGAACAGAACACACTAAAGTGGTGTTTCCAGGGTCACAAGGCCAGTGGATAGGTGTCATGAAGAGCTCGCTGCATTGTTTTTGCAGAGGCTTCCTAAAATCTGCCAGTGTGGGGTATCATGCCACTAAGACACTGCTGTCAGGGGCACCTTCTCTTAGATGATCTATGGAAGAAATCTGATCTATTTAAATAAAGTCACTGATTTAAGACTTAGTTTTCACTTCAAAGTTTAACCCTCATGAAGGACACTCTGTGGTTCGTGATTCCCCTTTTATACTATGATATTGTAATGCCATTTCAAGTGAGGTATCTGAAGTCGAGTGATACACTAGAAAACTTTGTAGTACCTAGTAAAGAGTCAGTTCACAGAGATTATTTAAGAACATGGTCTTAGATACCTTGAGAAACATCTCAGGCTTCCAAAGACAGAGAAGAAAACAGTCTTACCCATCACTGAAGATAGAGTGGTATGGTGGAGGATTTTCACTTGTAGGCAAATCACTTGACATAAGACAGTGTGTCATAGTTGGTGACAGAGGGTCAGCAAAATAAGGAGGTGGTGGAGGTGGGAATACCATTACAGCATCACCTAGAAAAAAAACCACCAGTTACCACCTCTGAAAAATTGAGCACCACTGTTTATTCTAACAGTATCTTAGAATATTTCCTGTCCTTGGAATTACAGTATGTCTACTTGTCTACATTTTAAGATAAAGTGCAATGATCCTAATGTGGAACTGTTATTTTCTAGGCTGTTCAAGTATGTTGGAGGTATGTTCAAAACCAAACTTCTCCCAAAATAAAGATGCAGCATATTCATAAATGGAAGATTTAGTTTAGAAAATATAGCTGGGGGGGGTGAATGTTCCATCTAGCTAAGAGACACAAACCTCTTCACTATTGGCTGTCTTCAGAAACTGGAAGTGCAAAGGACAGTTACTGTCAGCTCACTTTAAGGGTAGACAAGTATTTAGTTTTCCTCACATATGTAAAATACGGCAGTTCAAGTTCTCCACATCTACTGCAGAGTTATAACAAAAGTATTCAAGTCATTAATGGTTCTCATGACTGATTTTGTGTGCCATGACAGTTTCTCTAATAAATTACTCACAGCTGAAGGCACACTACTAACATTAGAACCACAATACTATTGATACATAATTCACTATTAAGTATACTGTGCAGCATATCTACCAATTTCAAATTTGTAGTTGAGGAGTTTCAATTTTTTTCTTTTTTTTAAACAGATTGCATCAGTCACTGAGCATCAAAAATGTTGAGTGAAGGGGGGGTGTTTTCTAGCCATGTCACCACTGTTGCAGAATGTCAACTACGCCAACCAGGCCTCAGCGTTTCAGTTTTGCTTTTCCTGATGGAAGTATAAGAGGAATCCACTAACTTTGCTTTCTTGCCTTTAAAGACAATCTGAATTCCTTTCTACGATCCTTTGATTTATCCTGGTGGCTGGAAAATCAACTTTAAACCCTTATGTTTTCTGAGGGTTGCCAGGTTACAGGTCTGTACATTGGTTTGACAGGCAGAAAGAAAAAAGTTTTGCATCATGGATTTCAAGTCCAGTCAGTCAGATGACAGTCAAGGAATACTATGATTGACCCATCAATCCTTTCTGAGAGCTAGAAAGTTATCAGAATAATCTATGCATAGAATGTATTCATGGGGTATTAAAAGCATTGCAATATACAGGGGAGCATTCCCTGCTAACATACTACTCAAGTACTACGCAATTACATCTCTGACTGATGGAAGATGTGGCCATGATTAAAAAACAAAAATTCAATACACTGCTTATGAATCAGATTCTCCTGTTTAAGGGGTCAGAACTCAAGGCTCAGATAAACCTTAAATATAGTCACAGAAGTCATTAGACCCGTGATTTGCAGTGTTAGCTACGCCCTTTGGGAAAGGAAGTGGGATTGGACTCATTTGTGCTAGATTACATGGCGGCTTCTGTACAGTCAGACCTTTCTTTTTATGCCAAAGGAGAGGTTTTGTCTTTGAGGGAAAGGTAACTGAACTCACCATACAGAAGACATATGAGACAAAGCGATGTTTTTCTGGTTTGGCTGGTTTGACATGCCAGAACTGACATGCTTAGAGCTCAAATGAGTAATATTCAGAGGTAAATCCTTGGTGGGGAAGAACAGCCCTACTAACTCTCAAATGTAAAGTTCACACGTTATTTACCTACCTACTGTCACCTGAAAAGATTCAGGGCTCTGAGGATGTTCTTCATTTTCACAAGATTCTTGGTCGAGATTTAAGTTTTGTTTCTTTTTAACATGAGCTATCACGAAGAAACACAACCCAGTGAGCACAATTAACGGTCCCATGATTTGAAGTGACAGGAATCCACAGCCCTGGAGGTCCACATCAGAACTGCCGGTGTGGTTCAGCTGTTTGCTGTGCCATCCGGGGCTGCAGCCAGGAACCCAAATGCCCAGGATGCTAATTAGCATACCACTAGTTAAAAACAGGAATCCAAAAATGAGAAACTGGGCAAACTGACAGCTCCCACGACAAAAAACAAGGCTGTACACCTGCTCATTTTGCAAATGTCTTTGTCTTATATACAGCCTGGCCCTTGATCGTGCCAGTAAAACACAAACCAGCCCAGTTACAGCTAGGACAGGCCCAGCAGCCTTAAGGACCTCGTTACAGTCACTGAAAGTTCCAGATGGGCACGACTGGAGAATAAAGACTGAAAGCAGGAATCCAGCGCAGAGCAACACAGCTCCAAAAACAAAAAGGAAAAAAATAAGTTTCCCGTGTTGTCCAGTATTTCCTTCACCTCCTGGTACAGGAACAGCCACCGGATACATTACAACAGAATCTCCTCAAGCAGAACAGTTGGGGTTTTTTTGTGTTTTGGTTTTTTTTTTTCCTGTTAGCATTAAGTGGCAGAAAACTACAGTAGATCTGTGAATATGAAAATATACAAATCAAAAGAAGAAAAAAAACCAGTGGGACTAGCTATATTATAATATTAACTTCTGCATTTGCTACACAGCCTGTATGGTACAGTCTTGGTGTATTTTCTGTTTTGTAGTACCTTCATTATGGATTAAAGGGCCTAATCAAGTTTGCTGCCATTGAATGCCGATGAAAAGACAGAACTTGCTTTACAGTTAGACTGAAAACAACTGTAATTGCTGTTGTACAGCTAAATTAATTATTTCTTTAGTCGCACAGTCTCATGATTAAGGGGACATTATTTTCAAAGGCTGAATCTTGGGAACAAGGACACGCTAGCTTTCCCCTTGAAAACAGAAAGCTAGGGGAAATTTCTGTAGTGAATGGCAGCAAGTGACAGCTCTTGAGAGAAAGAACCTGGATGCAAATGACTATTGATGACTATTGGACTTTTTAGCAAGTAAATCTTCTAATACATACCTTTTCAAAGCATACAAATCTGCTTTGCCTTCCACAAGCAATAAAGACTTTTCTGTTTCTCTCCTTAAATCAGATTCCTGCCCTATACAGCTGCAAGAGTAAGTACACAGAAGATCTTATGGTTCTGTTCTGAAAGGCAAAAAAAAGAAAAAAGACTGTGTACTTCAAGTCTCACTGATTCCATAGTTAGAGCTGGTAAGCATACTGCTCCCACACTTCCATTCCACTTTCCCTACTCCTGAATCCTTTGTATATGCTCCAAGCTTTAAAAAGAAATATAACAACAGTGGCTCCCAGAAGGCTTCTGAGCCCATAGGAGTCTAGATTCAGAAGTAAAACAGAAGAAAACAGAAAGTAGTGCTGAGGCCAATAAAAGTCCATATGATAGTATGGATGACAAATCTGGATGTGGACAAACTGTTGCAGGGAAAACCTGAGTGAAAGTTAGGACAGAGTGCCACTCAGTGAGCTCTAGGAAAAAAAATATTTCTGCCATTATGCACAAGGGAATTTGTGCTGTACTCACACTCTAGCCTACAGGGCTCAGATGGACACCTGTACTCCATACCACAGTGACTAGCAACCACAGAGACCTCAGTCCAAGTGGCTACCATCCATCAAAAGCCAACCTGAAAGCCAGGAAAATTTCAGGCTATGAAAAATAGCAAGCCTGTATGGACTATGAGAAAGCTATCCCCTCTGAAGTGTAGGAGGTACTTAAGCATGCTCATATTGCACTGTTTTAACACTGCCCTCTTCCCCTCACCAGCAGTCTCCCATGAAAGACCACTTCATCTACAACTTGGATACATCAGGAAGGATATATAGGGACTGGAGGAGCTTGTCACAGATGGAAGCAGGGAATTGGCTTAGTTCCTGCCGTTTCTTAGTTAACCTTCAGCCTTTCCTCTACCAGCTTCCACTGCCCTGCTACTAATTCAGATGACTAGAAGCTAAAAATGAAGTTAGATTGAATCCTTTTTACATATGCCTCAACATCAGTTATTCCACAAGAAAAACAAAGTATTATGTGATTTCTGGAAGCAAACTGTTGAACATGTGTCAGCCACAACAAACCTCACCTCACTCCCCAGTAACTGCAGTGCCCCACTGGGATGAAAAAACACAACCATAAAATCCACTGGTCATTCAAAGACATAATTATCTGTCTGCAATGCAAGGCAATCTATCGAGTCACTTTACTTAGCCACTGTAAAGGCAGGACCCAGTTAAAGAATTGGCTGAGCAGATATATGAACGATGAAGTTTATTAGATATTTTACTGCTGAACATCAAACTAGACCCTCAGCAGCACAGAAGGCAGAAAGCAGCATGCAGGTAAAAGGCTCGATAAGCATGAGGCTCGATGGGCGAGGAAACAGGCTGCACCACATGGCAAGAAGGCCACTGCAGGAAGCCACAAAGTCTCCCAGCTGGCTATCTTGAAGAACAAAACTGATGGACTTCCTTAATGCATCCCATCACTGCAGTCAGTTAGTTTGTAAACTATGTCTGCAAAGTGTTTCTTCGCTGGTCTGAACGAAGTCCAGAAAAACACCATGGTTGTAAAGAGCACTAAAGCTAGGACAGTATCTCACAAAATAGAAATTGAAGGAATTCTGATAGATTTCAAACTGAAGACCTTTAACCAAGCACACTTTCAATACTGCATTAGCTGGAATCAGTTTGAAGGCTCTATTTCTGAGCAGAGAAAACGGATTGGGTTGGTCACTTCTTCCTTGACTTCACTAGTCTTTCCTAAGGTAACAAAATTGTTTCTCGTAACTGCATATGCTCCTTCAGGTCTAGAAATTTCCCCCAGTTTCACGATTGATCTGAGGTGACTCAGATTTACTGACCTACCAACAAATGCACAAAACCTAGTAAAGGGCCTCTGAAATAGAAAAAAAAAACCAAAACCCAGCAAACCAATGCAGCAAAGTCCAGTTTAAGTCACAACTGTCTTGAGATATTTTTCTGCTGAGGCACATTAACCATTATTACAGCAATACACTATAATTAGAGAGAACTCTGAATCCTTTCTTTGCAGTTCCCTCGAGGAAAGAAAACATGGACATAAGTACAAGTAAATTAGGACAAAAGGAAATAATGTGAAGGGAAAAAAAACTCAAACATTTAGCCCTTAAAAAGAAAAATCTAGAGATTTGTTGTCATTACTCCAACACAGCGCCTGCTTCTCTTCCACCAATCTTCTTGTTATGAGATTAAGTTAAAACACACATTAGAAATGAAGCATGTGCATATTTTCTTAATTCTTTCAGGCCACAAAAGAAGGAACATTGAGAACAGTCTGTTGTGGCTTTGAAGATGAAAGCCACATATTTCATGCTGCAACATCCAAGGGAGGACTAATTGTCATTTACGCTACCACCAAATATTAATAGAAAACCCAATGCAAGATTAAGCTTTATTTCTTGTGTTTCAAGAAGAATTATTTTAAGAAAGAAGCAAGCCTTATATTGACTTTGTGCCTGAAATACTTCCATTAGATCTGGTATCTCCACAGGCATATTGACATAAGGGAATTTTCCCTTCGTATTGACTCCAAGTCTGAGAGCAGACACGGAAATACCAGATCAGAAACTGCTAGAACAAAATCCAGTAGTGTGCAGGCAGTTAAGTATGAGGGAAGAGGGAATTGGAAACACAGCTTGTAAAGGAAGTCTGGTTATGAGCTTAACTTAAATGATATAGTGCTTTGCCCTTTTTTAAGTCTGGCCCATGCAAGGTATATAGAACAGGAAATAACATCACAATTTCTTGTCATTTTTCTGTGTAACACTTGTAATACAAGTTTTACATTATGGACAACTCCAAGGATTTTAAAATACAAGTTTTTAATGATGAAACTGGGACTTTTTGCTTTCAGTTTGAACCTTCAGAGTTCATATTGTCCAAGATTTCCACAGCAAACACCAGGGCTATAAATTTATTCCCCCTTACTCATATGAAATTTGATAGCCTCATGCAGTCATATGAATTCAGGAACTGAGGATTAAAAGAAAAAAGCATTGGAAGAATTAAAACACTGCTGTCCCTCTGCTTTATGTTTCCCAGAGTAGGCCCCATTCTGCTCTTTCACTTGCAAAAGCACACAAGTAATTTCAAACAGAAGGATCAGGTCTAGTCTGTGTTGTTATTTCAAAAACTACAATACCCTGTCAGTTGTAGTCCACAATGGAGACCCCATTAGAAGTCACAAGCCATCCTTTTCAAGAGTTTTCAATTTAAATGCTTTCACCCATATCTCCAATTTTTGAACTGCTACCAGAAAGTTGCCACTGCCATTGTGTGATATTTTTCTTCCGCCCTTCCCAGGTTTAAAATTAAACCAAGACTCCTGATAGGACAAGCTACCTGAAGGAAAAGTCCTCTCAACTTCATTCAGTGTAACTTCCATGTCACAACATGAATGGCTCTCCACTTGTTCTCACTCTCTGTATCCGATTTCCCCCTCCATCCACATCTGTGACTGTACCCATGCTATTTCCTGTTCTTTATCATATCACAGTTTCCCCCCTGAATTGCACTCTTAGCTTGACACTCAGCAGAAGTACCCATCCATGAGCACAGCTGGTTAAACTAAATTGGAGTTTGCCACCTTCATCCGCACTCTCTTCCCTCCCCATGGTGTTTTTTCCTCACATATATGAGAAGCTAGGGGGAAATCCCTGACAGGATGTACTTGCAGTTTCCTACTTTCAAGCAACATTAAGACTACAAGTACTAAAAAGTTTTGAGATGACAAGTATATCCAGTCTGACCTCTTATGTATGCAGTCTCTTATTAGTGCCTGACAGCACTCTCACCTCGCAGAGCATACAACTCTGATATTCCAGGAGGATTCCCAAGATTTAGACACTGTTGGAAAAGCTCCTTAAGCAGGGAGCAGATACCACAGAGAAACTCTGCCTATATGGTTTCACAAAATGATTTTGACAGCTCACAGCGTAAGAATGGTACCGCTATGCTGTTATTTACGACCATTGCAGGTGCCGCAGGAGTCTATGTCCGGAGAAGTGCTGGAAAGCAGCTGCAGTAGAAATTTCCAGAAAATGGGATGAATCCTGCCTGTCTTCAGACACATGTGCGCCAGGGACCCTTCTCATCACAAACCAGCAGAGTCAGGGATTCTGACCTGCACCAGACAGAACTGCACTGTGAAGAAGCTGCCAACTACTATCCATGTGGGCTACAAGAAAAAAACAGCTAGAGTAAAAGCTGGTCCACAAATGTTCCCCACCCACTTTGGCAGCGAAGACAGTCCTGATGCCGTGGTTGGATGCAAGGACCCCAAAAGGGTGTCTAGACACAGAGAGGGGCTTGCAAAGCAAAGTTGGGTAATTCATTGGTTGGATGCCATGCAGGCAGCTAGGACAGCACCTACATTCAACAACAGGCTCTGAAGGGTCCCATGCGTGTGGGATGGTTTTTACGCAACACACTGGCGGCACACAAGAGCTGGGACAAAGCAGCTCCTGTCTTCTGCAGTACCTGCAGGGAGTCTGGGGAGAAGGTAGACAGACATAGTTAAAGCCAGAGCTGACTCTTCAAGCAGGTAACCCAACAGAGAGCAAGTTCTGGGAAGGTCTGTCCCATGGGGCTGATGTACCTTGAAGTGGCAAAAGGCACAGGCAAAGAGACTTACAGACCGTTGACAGGATATGAGCGTGACCATCAGGAAGATGCAGGACTCCAAAAGCTGCCCAAAGCCTTCCTGTCCCAGTTTCCTGGGGCATTAACCATAGCCAACTAATGGACAAGCAATTAAGCTCTGCTCCATCTGGGAAACCAGCATCCCATGGCATACCCCTCCTCATTCACCAGCCCTTCAGGCATGTTCCCTTCTAAGTCACTGAATTTTCTAAGTCACACTAAGGTCTTCATCAGGACGAACCATGCCCTGAAAGAACAGCTCCTGTGCATCAAGATGGAGTGAGGCAGGGCAGCCTGTCTGACACCTCCCTGCAAGGACACAGCACCTGGCTCACGTGGGGCCTTCCACCCCAGCAAGAGCCTCCTCATCAGTGCCTTCCCATCCTATACCACCAGCAGCAACGGGAGCATTTAAAGTCAGCAGAATAATTTGCAGAGGCCCCTTCTGAGACATCCGTTCCTCTCACAGAGGTGGCATAAAGGTCACCGTGGGGAAGCAGTGGCTTTTCTTACCCCAGGACATTTAAGCCCTGGATGAGCGACACGCGGTGCACAGCCCTAACCGCCATCCTTGAGGGGAGTGAGGAACACGGCAGCGACAGGGCCGAGCTGGCAGCGGCTGCGGGCAGACACGGCACAAGCCCACCCGCCCGCCGCGGCCCCGTCCCGGGGGGCAACCGGCGGACGAGCCGCCCTCCCGACAGAGCGCCTGCCCGCCGGGGGGCCCTCCTCCGCGCACCGCGCCCTGCCTCCTCGCACACCGCCGCTTCCCGGCCTCCCCCCACTGCACCCGGAGGAGCGGCCAGCGACCGCCCGCCATTTTCTCGCCGGCCCCTGTCGCTTTCTTCAACGCGGGGGCTATGCCGCCCCTGCGGCCAAAAGGAAGAGCCCAGCCGTGGCGGCGGGCAGCGGAGCGACCTTCGCGCACCGCGGCACGGCCCCGGAGCAGGTGCGGGGAAAGGTCGGCGGCGAAGGGCTCCGAGCGCCCTCCCCTTACCTGGCCGCGGCGCGAAGGACTGCCGCGGCGCAACCGGCGCCGCTATTTAAGCACCTGCGCCAGGCAAAGCGCACCTGGGCAGGGCTGAGCCGAGGCAAGCGGCCCCGGGGGACCGTGGGCGCGGCGGTGGTGGCTGCTGCGGCACCGCCTCCCCCGGTGCCCAGCGCCCCGCCCGGTGGCGGCCTCGGCCGGCCGGCGTCGCCCCTCTGCCGTCCGTCCCCGCCGCGGCTAGGCCGCCTCCAGCCCTTTTGCGGCCCGCGGAGAGGGGGTGGCCCGGCCGCCTCTTGTCTGCAGCTCCGACCCGCCTCGGGGGGACTGTGCCGGCTCCACGTGGGGCTCTCCCGCTGCCCCGGCGGGTGAGGAGGAGGAGGTGCGAGGCGATGCCATCTTAGGTCCACCCCTGGAGGAGCTGAGGTAGCTCGCCGCCCCCGGGCGCTGGAGGCCGGGCTGAGGGGCCCCGCCCGGCTGGTTGTGGGCCGGCGCCGGGGTGGGGCGGGTGACCTTGCCGCCCGGCCGGGAGACCTACCGGCTGGTGGGCTGGAGTGCGGGCGCAGGTCGCTGGGCAGGGCTATTGCAGGACCCTCTGAGGCGCGCGTGCGTGCGTGGCCAAGGGCTAGTGTGCCCCTCCAGTGCCGGTGGCTTCGAGGTGAGGCAGGTGAGCATCCTTCTCAGGGAAGCTGTGCCGCATCTCCCGTCTCAGGAGCCCTCCATGTTGTTCTAGTTACCCCAGCGTTAGCCATACTTCTGCACACCTGGGAACTGCTTAGGCATTAAAGACAGGCCAAGCCTGAATGTGACTGATTTCCCTCAGTGGTGAGCCAGTTCAGCCGCTGAAAATGGGAGAAGATGATGCTTTCTCTCTTGCTTGCTAGGTGCAGGCAGCATGGAGGGGGAAGCTGGCTTTGGTAGCAGAAATGAGAGCTGTGAAGTGTAAGAAGCAGCTGTGCGAGAGGACGAGGTGCCACAGGAGGAAGGTCAGGGTGTGCCACTTGTAAGTGGGTGTAGCAGTGGTGGGACCTGAATGACAGCAGGACTGAAGCTGCCCCACTGGTTAGGCGCAGGCTGGTAGCTGGTGAGGTGTGAGGGAAGCAATTTGGGTTTATGTGAGTCAAAATCAGAGGAGCTGGAACAGGAGTGAAAGGTGGAGTGATGCCTAGGAAACTGATGACAGGAGGAAAAGAGAGCAGATTAAAGTCTTGCGTGACGTGGAGATAGTTTGTTTAGACTATGAGATTGGAATAAAATGGGATATGTAGGTTTTTGAAAGAGATCTGTGTTTGGGTAGGGAACCAGGGAGAACTTGGAAGTGACTGAAGAACGAAAGAGTGCATGAACATACATGTGGGGTGTAGGGAGTAGCTTTTGATGGGGTAGAAGGCTTCGCACTTTCCAGAGCTGTAGATTCCCAGATGTTAGTGACCCTTCGCTCTCTTGACTGTTTTATAACCCAGCTCAGCTACCACTGGAAGGTGGGCTTTAGTTGTGAAACACTCAGACACACCTGTGAAGAGTCTTATGGTAAGGAGAGACTGGGAAGTAATGATTCCTCTATTCTGTGAAGAGTGAAGTTATTTCAGTGAAGAAAAAAAGTAGGGAATTTAAAAAAAAGCCTGGCAAGAACAAAAGATGATGAGTACTGGAGTACTGTTTGTTACAAACTCAAGCTGAAGCTGAAGTCTTGCAAGAAGTGAAAGATCATCAATACGTATAATGAGACTATTTTATAATTGACAGCATTATAACATTTAAATATGTTTATATGGCAGTTTTCTAATATCTGGTTCTAATGTTGTTCCACCATAGAGCTTTAATAATTAAAAGCACCCCATTTCTATGGTGCTGATTTCTGTATGAAGTATTTTGTTGGGCTAAACTTTCTTCAGTTGTCTGATACCATTAAATGATTGGACCACTGCTGTGATATATGTTCTCTCTCTTCTCCTGTTATGTAAATACTTTTTTCCTTTTGTGTAAATACTTCTTGTACCAAACCTAACATGTCTTAATAATGTCACTTTTTGAAAAATAAATTAAAAACAAAGAGTCAGTCTTGATAAAAATGAGTAAGTTTACTGGCTAGGATCTACATGCAAATGATTTCTCTTGCCAAAGCTTGTCATCAGTTTTTCCCCTCTGTCCGCCACTTGGGTTTCTTCTAGTGTTGCATTTCAGGATTTGACACCAATGATGAAAGAAGGGATTTCAGGAGTATAATTCTTCAGTTCGTGAGATTATGATTCTGCCTGGTGTGAGTTTTCAGTGGATTAAGTGGATGTTGATTCCTGTCACATGACTACAGTAATAAAGATGTAATCTTGAGCCATTATCTTGTGATTTAAGATAAGAATTATTTTTTAAACTTTTTTTTAAAAACTTTTAACATAGTAACTGTTTAGCTGTGAGTAATATGTATTTTAATTCCAGACCCTAAGAATTTGGCAAAAATTGAGCTAAACTATTTTTCACTGTACAGGAGAGTACTGAGAGAGTTGTTTGCGTTAAGTCTGGACATAGTTGTATGACAGCGTGTTTTGGATGTTGATGCTAATAGAGAAAATAAAGTATTTTGGTTTGGCATAGAAAACAGTCCTAGAGCTGTGGAAAGCTACAGTGCATTCGCATGTGGAGCATGACAGGGAACCCAGAACTACCAGGAAGTCACTGCTTTTGAAATTATTTCTGGGGTCACAGTCGGTGACACTTTGTGAAGATGCTGACAAGAAGATTACCACTTGGGTTGATGAGCCGAGAAATACAGTTGTTGATTATTCATTGGTTGGGAATTAGTCAAGGCTGGTTTGATGCAAGCCACTGCTTACACCAAAAATCTGATGAAATATAAATAAGAATTACTAACTTCGCATTCCTTTTTTTTTTTTTTTTGTATGTAGCAAACATGCTGATAAATGGCAAATTCATTTATGTGGTTTGGATTGTTTGCCTGATGATGATGGTCTCTAGAAATGACAAGTGCAGTAAGACTAAATGCGTCTAGAAAAAAATTCCACTGTGCAGAAGAGATGTTAATCTATTATGAGCAATATGAGACTGGTCAATAAAATCACAGCTGTTAGAGTAATTTTTCTCTTTTGAGATTGGTTGTAAAAAATACTGGATGTGCTGAGACTGTGCCTTAGTTTGAAAACACTAAATATGATTTGCAGAACCTATCCAGAAGTTTGAAAACACAGTGAGAGAATCCAGGCTGACCTAAACTGTCCTGATGACGATGTAACTGCTAGAGAAATATGTAGTGTTTGTAATTCACAGCACACTTGGAAGCTTTTCTCTTCTGTTTTTCTGAAACCGTACAAGATCCTTGAGTCAAGACTGGTGCTACCAGCTTTGTTTCACCGAGGGCTGCTGAAGAACGCATGGAGGTAACACATAGTAAATTTTACTTGCTTGCTGTGACGGGATGGACCAAATGAGATCATGGTGCAAAGTCAAGAGTGACCCAGTTCTCCAAGCCCCATTAAGTTCTGTACAGCCGGTTCACAACAAGCACTCGGTGTGCAGAGAAACTGCAAAGCTCACTTGAAGAGCTAAGAACTGTATGTTTTGGTTTATTTAAGTTCTGGTAGACTCAAAAGAGCTATACTTAGAATTATGAGGATATAAGGATGTTTGTTTTATTAGGATTGTCAATTCATAGGCTCAGAAACAAAAAAAAATGTTGCTGCCAACATTCAGTAAACTCTTGAACCAAACTTAATTAACCCTGAAATAGTTCTTCTTTGCAGTTTGGCATATAGCTACAAAAGAACCACAGAAAAGGGTATTGTGCTGGCTATAGTGGAAGAGGGGATGAACTAGGCATTGTCACCCTCCCTCCAAAACAGCAGCTGACTGGGTCTGTGGCACTGCAGCGCTCATGCAGTGTGCCCTAGTGACCCGTGAAGGTCCCTACTCCAGGAGGACTGGAGAAAGATCCAGTAAGAAAACCAAGATGACTGCTCTCTTCAGGGCCTGGGCATGCCAGGAGTGTTTGTGGCTTAGCTGTCAGTCACTGCCTCCTCTTCATAAATAATCTTTCCACCCTTACCCCATCTCTCTAAAAAGTGTGTGAACGCAACGGTCTCATTCTATATATCTGTTATAAATGGTTTCGGTTGGAAGGGACCTTTAAAGGTCATGTAGTCCAACCCCACTGCAATGAGCAGGGACATCTTCAACTAAATCAGGTTGCTCGGAGCCCCATCCAACCTGACCTTGAATGGTTCCAGGGATGGGGCATCTACCACCTCTCTGGGAAACCTGTTACAGCGCTTCACCACCCTCATTGTAAAAAATTTCTTCCTTATATCCAGTATAAATCTACCCTCTTTTAGTTTAAAACCATTACCCCTTGTCCTGTCACAACAGGCCCCACTAAAGTATGTCTCATCTTTCTTATAAGCCCCATTTAAGTGTGAAAGGAAATGAAGACATTTAGAGAGAAGTGATTAAAGATTAATGAAATTCAAAGAGGTTATGTATTAACCCTAATAAAAATAAACTAACTTTGTTTTGGCCAGGAGAGGTAGACGCATATCTCATATCTGCATCTTAATTTGTTGGGTTTGCTTATTATGCTTGCATTTGATTTTTAAGAGAAAGGCGTGACAGATACTTCATCTGGTGGTCCTGGTAATCCTTAACCTGTTGCACTGCACTGTGATGGCACTGGGATCAGGAAGTGAAGTTAAGCCCTGTGAGTGCTCCTATGTGCTGCACCCGTCAGTATTGAGGTCTGTGGCCTCCCCTCCCCTGTTTGAGGGTTGTGCTGCCTGTCATGGTCAGGAACTGAAGCCTGGAGAAGGGCAGCTTGGTTGTGCTGAGGAAGGAAGCAAAGAGGGATGCAAAGTGGGGTGCAAAGCTCTTCCATTTCTTCTCATCCAGCGCATGCAGAGACTCAGTCTGGATGTGAGGAAATCTTTCCCTGTGTAAGCTGCACATTTCTAAAGCAGTCTTAAAAGACCTGTAATTTTCTCTTCAAGAGTTCATCATCAGTACCCTTATTTAAAAGGAACACAAGACCAGTAGGTTGGGTATACGCTTAACCAGGAGAAAATGCACGTTGATGGGGTGTCATTGACTGAGTTCAATTAACTTTTAAAAGTAAATAAGTAAGTGGCCCCTGTCCAGGAGAAAGGACTCCAAGGACTGGGTGTTCATTTCTAGTCTAGAAGGTCAGACTGCTTACTTTCTGTCACCTGGAAGTCTTGTATGTTGGCTTGCCCGAAGTCTACATCCAGGTGTTTTTGTCCTCCCATCCTATTGTATTTTCCAGAGCTGTAGGTGCTGGTTTTGTCCTTGCCCAAATTACAGCAGAGTTTGAGTAAAAGAGAAACCTTGAACTTCTCAGACTGAGGGCAGGTCCCAGCTGGGAGTTTTTTTGCAGGTGAGGATCCATTTGGAAGTATACAATGAGATCTGCTTTTTTGAGGTTCGCACTACTGAAAGTCCTTGAGTTGAGTGGTCAAAATGTGCTGGTTTACATCTATCTCAGTGAAAGTATCAATATTTGTACAAGAGAGATGGTAACACTGTGTCATCAGTGTGTGATATCAGAGCTAATGATGATATACTTAGCCCTTTTGGATTGACACATGTTGAATGGGAAATAATATCTCTTACAAGGTTATAGAACAAAAGCTTACCAGGTTGTGTGCCAGATGTTATTGGCTCAATAAATATTCTGAGCTCTCCTTTAATTAATCTTCCTTGGTCAGTGTTATCCAAAATTACCTTCTGAGTACAGTTTTGGAAAACACTTTTGCATTCGAATGTTCAAGTGGTGGTGCGTAGCTGGTCATATTGTACTTAGTGTCTTCTGTCAGTGGAGCATTGAAATTATTATTAACCTTTTGACTAGATAAATTTATCTCTGTGACATACATCTGTACAGCTTTTTGGCTGGAAAACCATTTGCAAAGGTGAAGTTGTGTGTTACAGTGCAGGACTTACAGAAAGCCTCCAGTACATTATAAACAGTGCATCTGATACGTTTCTTAGATAAGTTAAATTATCTATCAGACACAAAAAATTAAAGCATAGAGTTGATACTACAACTTGAGGAAGGATGAACTTCCTGGGGTGTGAAAACTTTTTTTCTGGGGAAGGGAAATAACAAGTCTTAATGAATTATGATTAGTTCAGCAGTCCTTTTTTTTCTTTTTTTTTTTTTCTTAATACTTGTAATTAAATATAGTTTCCTTTTGGACAGAAGTTACCAGGCTATTAGATCTTCGGCTTTTACTACTTATACCATAGTTGCCTGTATCTTTTCTATCTAGATTCTCACTATTTCAGTATCTAATCAGTTCTTTCACTTTCTAAGCAACTTTTATGTTCTGAGCATCCTCGGTGATATTTAGCTTTGTTTTGATAGTTTCACTTATACAGGGGAAAATCCTCTTTGAATTTGGTTTCACTTCTCTTGAAGACTGGGACTTGGGTATATTAGAAAAGATAAACCTAGCTAACAGTGAACTGTGGTTGGGTGAGGTAATCAGGTTGTCGTTGCTGTTGAAGTTGTGTCCCCCTGCCCTCTCCCCGTAGCTGAAGTGGGTGCCATTTTGGTGCCTAGCAATTGTGACAGCCAGGTAATTAAAAGAAAAGATTTAGATGCTGCCAGATGTTTGACACATGACTGGGACTTGAAGGAGATTCTGGCTTTTGACTTATGAACTATTTTTTCTCCAGTTCTTTACTGGACTACTCCTTTTTAAACCTAATCTTGAGTACTCAGAGAGATGCTTTTAAGTGGAACATACAGAATATGTTGGAGGTGTCAGTGCAGGTTGTGACCGCAGTTGTCTTCTTGCTTCCAGCTGTTCGTACTTAGGAAGTTCCTGAGAGCATGGACTTTTGCATGGAATTCATTGCTTCATGAACTAACCAAACAGGTGAGTGAGTGATATATGTATGTGGGTTGCTCTCAAACAACAGAATTTTATTTTTAACAAGCTTACTTAGTATTCAGAGAGGAGGAGTACTGTAGTGAATTCAGATTTCACTGTATTTCATTGAGCAAGAATAACTGATCTTTGTGGGTAAATAAAATCAGCTATGTAAAGTTCAGTTGCCTGCTGATATCCCCAGGCCACACTCAAATGAAGGCATCACATGGGGTATGTTTTAATGCAGAGCATATTCCTGAGAGGGTTTAATGATGTCTTTAATTAGATATATAGAGAGCTGAAGGAAAAATAAGAATTCTGTAAGTAAAGCACTGTTTACTTAGTAAGCACTGTCCCTTAGTAATGCAATTTTGACATACTATGTCCTTATCCAACATTTTTTCTTGATTAATTTTATCTAAAGCAGACATGTGCACAGAGCATAAGGTGTTTCTGTTGTGTAGGTGATTGGTCTAAACTTAGGATGATACTTTTAATACCGTTTATATCAATTTACAGGTTCTCTTTTGGGGATAATATTTAAAGGATATGCATCTTCAGTTTCAAAACAAGGATGAACTGCATTCTGATGGATCCACAAATTGAAAAAACCCAACCAAACAAACAAAACTACAGGTATTATTTTTCTGGTCCTTCAACAAAGCATTTGTAGACCTGGAAAGATTATTTATTGGAATTGTGTTTAAGGTGGTTCCCAATAATTGTTGTTCAAACTTACAGCTTAAAAAGCACTGCAATTTTCTAGTACAGCCCTGTAAAGTGCAGGCCATGGAACATTTCTGTATCGCCTCCTCCTTAAATTAGAGCGCATGTCTTAAAAAGTTATGCAGTCTTTGTTTTAAAATCAAGTAGCTAAAGAATCTAGCATAAGCCCTGTTAGTCATACCTCAGTTCAGTTCACCTATCCCTTACAGTGCTGTTGCCATACATGGAGTGCTGTTTTTCTACCTATGTTTGTATCAGCTGTGAAGTCATTCCTTAGACTTGAAAGTATAAAATAGACTCAAATCATTGGTGTCCTCTTCCACTCATTTTGCAAGTCCCATGGCTTTTTTTTTTCTTTAATATTCTCCATGTTGGTTTTAAAGTAAGTTAAATAGAATAATATTAAGATTATTTTTAATGTCTCTACCTCTGCATTTTACATTTTAGTGCATTTTGTTTAAAAATATAAAACAAGAAACAAGGAATCATTGCCAGTACTTCCATGTATGATTATAAATGCAGTAGTTGCTGGATTTTTTTTTTTTTGTAGAGGGACCTTGCCTAAACTGTTTTTTGGGTAATATTTTGCTTGCTTTATCTAATTATTTTGCCACTATAGATGATGAGAATTATTTTCTCTGCAATCTCAAAGTTTGTTCTCCTACATTGTGGAATTCATAATCACAAAAGAAAGGCAGGTTACTGATTCTCCTGAGTGTCATAAGTGCATACCTGAGCATGGATGTGTCCAGGCACTGGAGCTGAAAGCCCTTCTCTAACTAATGGTACTAATGGGCTGCTACAGCCACACACCTAAGCTACTTGTCTCTCGGTGTGAAAAGTGATTTAAATGGCTGTGTGGCATCACAGGTTGTTGGATTCTCTCAAACTCAGATTTCTCTAATTTATTCAGGAAACTTGTAGCCAGAGGTAATTTCTGAAAGCCTTGAAATAGAGAGAAAGGGAGAGGGTTGGGTTATGCGCCACAAAGAAGAATATCTGAATATTGATCATAACTTTTTTCCGACATATGGTCTATAGTCCTTTTTATACCATAAGCGACTCCAGGCAGGGAGTCACTGATAAGCCTTGGATTTTCCAGATAAAGATTCCAGAAATATAATAAGAAAGTGACTAGGAGACTGCTTGACCAAGGTTTGTGTCTTCTCTGCACAGTACCTGACTGTACTATAATGTATAGAATTTAGATCAGATTTGTGGGTAGAGGTCTTATTTAAGGGATAAGAATGTTTGACTTTGTCCAGTAATATATGCTTGAACCATATCAGACAGCTTAATGGTCTTTAAGGGCCTGGTAGGATCTGACATGGACACTGGGAAAAGATGGGTGGAGATTGCAGGAAGGTCCTTGGAGAAAGCAACAGAAATGTGTTCTGTCCAGATAAAGAAAACCTGACCATGTTAGTATGTAGGGTAAAGAGTTGCTTCTGTTGTGGATGGGATGTAGGGAGGGGTAGTTTGGACTAGGTGAAGCTCAGAAATTATCTTTTAGTAGGAACTTTAGGTCAGCCTGAAGTGAACCTTGCCTCCAAAACTCATGTATAGGCAGATCTTGTAGTTTCCAGTCATTCTAGCTGAAGTAAAAGATGCCAGATATCAAGTTTTATTGAGGTGGAAAAGATTAGATGAAAACAAAGTCTTTCCTTGCTATTCCGTTGAGGTAAAGAGAGTAAAATCAAGCTTTCTTCAGGGAACTTGTTTCTTCATTAGGAGAAAGAACTTGAAGGAAGGTGCTGAGAATGGAGCTTCAATCAAGTGGATGTGAATAAAAGGAAGAAAAGAATAAGGTAAGAGTGATAGTTAAATAGATGTTCACTGAACTAATGGAAGGTCCAGAAAGCCAATATAGCCTGGAGGAGGTTGTACTGGTAAATGGGGGAATAATTGGTTCCACAGAAATCACTCTTTTTTGGGCCTTTTTGCTGTTAAAACACACATTTTAGTCTCTGAAGATTTCATGTGCTTGGTAAGACTTCAGGTCTTTGCCCTTGCTTTGGGCAGGGGAAGTGGCTAGGTGATCTCTGGAGTTCCCTTCTAGCCTCAGCTCTTCTGTGATCACATGAAGACCTGCAGATTTGTTGTCAGCAGTTCTAGCCCTGGATGTCTTTTAAGAATAGTGAAAAAAAGTTCTTAATTATCCCAAAGTGATATTATTTAGTCCTTATTTATTTGATCCTAAAGTCCCTTCCTGCCATTTTGTGTGATGATTAAGTGGTAAAAACTGTGTATAAATGAGATCTAGCTTTGTTTTTCCTCCTCCAGTCTTTTGTCATCTGCAAAACTTCAGATTTTTTGACATCAGATAACTGGAAAAATATAAAATATTATGAAGTCTGCAGGAATCCGCCAAAAATGTACTTAAAGTTGATTCCCTGTTTAGTTATGTCTTAAGACTAATTTTTAAAATCTGTTGTGTTCTTGCATTGCTGTAGTTATAAACCAAAATATTTTGTACTGCTAAATCAGGTATCTTACATAAATCTTTTTTTCCTTTGACCCTATTACTCTTATGATCCAGATTTTCAGCTGAATCCTAAATTAGTTTAAGACCTCTATTCAGTACATCCATGACTGATACTAATTATCTTAACTGTATTTTAATTTTCTTACCAAGTTCTATATTACAGTTATTTGGATTGTCACCCTTTTTTTTTTTTTTTTTTGTTAATGGTGTGATGTTAGCTTTCTTCTAATGTCCTAATACTTTCCAGCGTTTTAAGACTCACTAAAATAAAAATTAATGGCCCATGGCATGGCTTATTCAACTTCCTAAATTCTTGGATGTTGTTTATCTGATCTGCTGGTTTAAAAATATTTAGCTTTAGTAAATGATGTGTTAACATCTCTCTTTAGATACTGTTGGACTGCAAAGTATTTTCACCATGTGACTACATAATCTAAATATGCTTTAAAAAATGTGGTAAAATATTTATCGAACACTTTTCTGTCTCCCTGTTTTGTGTTCTTACAGATTCTGGCATTTCCAGCTAGTCCAGGACTAGTAACACAGTGGAAGACAAACATTTTTGTTGTTGTTTTTTGGAACAAACTCCATTCTGTCACCCTCAGTTAAACTATCTACATGGACTTTCCTACCCCCTGTGTTTATTTGCTTTTCTTATCACTCTCTTACAGTTTATGACTTCAGGGTTTACAGCCACTATTAAGAGAAGTCTCCCATTATGTCATTGGAGCCAGCTGCTTTTAGTTCCCCTCTCTGGCTGTGGTTTAGTGAACAGCTGAGCCAGGCTGATGATGTGTTGCTGCCAAAAGGGGGAGATCTCATTTGCTATCCTTTCTCTGCTCTTAGGCTGGGAATTCTGGTGCCAGGCATTTGCTAGACCCTGCTGCAAGCTGGTTCAGTTGGCCGAATTTAGCATATTTTCTTTTTTTTTTTTCCTTCTGGGTTTGGTGTATGTCTGGTTGGTGAGTTGACTCATGAACAGATACAATGCATGCCAGAGCTGGGCCAGGGTGTGGTGGGTGAAAATGGAGAGGATGGCCTATGTCTTGGAAATATTGAACTGTTCAACTGGCTCAGCATGAAGCTGTAGCCTGAGCCAGTTTGGTTGGTTTTAATTAGTGTAGCCATCTCAATCATGGGATTATTGCTTTATGAGTGTCTAGAAAATCTAAAAGTTGACCTTTTGAAGTACCACCTGCCCACACTATTTGAACCTGATTATAAACAACAAATGCAATCAAGTAATGGGGACTTGGTTGTTCACTAATATTTGGTTGTGCAGTCCGGCCAGGCAGCTTAAGATGAGGTATAATTTATGATTCTTTGTTTGGTGACTGCATCAGTGGGTGTTTCACTTATGTTTATTTCTTTTCACAACCTTTATGCTCCAGCCTCCAATTTTGAGCTCAGTTTGGGGCACTATAAATGAATTGCCCATAATCTTCTCACAGCCAGGAAGTTTAGGACCATCCCAGAGGAAAGCAGCTGCAGTACCAGATTATCAAAGCACAGGATTTCTTAACTCAGGAAAGCATGGCCAAAGAGATGGGCCAAGGGGAATCTCCAAGATTAGATATGGCTGAGGGCAGATCGCTTGAATGCTAACAGTATCTCTCTAAATCAAGGTGTGAGCAGACTGTAAGTAGTTCTAGTATGGTCCTTACCAGCAGCTCTGTATATTTCTGATTTAAAAGTATATCTTGACTACAGCAAGGAGTTCTCCTGAATCTCACTGCAGTGTGCTTTATTCTGTAAGGATGGCACCAGTTTATTCACTACCAAAATACACTCACATTAACATATTCCTCGCCTTGACCCAATTGCTACAATTACCATAGCTGGGCTACAGAGATGACAATGGAGCATGTACAAAGTGCTGTGTTCTCTGTAGAGCCAGTGAAGTCTGGGGAGAACACTGAAAGAGGTACCTGATGTGGTCTAACATCCATTTGAATCATTATTTGCAAACGTCTGGTTAGATCTGGTTGTGTATCTATTGTAAACACACAATTCATGTGTGTCTTTAAATAGAGCTAATGGCAGCAATAACAATAAAAAAACCCCCTTATTTTGCTGGGAGAGAGGTGAAGGTGGCTTTGCTAAACATTCAGGGTGGAGATACAGAGGCAAGTACGGAATGCTTTAAGAAGTCCAAGAGAACAGAAGACCCTTTAGTTAAAGGGAAGTGTCCAGAAGAGACTTCACAGGAGTTTTAATACAGTTGGATAACCCATCTTTGGACTGGAGAGATGGGTGATGGCAGATAGTGTTGTTCACTATGAACACTAACCAAGTTCTCAAAAATATTCTATTGTTTTCTTAATTGCAGAGAAAAACAATAGAAGAGATCACAGGGGTTCAAATATAGTAGCAGGTGATTCCAAATGTTACCAGTTAACTTTTACAGGATTGATGTAGAAATCTGTCTTGTGTTCAGACTGTGTTGTATGTGGCACAGCATGCTGTGAATACTTTACAGCTTCTGCGAAGGGGACATAGCAGGCCACTGGTGCTGCTAAACATAGGATCAAGGCTTTAAGATTCACTCCGGATGCTAAAATAATGGCTTGTAGACTGTTGTGAGTAGTTGAAGTAGTGACCATGTCTTCTGGATACTACTGCTCCTGCTGTGCATTGGTACAAACACACACTTACTTACCTTTACTGATGACCTGTATAGCAGAAATAGCTGAACCTATGTTCCCCTGGGCTGGGAATGACTCTTTAAGGGTAAGAGTCAGCACAATTTTTGCTTAAAAACTGGTTTTGAGGTAACAGTCCCCACTTCAAGAAAGATGGAGCCTTTTTTGAAAGCTTCTTTTCAATCTGTGACCACTGTTGGCTTTTCCTAATGATCAGTAGTGTGAAAAGCAGGATCCTGCACTGTTGCTGCCTACACAGGGGACAAACTGCTTCCTGAAACACAAATTATTGTTTTACTCTTTTTGATGAAAACCAGGTTATTGTGGGACTGTTTTAAGCCGAATGATCCCTTGGAGGCAAGGCCAGGAGATGCTATTGACCAAAACCCACTGAGTTCTAATGTGTGTTTTTGTGGTGTCTCTTGGGGATCGGCTGCCGAAAGCACTGCTGCCTTGAGCAATCTGGAAAGGTCGTAGCTCAGGGAAATGGTGATGCAGGTTCCCCACTTCTCCCTCTAGGAAGCTTGTTGTTGCCTGGAAGCAAAGGCAGTTTTTGGGTGAACTGTGCTCCCCACGCTCAGTCAGCACGGACTGCAGTAATGCCAAGTTCAGGCTCATAGCTATGTGGACAGGGCAGCATCTTGCAAGGGAAGACATCCTGCATGCTCTCCCACAGCACTGAAGATAAAAATTCAGTTTTGAGAAGGTTGAGGGACCCCTCAAATAGCTTGCAAAACACCAAGAAAATAGCTGTAATGGCCTTGACTTTTTAATTTTCAACGTCTTTATGGGAAAGTTTTGTCAAATACATATTCTCCCCCTTAATCTGGAGCCCACATTTGTTTTTGCATGTAACTTACTCTTTCTGTCTCCTGTGAGTGTAGTGTTTATATTACTGAGAGAAGTTATGCTGGAGTACCAGTGCGTTTGTCTGAGGCTGAGTTTTTTGTCCTAGATGAACAAGATACAATTCTCAAATCGAGCAATCTTCTGCATTTTAGTCCTTAAATAAAACTAAATTTATTCTGTCTTCTCGCTATAAGAGGACATCCAGCCTGCTGTTTGTTACCAAGTGACTCAGAACATGGAAAAGTGATTTCAGCAGGAGAAAAGCTGCAGCAGCATTTGGCCCATACATGGGAATAGACTGGTGAGACTTCAGAGCGTGTCAGCTCCAGAGATGGCAGATAGCAGACCACAACAGTCCTCCTGTGCTCACATACTCAAGTATTTAGTGTGTGTTGTTAACCTAGGAACTGCTCAGAAGCAAGAAGGGACTCGTACACAGAGGCTGAGGGATTCTGACATGCGGAAGAGAAACTTGCATTCAAGATTGAGTCAGGTGCTTAGTCAGGGGCTGAAAATTGTATCTGTTCAGACTTTGGTTCTCTGTCAAAATACATGGTCCTGTAAGGCTCCAGAGAAATAGGGTGCAACACAAGCAGAAGATGAATAACAATTTTTGAGCTTGGGTTGTTGTGGTTGTTTGGTTTTTTTTTCCCCTTCCCAAGTTGAATTGGTGCATCTTGCCTGGATGCAACATCTTAATCAGTACTAACTAGGACAGCTTTATATTTCTGTATTAGTGGTGACTGTTCATATAACCTAGCAATGACAGTAGTGGGAAGTGGAAGGGAAGGCTGTGGATATTATATAAGGAGTTTATCTAACTACAAAGGAGGAGCAGACATCTGGAGGGGAGAATCAACAATTGTAAAAAATGGGCTGCTTCATTTAAGCACAATGAATAAAGAATTGAGTCGTTGCTGAACACATTACCACTACTAACTTTTTGGAGCAGAAAACAGGACTTAGGAAATGAGAACTTCAGGAAGGCAGATTGGGTGATGCTAAGAGGAAAAGTTGAATCATAATCAGAATGGTGAAGTTGGCATGATTTATGGCTTGTGATTATTAACCTATTTTTTTAAAAAAGCTGTGTTTTAATAATAATGATGATGATGAGCAAAGCTACATTACAGAACAAGGCTTTTAAAAAGAAACACGGCTTGGACAATGGCAAACAAAATCATACTTTATGTTATAATAATTAAAATAGCCATCCCAGATTGAAAAACAGAAAGAATGGATTCCAAAGGAAGTGAAAGCAGCTACAGAAAATGCAGAATTTGAGTATTAAATGTTTAAGTAATCCAGAAGAAGCCTCTTGTGTTTCTAAGATTATTTTATTCTTTAAAGGCTGTATGCTTTCTACTGGTTATTGAATGAACTAAGGGACAACTTAAAAATCAACATGTCAGTAAACATGGAGGCCAAACTGAGTTTAGAAGGAATACTCAGTAGTGTAATAATATGCAGAGCTGAAGATAAACATTAAGTTTTCAATTAAGAGGCCTGGTAATCACTCCAAACAAGGGCACCACACAGTAAATATGTGATTTGCTGCTTTAGTACCTTGAACTGTTTTTAGCTTACTCTATCCTCGGAGGAATTCCTGAGTTCCTTCTTGCATGCTCTAAAGTAAAATTGCCCTTTCATGACAACTGGCATGGAAACCAATTACCTGGCAATTCCAAGAAAACAAAAGGTACACAGATATTAAGATGCCTATCTTAAGCTTCTCAAACACACAAGACTTGAAATGTAATCATTTTTGGCATGATGCAAGACCTTCCTTTCCAGTTAGATAGCAAAACTCACCACACTTTTAACTCCCACACTGTTTCAGTTGATAACCAAATATCTTAGCTCCTTCAAATACCCTATATAAATATTATTTTGCAGTGGTAGAGGTAGTCAGTTATCCCTGAAAAACTACCTGATCATGTACTTAGATAATCACAAACCTGCTTGAGCAGTATAAATCCAGTTTATAGTAGTTGTGAGTAGTACGTGGGCACTGGCTCAAAATAACAAAAGTCAAATGTTAACAGAAGTGCCACAGCAGTGACCTCTGACACTAAGTTCAATGAACACCAAAACAACTGAGCAGCATTGCACCCTTTTACATCCCTAGCCAATAACTGAGGACGCTGGGGGAGTAGAAAGGAAATGGTTTGTAAGCTTTCCGTGCCATAGTCTGTTCTTTGGCCACTGTTGAAGACAGACTGCTGGGCTAGATGGACCATTTGGTCTGACCGCTGGGCACTTGCGTTCTTCACTCCTGCTTTCCAGCAGAAGATAAGAATCAAGCCCTTGGACTATTGCTTTCCAGCATGACAAGAATGGTACTTATTACAGTGATATCCAGCCAGCTGAGCAACTCAGTTTAATAGGTCATCACTTACTAACCTGACACAGGCTGTGAGATTAGTAGGAAAGGAGCAGATTCAAATGCATTTGTTCAGTTTCAGCTTCTGTTTCTGTGCTCACAACTTAGGAGGACTATTATCAGACTGCTGCAGTAGTACTTAAAGAGTCTACTTTTGACTGGTGGAACATAAGAAATCGGAAAGTATTACTTTAATCTTGCCACTGATTTTTTTTCTGCGCACTCAATAAAACAGAGGCTTATTAAGGACGTTAGGGAATGCACAGCATTTGATAGCACTATTTACAGTGAGCAGTTCAGGTCTACAAAGTCTGGATACGTTTATCAGAAAAATCTCCAGTTTTGCGTAATCTAAGTTATTAGTTAAGCATATCGATTTAGTAAAGACATAAACCATTTTAGACATCTCAGGCATTCCAGTTTAGTAAAGATGCAACTCATTTCAGAAGTAATTTTTCCACTCACCTTCTCTGTGGTGTTTTTTTTTTAAATATAAAAAAATTTGTATGCTATCTCTATCACTTATCAGTTAACACTTAAAATATTCAACACAGGCATAGTTTTGTTCTATTATCTTATTGCTTAGAAGCTCTGTGGGACTAACTGCAAAAGTATAGGCAATATAAATCAGTATTTAAATTATATATTACATGTTTATTATGGGTGCAAATTTTTTTTAAATTTACATTTTATGAAAAATCAGAAGTATTTACAATTTTTGTAAGATAAACTTGTATGCTCTAATTTACAGTCTGACGTAGCAACAATTCATAAAAATTCAGATCCTTTAGAGTTGTGTTTACAAATTAATTTTCTTAGGAAGAAGCTACAATGGATATTGCTGTATACAGAAGCAAGAACCAGCTTGCTACATGTTTTTTTCTTTTTTGTATCAGATAGCTAAATGTAATTTTTACATTGTTTTTGAATTTCTTTACAAAAAGTCTATATAAACTTGTATGGCTTCAAAATTGTAACCTGCACCCAATGCATATGTATGTATAATCACCTGAATGAAGACTAGTTTAAAAGTGCTGAAACATAACTACTTCATTTAACTTAGAAATGAAATTAATTCTTGATTAAAAATAGCAATACAGGTTTGGGTTTTCATTAATAAAATATTGTCATGGTAAACACAGTTTGATTGCAAAGCAGATTACAATTACGATTCCAGTAAAAAGACTGTACCATTTTATGAGTTAGGAGTTTACCATTCAATAAGATTAGCAAATTAAGAGCCAAATATGCTCTTCCAATCAAATCTACAGTACAGTATGTGCTTAGTGCTAACAGTGGAACTCTTGCCTGCACAAGTGTGTAGTATACATTAGAATTTAGGTAGCCTCTACAAAGCTTAATTTATTGTAAAGCTTCAGCAGTCCAGTTCATTACTGGTTTTGCATGAATTAGTTCAAGCACATTTTATTGTTTTAATAAAGAATTTGAAATAGATATTGGTATTCAGAATGGTCATATAAAATTCCCACATGCAGGTGATTGAATTAATTTGCCCCAATACTTTTGATTTCAGCATTGAAAAAACACTTTATAATACGAATACATAGAGTATTTTCTAAATTAGTGACTTGCCTTAAAAAACGTTACTAATGTGTCACTCCCCTGTGCTTAGGCAGTGGCAAGCAGATTAGATGACAATACAAATACTAAAATCGGTGGTTACAGAAAAGATTTAAACTAATACAAATGGCAGTACCTGCCATAAAATACCCTTCTAAAATGCTATTCCTCCCAAAGTACTATGTTTACATTCACATCACACAACCCCAAAAGCGCTCAGAGTCCAAAGACTTGCAGTCAAAGTGAAGGGAAATGCTGTTTGCTTTTAAAAGTTTGCTTTTACCATCTTCAGTGATTTTTCAGGATTCTCATCTTTGGTGATGTTAAAGTTCTGTCTCAAAGTTTCAGAGTCCTGCATGATGCATCTCCCTCTGTTACAGCCGCATTTATTGCAATTACCCCATGAGGAAGTAATCCAGTATTTTAAACCTCTTTTAAAACAATCTCCAGTTTTTGCAAATCTGCCTTCTATATAAATCCTAGTCAAAGGAATTTTTATAGTTGTGTGTATTATACAAACACCGTGCTTTCTTGATGAAGAGCCAAACTTTGAAAAAGGAAGTGAGGCATGTGAGTAACAAATTGAATAGGCACAGGCTTTTTTTTAAAGGCACAAATGTTATGCAATTAATATAAAAATAAATTAAATCTACAGCATTAATTCAAACAATCACAACGCCCATAAAATGTACTTACTGCAGAAGTAAATCTCTGCTGTCTTGCAATTTTGTAACACATTGCACTTCAGAAAAATCCCCTTTATAGAACAACTTACATGTTAATAATATATGATACACAGGCATCAAGTTACATTTCTTTTATACATCTGTAAGCTGGCTTTGTGGCATGAGTGGACAGAAGAACTACATGAGACTACCTATGCTCTGCTTTTTTTAAAAACTGGCAGTTAAAAAATCTGAAAAATGAATATTACTTATGGAAAGCTCAAATATTTCTTACTTGCTCTCCTACATTTTTAGGTTTCTTGTTTACAGTATAACATACAATTTCATACTTTCATTACAACTATGGATTACTATTTTGACTTCGTCTATATAAATTTACTAAGGTTTCAACAAATTTCCCCAAATATTGCAGTTGTTCATTTACAGACAGTGTTGAAGTTAACTTCAGTGCTATTATAAAGGAATAAAGTTTGCAAAATGACTTTTAAAAGTGCATTTTCTGTTCTGTAGTTCAGCCTCAAAGTAGGTCAACATTTTGAGAAAATTAATGCATGTTAAAATAGTGTTTGAAAAGTATAGAGGGCAGAGTGAGCTCTTGCACTCCTTTGATCCAATGACTTTCACAGGTACATCAGCAGTCTGCCATATACCGTCCTGAAAAATAAAGGCAGGTTTTTTGCAGTCAGTATTTTCCTGGGAGCAGCTTGACTAACTATGGAAAAACAAAAACCTATAAAACCATTTTCAGCCATGTTTTAATGAAAAGTAACTATTTATACATCATTTAACAGTTTTTGTATTTTATAATTTAACACTATAGAATGTATATTATTAATTTGAATATTTAAGCTTGTCAGTGTCTTACCAGTGGCAAATCTCTTCTTCAGGAGGGAAAGCCGGTAGCCAGTGCCTACGAGCTCTACATCCACTCCTGAAAGGGTGCTTCCTTCACTAATGAATTGCACTGCAAGTGTTGCTGGTTTACTGGGTCCTTCTGAAAGTTCAAATTTCGCCCTGAGGGATCCAGAACCTACAAAAAGAACAAAACTGAAAAGCTGGTTGTTTTGCAAGAACAAGATGGTCTCCCAAATTTTTTAGTAATAAAAAGTGAAAGTAACATGGTGTCCTTTGAGACCTATTCCTAGCAGCAGCCCTACATCGATTTTCAAGACAGATGAGAGTGTAAGTCTCTTTTTTTCCAATACTCTCTTTAAGACAATGACTAGTGAATTATTTATAGACAACGATAAACTTTTCTGCAAGATTATATGGAATGTGTGTATCAGACAGCCTAGTAATCTCTTATTACTTGAAATATCTGATTGGTTGCTATAGACATCATTTATGCTTGCTGGTCTCTAAGTACTTAATACCACCTATCTTGTATGTAGTACTTTTCATTAGCAGATTTGAAAGTGCATCAGAATATTTAGATGTTGTCACGATCTGTCTGGATGAATGCACATGAACAAAACCATTGGAAGAAATGCTGCTGTGCCGTGAAGTACCAAAAGGAAAGAAATGCTTGTTTTTCCAATAAAGACAAGGTCTGATTAAATACTTTTCCCACAAATTTCAGTTGATTTTTCAGAGACAGTGCTGAAGTGTCATCACTTTGATGCTTTTATAAAGCAGCAATAGTTCAAAATTACTTTAAGTACATTTCTGTAGTAAAAGCTAGGCATTTAAAAAACCCACAACATTGTTACTAGTCTCTTCTTCTAGTTCTTTAACAACTCTTTTCTTGTTCTTGCAAAATATGCTGGGAAAAATGAGATTTAAATAATAATGGAATAATGAAAGTAAAGTATTTTTACTTCTTTAAAACAACTTGCTATTCCTAGTCAATATGAACTGCTAAATGATAAGGAAAGTTAGTAATTGAAATGTTACTGGGGTAAAAGCAGGATTTTATGAATGAAATTGTTTTATGCAATGGCTTGTTCTTGATAAATTTGGCTTAAGGTCCATTTCGTCAGTAGGTCTGTCATAGTTTGGGTAAGTTGGAACTTCTTTCCACTGCAAGCATGTAAACTCATATATTCAAGTGCACTGAAAGTTTGTTCTGTCTGCAACTGATGGCTCACATAACGTGTTGGACCATAAAAAAACCCAAAGCACTTCATCAGCTCATATACCAGAATAAAGACAACTTCAAAACATTTGTCCTAATATTAACAGTGCTTGTGCAGCTTCTCCCTTTGTTTCTGTAAGACCAGCATAGTATTACTTCCTCTTAAACACTGAATTGTGAGTACTGTGTGTTTATATCCAAAGAAAAGGTGAAGAAAGACAGTGGGAAGAGAGGGAATAGTGCAGAAGCAGTGGTATATGTGCAAGTCTACTGAACACACATCAGGTGCAATCCACAAAGCTGGCAGCCCATTTCATACTGCTCTGCAGGTGTACAGTAGATCTTCATCTGGCTGCATCTGTGTTTTAGTATGATTTTTTTCTTTTAAAAGAGGCTTCACAGTTTGGAAAGGGGGCAGGGGAAGGGCTATCCCTATTGTATTCATAAAGAAGACAGATGGCAAAGAACTGTGAGGTCAGTGAACAACAAAGTACACCAGACTACAGCAACAACCTCTGTCAGATAAAATTCTCTGATTTTGTTTGAATGACTACCACACCTCTGCAGGCTTTGCCAGTATAGATGAGGTCTTCCCTTTCCAGGTTTGTGGCTTCTATATGAAACCGCTCATATTTACATGCAACTCTGTGCTTTCGTAATGCCCTTCACTAAATTCTTAACAGGGCTAAAGGCCTTTCCTTTACACCATGATTTCATTTCACTTTGACAATGCGATGCCTCCCTTTGGTCCTGTTTTTCTGCTTCAGAAAAACATTGCACCTGAAGAGGCTGTAAGGACTGTGACATCAACTGGACCTCAGGGAAAGGCAGCTGGGCAGAGGACAACTATTGGTAACTTACAAAATTATATATAAATAACCTCTCTGAGCAGATGTGTGTATATTCAATTTTTTTCCTGGAGTTGTATATGGTCAAAACAAAGACTGTCAAACTGTTGGTCAAGACTCATCTGTTGTGGATTCTATCTTAGCACAGGACTTCTGGAATTTTTTTTTTCTTCCCCCCAATTATTCCACTTACCTCTTTCTACTTTGTCTTTCCACACACACTGACAATTGAAATACAGATATTAAACATATTTTCCTTTGAAAAGCTGCTCATTTCCAAATAGTATTGATGTAATAATGTGCTACCCAGTCTAAACTATATTCTAAAGCTACTAAGTACTTGCAGGGGGCTTCACTATTTTCCCCCTTATAGCTAATTAAAAAAATTTATAGATTGACACCTCACTGTTAATGGAACCTCTCAGGAGGAAATTAATTGAGAAGGTGAACTGGTAAACCGGATACAGCCCAAGAAGATGTGTAAACAGGCATGAGGGCGTAGAGCTAAAATTATTGGCTTTTTACTGTTATAATTTTTCTGTACAAGAAAACAAAAGTGCAACCTGCCTCCATTCTCAGACTTCTCCGAAATGCTAGATATTTTCCAATATGCTTTCATCTGGTCTGCGTTCCTGTAAGAGAATGGTACGTTAGTTATAAGCATCAGCGTTAGCATGTTATTTCCCTACATTTACACTGATATGTTACAGACATCTCTAAAGGGAGGTTTATAAACCATTTTACAGTTTTAAAGTAGGTTTGTGGAAAACTATACAAAGCAAACGGTAAAAGGAAGGGTGCATCTGCACTGCCCCAGAGCAGCAGAGCTCAGAAGTACACACCACCTTTTTATACAGTTAACACTGTCATATGCCCCAGCTCTGGCTCCGCTACTCTCAATCCTCTGTAGTCTCAAAGGGTAAGGACAAGCCAAACGCCCTGGACGCAGTTTGAAAGCTATGTCTTTATGCTTCATGATGATGGTATGAGGGGGAACGATGTTGATTGCTCTCCCCTGTCTGAGACTCCTGGCAGCATGAATTTTATTCCATTTCCATTCTAGTAAAACTAGTTGGTGTAAGTGGCACAGGGTTTAAGCTAACTTCTGATGCTGTGAAGGGGCAAAAAAGGGTACCAAGCACCCGAGCCTCTAAGCTGAAAGGGCATTTTAACTCCTGGATTACTTTGCAGCAGTTCCACCAAAGTAAAGCGTTCAACTTAAGAGCTGTGAGCACCACGAAGTGCTGATAGGTTTGAAATTGTTTTTGGCATTACTGTAGCAGGAGTGAAATGCTTACACACTTAGCACAGATGGTGGAAGTTATTTGCAGGAGGTCAAGTAAAACATTTTTTCAAAAAACAAACCCCCCGTCTACTAGACCAAACAAGTAGCACAACAGGAATACTAGAGCTGCCTGGGACATGACATGTCCCATGGTTTTTTTTTTTTTTTCAGTCAGCTCTCCAGGCTCAAAATTCTGGCCTTGGGTAGTCACCCAGGTGAAAGAGAGAGAATCTGGGGTCAAGTCCCTTAATCTGATGAATCCGTAATGAAACTGTCACTAAGATTTGAGTCTTCCTAGGTAACAATACGTGTTCTGGGTGAGTGTTCCTGCTCTCACCCAGACTTCTTTACAGAGGGGTTTCTGGAAGAAGCCTGGGCCGGGAGACTAACTTCACCAAATAGTCTAGTCGTGTTGTTCAGGCAGAATACTGAACATGCCCTTGCTCAGAATAAGTTTAAGGTGACTTGGTTAGAAGTATTGCTCCTTTGAAATACCGAGTCAAGAAAGACACAGTTGTGCCAGGATTTTTTTCTACTTAAAATGATACTGTATTACTACTTTGTCTGATTAATACATTTAAATGCATTGCCTCCAGAAACATCAGAACCTATTTGATAAACATATCAGGTTTATTTACCTTCTGAACCTTGCTTTATAAGGTTAACTGATCTATAAGTAACATGGTTAACAAAGCCTAGCTTTCTTCAACTTGGTATTCTTTGCCCTCTTCACTTTAAAAACACCCTCTTGGAAATAAACAGTCTAGGAATTACATTACAGCTGGGCAAGTACCTATGTGCTGCCAAACCACAGGTGCAGTGGTTGAATTCTGCTCACCTTTTGCTCCACGGATGTTGTGCTCTGCCTAGTCCTGCTACCTTCCGCTTGTTTTCACTACCTTGTAGAAACATAATTACCTGATCTCTGTGTCTCGCTTTCAAGTGCTACTGTAAATGCAGGCTTAGAAGGTGGTGCAGGTAGCTGCTAGTCAGATAATAATCTGCATGACACTTGAAGTGAGAGACAACACTACCTGGCTTATGAAGAGCTCCTCAGTTACTGAAGTTTGTTTTAAAACCATTTCAATTAGAAACTAGTTTTAAGCTAGAACAATCAAGCAATCTTTTTAAGAACTGCATTTCTTTTACTCTATATAATCCATATATATGGCTATATTTATAAACACATGCATACAAAATATTTTTTAACCATTAAGAGATTTTGGTTTCAAATTACTGTATAAAGATGTCTGTGCTGTCTATTGGCCAAAAGATGGAAATTTCACAAAGGCTGTGTTATTACACAGTTGGAATAGGTGCATATTGTTTAATTTTAGCTCATGTGAATTGGCTGTACATGACCTGTTTCAGACCAGAAAATGTCCTAAATATCTGAGAGTATACATTTTGTCAGGACAAAAAAAGTTAGCTGTTTCTTCCAGTGAAATTTTTCAGGCTATGATACTAATGAATACACTGACATGAATCTGAAATAATAAAAAGTATTAATATTACCATTTTGCAGGTGGAAGTGATTGCATGTTTGTTACTCCTCCATCTACTGGTACCACAACCTGGACATTAGACAGCATACTAGGCACATTCATAGACTCTGGATTGTACTTATAATCCACTCTCACATCAGTAGTGCTAGCATTACATTTCCAGTAAGTCGCAAGATTCAAGGGAGTGGACTGGATGCCATTTGAAGATACCTGTAAAAAAATAAACCATTGAAAGCAGCTTAATTAAAATATTCCCCTTTTGGGCAGAATCTAAATCTAAATCTAAATCTAAATCCTGGCAAAAGATCAAGAGAGTAATTGACCTCTGAGTCCTTAATCGCCGAACTGTAAAGACTGTTGCAGGCTAAAGTAATTTCTGTTCTTTTGATTTTAAATTAAAATAATTAAAGAAAAGGTTTAAACATCATCTGACCCACAAAGCTTCTTCCTGTTCTGGTTTTTGTAAATCAAAATAATTTTATTTTAGTCTTGTGTTCTGCCTCACACAAGAAGCACGGTTGCACCAAAATGACTTCATCCTTAGCAGTTGTGTGCCATACCAACTCAGCTGCCCAAGCAACCAGCAGCAGAGGGCAATACCTGTCATTATGGGACAGGCAGCCAGCAAAATAATTCTTATCTATTCAAAGCATTATTTTTTTCTGCTGCAGGACAGCTGGATGCTGCTGCTTCTGTAGCTAAGCTTATGTTACTGCCCCACTGCATGGTTACCACCTTCCTTGTCCACTTGCAGAAACTTCTATGTCCTGGTGACTCACCTTGCCTTTCCTTGGCAGCCCAGAACCCTTTCTATCTGCCAGGGCTCCTGCACACCAATGCCTCAATTTCCCCCAACAGCAAAGATCTTAAATAGCTGTAATTCTTCCACAGTACTAATTTCTGCAGTCCAAAGAATGTTTTGTTCCTTTCATCTTTCTCAGGAATTCTGTGTACTTATTATTGTTATAGATTCAGTATGCCAAGATTTTAAACTATATTGGGAAGATGTGGAAACTGCAATGGTATTAATAACTAGCCTGACAGGTTCTTTGGTTTTTTGATGTAGACAGTTGTCTCAGATGTTCAACCACTTCAATGCAGGCCTAGCAAACCCCTGTTCTCCGAGGTCAGTCTGTGTCTTGAATTTTCATGAATATTTTTTATTGACAGGCAGAACATCATCTCACAGAATCACAGAATACTTGGGGTTGGAAGGGACCTATGGTGGTTGTCTGGTCTAACTCCCCTGCTCAAGCAGGGCCACTCAGAGCCAGCTGCCCAGGGCCATGACCAGATGGCTTTTGAGTATCTCCAAGGATGGAGACTCCACCATCCCTCCGGGCAACCTGTTCCATTGCTCAGTCACTCTCGCAGGAAAAAAGTGTTTCCTGATGTTCAGAGGGAACCTCCTGTATTTCAGTTTGTGCCCACCACCTCTGGTCCTGTCACTGGGCATCACTGGAAAGAGCCTGGCTCTGTATTCTATGTACCCTCCCTTCAGGAATGTATATCTATTGGTAAGATGCCCCCGACCCTTCCTTTCTCCAGGCTGAACAGTCCCAGCTCTCTCAGCCTTTCCTCATGGGAGAGATGCTCCAGACCCTTCATCATCTTTGTGGTCTTTAACTGGACTTTCTCCAGTATGCCCATGTCTCTTTTGCAATGGATAACCCAGAATTGGACACAGTGCTCCTGGTGTGGCCTCACCAGCATTGAGTAGAGGGGAAGGTTCACCTCCCTTAACCTACTAGCAGTTCTTTGCCTAATGCAGCCCAGGAGATCATTTGCTGCCCTTGCCGCAAGGGCACATTGATGGCTGATGTTCAACATGGTGTCCTCTCCAGGACCTCCAGGTCCTCTTCTGCCAAGCTGATTCCCAGCTTGGTGGCCCCCAGCATATATCAGTGCATGGGGTTGTTCCTCCCCAGGTGCACTTCCCCTTGTTGAACTTCATGAGGTTCTCATCAGACATTTGTCCAGCCTGTTGAGGTCTCTCTGGAGGGCAGAATGACCCTCTGGTATATCTAGAGGGTCCTCCCAGTTCACTGTCATCAGCAAACTTGCTGAGGGTACACTCTGCCCCATCATCCAGATCATTAATGAAGATGTTAAATAGGATTGTAAACTCAGTATTGACCACTGGGGTATATTGCTAGTTACTGGCCTCCAACTAGACTTCGTGCCACTGACCATCACCCTCTGGGCCTGGCTGTTCAGCTAGCTTTCAGTCAACCTCAGTGTCTGCTCATCCAGCTTGCACTTTACCAGCTTCTCCATGAGGATGCTATGGGAGACTGTGTCAAAAGCCTTCCTGACGTCTAAGTAAACAATATCCACGGCTCTCCCCTCATCTATCAGGCCAGTCATTTCCACCATAAAAGTTTATCCAGTTGGTGAAGCATGACTTTCCCTTGATAAATCCATGGGACTACTCTACTCTACACTTCTTGTCCTTCGTGTGCCTGTAAATGTTTTCCAGGATGAGATGTTCCATCATATTGTGAGAGGTGAGAACACCATACATTCTCACATATTACAATTCATCAGCTACAGCATCCAAAAGTTAGGCAATTACAAAATCAAAGACAGTACAACTACAAACTCAAACAAACTTCCACCAAACCCCCTAAATTCAAGGAAAATTTGGCTTTGCTAACAAATGCCTCACGAAACAGTGTTCGAAGCTTGCACACATGAATTGCAGTGAAGTGTGAGCAAGCTGAAACAGGTCATGAATCCCAGGAAATGACATGAAGCATAGCAGGAATGCACTAAGCCTGGGCAGAGCCTATGCATTCTGAACAGTGACATACCCAGAGCCAGTCTACATGAGGGATGACAGTTCATCTGCATGCTAGCAGGAGGAGCAATTCTTTCAATTACTCTGTAGATACCAAATCTGCCAGAGTTCCTTAACAAATTCCAAAGGGAAAAAAGTGTTTACCTGATACTTTAAAACATCCACATTGTAATAGGATGCAGATGGATTCTGCTCTGATAATTTCTTGAGGTAGACAGTTATAGCTTGCATGTTCATCCAAAAATCCTTAGTACTGGAGTCACTTTGTGACTGATCACTAGAAAGAAAAAGAAAGGTAGAGCCAGAAGGCAACACTGAGTTTTAAAATTTTGGATGTCTGAAAATTAAGGTTCGATCTCTCCCCTTCACTATTTCAAGCAAGAATTTATTCTAATGCTTTATAACAAATAATTGTACCTTTCTAAATCCTAAAACAAATAACTGCTTGCTTTATCTGGTAAAAATTCTCCTTCCAGGTTGTGGAGCAGAGAGTTTCCTCCACTGATGATCTGTATCACAAGATGGAGTTAATGCTGAATTTGGATTTTACATTGAAATAAACTCAATTTTAATGCAATTAGGTGCCATGAGGATGTGTGGGAGGTGGGGATGAGAGTGGTATTTGAAAAGGAACATAATCCAATTTTGAATAAATCCTAAAATCTTAATTGGCTTTGGTTATGATATAGCTTCACTAATTACACTGAATTAAGATTGGTCCTGTATGTATTAATGTATTTTCATATATTTGTAGAGAGTGTGAGCTTTCAAAATATTTTCCATTAAAAGCGATTTTTAAATTATTATAAATGATTGTTTCTCAGCTACTTATAGTTGCAATTCAATCTTAGTAACAATTTATTATGTCACTTCTGTAAGTAGGTAAGTGCACACATGACTGCAGAAGCAAAATCCTGTTTGGGAGCTATTGGAGCATGGTGTTCTACAGATTAAGAATATTTTCAGTTCTGGTTTCATCAGGTTTATTTTGAATAAGGATGAAGCATTTAAGAAAACTGATTCACAATCGGAATTCAAATCACTTAATGCCTGTGGATACAGTGAGGAACTGCATCCATCCCTGAGGAGGGGTGCAGAGTGTGCCTGCAGAGTGACAGCTGACAGTGAGCACCTGGAACACAGAAAATATGACTGCAGTGGGTTGAATGTCCTAGAAGAGTGATTTGTGTACCAGTAGTCTGTCCAACTTACTTAGAATTTGGTTCTCAATATACTGTTGTGATTAATGGAATTTCCAATTTTCAGTAAAATATATAAACAAACACTTACTTATCACTAAAGAGGCCTTCCGCAATTTAAATAAATGAAACCAGTAGTAGAATCTTTCTGCTGCTCCACAACCAAGTGCAATTCAAATCAGAAATTCTGATAGCACCACAAATATAATTTTCATTAAAAACTTTAATCTCTAGAAATACCAAGGAAGTGATACCCTTTGCAGCATATGACGAAAAGTCAAATTATTACCATACAGCTTTAACTTCGTAAATATCTATTACATGCATCCTTTTTAGTTAGAGGTGAAGTGTTACAGCACTCAGAGAAGAATGCTAGACATTTTCACAAATATACTTTTCCCAGTATAATTCACTGTCAGATACAGCTCTGCTAATATTTTAGTTACAAACCGTCATGTCAAAAAATGATTAAATTTAATTTTGTACGAAACATTCATTACATTAAGTATGAATGATCAAAATGAAATGAAATACCAAAGAATGGATACATATGGTTTGATTCATTATTTCAGTAATTTAAAAAATGCAGCATCTAAAAGCATTTAGCTCATTTTTGTATTTCTCCAATAAATGATATAGAAACCACTCAGCTGAAAACAATCTCTGCTAAATATTTACAGCTTTTATATTATTTTTTGCACAGATCTCCAAGTGCTGTGATTTCAAGAACTATCCTACTCAATCAGCTGCCTTTTTTCTTAAGAGTTCTTCCAAGCTGCTTCTACACACCTGAGAGATATAGTTAGTTATATGATGTATCTGATCTATTGTAGAAATGATACAGCTTAAAAATACACTAGTAAGTGACAAATGAGATTAGGCGTAGCTCCTACTACTTGCTTTCCATTTAAGGCTACTGTTTCATCATTTAATCTTACCATTGTTACTACTGTATAAAGAAATAACTTACAAAATGCATGTAAAAACACAGCTACATTTACAAACTATTTTTTATGGCCCCTGGTATTCTTAGCACAAGTTTCAAGTCCAGTAATCACTGAGATTTTTAATGGTGGCAGTGGAGAGAACTGACCTGAACAAGATTAATTAGAAATCAAATTATGACTGTAGAGAATTCTGATTTACATATACAACAACTCTCATTTTACAAATCATACAAAACATTTTACAAACCAAACAAACCTGTATACAAGTTGTGCATTTGGAAGAATCTGCTCTAGTTTGCTTGTGTTTTTTACTCTGAAGCAGAGCACAGCTGGAGATGGGTTGCTGGTGAAGACTTTAATAATCCCACTTGGGAATGATACTGTCATATCACCAGTAATCTTCACAATACATCTAGAAAGAGAATGAAAACGTCAGTTTCATTGCAACTCATTAACTGCCTAGTCGTAATACTAATTTTAAAGCAACCACTGTACTTCCACAATCTGATGAATTGAATTAAAAACGGAAAATTAACTTCAAATGAGGGTAATGTGGCACTGTGACAATGTACTATCACTTTCAACTTGGAAGTCAGATGAAATAAGTAAAGAAAAACGTTTAGCTGGTTAAGCATACAGTAGTCTTGGTGGATATTTTTCAGGCTTTGAAAACATGGCACAACTATGCTTACGCAAGGCCTAAGTATCATAGCAAGGGGTGTGACAGGGGGAACGAGGTGCTTTTAGCTGCCCAAATTTACATGTAGCACCTACCTGACTATGATAAAAACCCTTCTCATCTTCAGTGTTCTCACTGAAGACATTTTTGCGAAGCAGGGATATATGAACTCCTAGTGGGATGCAGGCCAATACAGAGCAATAAGCCACTGTTGTCACTTGTACCAGGGGAAAAATTCCCCTTTGAATCCCCCTTCTAATGAATATACATTTTCCCCAAAAAATATTAAAACCAGTGTGTTTTCTTATTACATTCAAAACAATTCACTATTTAACTAACTTTGTGGGATCTGCTCCTTTAAAGTAGGCGTTAACAGATTCAGTAAGGGCTACTGCAACAGGCAAGGTGTCCTGGTTTCCAAGGCTGACAGGGCTGGGACCACGTGAAACACCTAGAATACATACAGTGTATAGGTTTAATTTTCAAAAAGCTTAGCAGTAGATTTCAGAATGGTTGACTACATCTGTAATTTTCACAAGAGGTTACAACCATTAAGGTCACAGTAGTGTCTGAAGTATTACTTGACAAGTATGTAGAAAAATATGAACATTAAGTACAGTACAACCGCACCATCAAAACACTGCTTAGCAGCCTAAGAAAACAGGACTATCAGGATGACATTATGTAAATGGACGGACACAGGAAATACATATGAGACAGAGGAAGACTGCACTAAAATGGCTACCGATGAAAACAAAGTCAACAGATCCAAAGGAAATTAGACATTGACTAGACTACTTTAAAAAAATCCCTACTGTATGCTTATTGTATGGAAAAAAAAAATAATAAAATGATCACAGAAATGCAAATAATTAACTTACGGTATGGAAGAACTTAAATGCAAATATATGAATATCACCCCATATAAGTGAACAGTTGAACATTCTTTTAACTATTTTGGCCAAAGATTACAATTCCCAAGCAGAAATTATTGGAGAAGCCTTCACAGATGCCTGTGCCAACACAACACAGTTTCAATGCATAGCTATAAAAATCAACTCAGACCTCATAATAAGGCTTTTTGAAATCTGTGTGTACAATTGATGAAACCAGTTGTCATGGGATTTTACTTTTCACCAATTTTCTATATGTGCACTGAACATAAAAGACAATACTGGAAGTTCCATCTTTTTATTAGTGCAGCAGCACAGTGGAGAGCATCTTAAAGGATTTTTTTGTACCACTGCTGAAATGGCCTGTATCACCTAATATTACCTATCACAAAGAAGGCACAAACTTTCATGTTTCATGAGCAAAATGAGAAATTTTTCTTTCATACCATAAAGTAGAAAGAAAATGTTTCTGTATGATATTGCTCATGGCAACTAATTCTATTTACTTTAAAACAGTGGCTTTCAAAAGCAAAATGGAAGTTGGGACTTCGTTCTTTACAGAAGGTCTAATATGAGATATTAGACCTTAAAATCGGAGTCAGTGAAAGAAGTAGTAACAACAAGAGAGTAAAAAACAGGAGTTGGTCTAATTCTTCTACCTCACACCTCACTCTCCATCATGGTTTCTTGCCTGAGGTAGTAAAATGTTCAGAATACTTCTCGGTACCATGAAAAAAACCTCTAGTGCAACACTTAGGCCTCCTTAAATCAAAAGCAATACTCTAGTCAGAAGAGTTCAAAACCAAAAATTCTTAGATTAACAAAATATTATGATGCTGGCTACAAAACACTGATTTATGGGCAGTTTTTCCCCCCCAATATAAACAGTAGGTTGCTTTTATTTATTCTTTCAGACAATACATGGTCATGTTTCCAAAGTTCTCTTTCTCTCCCTGAAAACTACCGATAAAAGCTGTGATTCTAAATAGTGTCAGGAATCCAGAAATCATTATTTCAAGACGCAAATGTGCAGTAAAATAATGAGTTAACAACAACCAGAAATTCTGTTTGGTGCAATACTGAACTCCAGAAGTATTCTGTATCAAAAGCCAAAATACACACTCAATGGATTTGGCACTATGGTTGCTGGGGTGTTTTACTGTCTTTTCCCCCAATTTACTAAGGAAAACCAAACAATGGCAGAGCAGATAGGAAGTGATTACTCTGTATTAATTACACCGGATTGTTTACAGATGTATAGATTATTTTTACATCTTTTACTTATAATGGTCTTGTGTATATTTTTATATTGATATTTGAAAATCATGCAGAGTAATGCAAATATATAAATAATATTCCTATTACTAAAAGACAAATACTATTATTTTCTTAACTGAAGAGTGAAATTTATTAGGAATAATAACACTATTTCTACTGTTTTTGGAAAGTCCAAAGCAAATATATATATGTGTACACATTAATCTGAGATGTATTTGAGTGACTACAAATGAGATAGCTTCTCTCTTCTTTGCTCTGCCCCCACTTTGATTCATAAAAATATCTGTGTTCTACTAAAAACCAATAAATTCAAGCAAATGTAACTGCTTAACCTAACTCTTGAAGTCATCGTTTTGTTGCCTTGCTGCTGAAAATACAATGCAATGCAGCAATATGCAGCTTCAGGGCCTTTCACACCTGCTGCGAGCTCTCAGAGGGATGGGATGTCACAGAGCTGCACCGAGGCGGACTTGCTGCGTCTCAGGCGTAGCCCAGCTCCAGACTCCAGTTTTAGCACCTTCAGCAGTGACAGCAAAGCTGGCTTTGATGCCCTGCCACCTGCCTCAGCCCCGACCACCATTTACAGCCCCTGAACTGTGCTAACACAAGAGCTAGTGACCCAGCGATGCAAACTGTTGCACTGACCGCTCAAAGATGTTGCCAAACTGCAGAATAAAAGATTGCATCATTGGTCATAAGAAGGGCAAATAAATAAACCTGATCAAATGGTTTTAGTTCAGTTTAGGAACAAAGATTCAGACAATTTTAATATTGGCTAAATGGCTGTCATAAAAGTAAAATTAAAAAAAAGATTACCTTTGTTACGTGTATCTTCAAAGGTTTGTTATATGCAAATATAGAAACATTTTTACCAACTTGTTGAGAATAAGGATCGTCAAAGTGAAAATGTATTCACTTTACTTGAAAGAAAGCAGTAATGACAAACCAAAGCAGCAAGACCAAGTTTCAGCTTGTTTGGGGTAGCAGGAGGTGACAGACAGAGGATTACATTATATAAAACCGGTTATATCAAGTTTTGATGATTTCAGCAACATATAACTTGCTGTTAAGTAGTCGAGCTTTCAAACTACTTCTGTCTGTCAGATACCTGAAACAGCTGGAGAAACTTGGTTCAAAAGTAATACAATTTTATTAGGTGTAGTGTATTAGGATGATTAGTTAACATGTAAATCTGCTTTGAGTACAATACCTGGTGGTGGCTCACAAAGCTTTTCAATTGTAGGAAGATTTTCAATCAAAAGATCATCCTCTATTACATTTAAATGAAACAAAACATTGCAAGAAAACAAAATATTTCAAGCAAAAATAGATGTTAAAAAATTAATATATGTAAAAATACGTTGCAAATTAAAATAAGGCTAAAGCATAAAAGAAACATTCAATTATGCATGCCTTAAAGTTCACTTGGAAAAAGATAACTAGAGTCAACTCTCCATTACTTAGAACACATGGGATAAGGGAAACACTGGATTGTGCAAAAGTCAGAAGAATACAGACAGTAGTGCAGAGTATATCCTCATGCCCCAAGGTCATTCAGTTCTCTGCACTGTCCTTCCCAGCTCTCCAGGACTATTTAACTCATACAGTCAGTGCAGATGGAACTGGCCTTATTTATTTTTGCCAGGCCAGGTTAATAACCATGTCAAACCTCAGTGTCAGCACACACCTCCTTACCTCCTCCCTCACCTCATGATTTCACTCTGTCACTGTCTCACACACTCAGAGCTGGGGCTATTCATGCTGCTGCCACCAACTTTTGGTTCCTTGGCACCAGTGCTGAGGCCTGAGGATGTGACCCTGGATGGACTTTGGCAACCAAAATATCAGTTATCTTTCTGTGATGCTTCTCAGCTTTGGGAAACTGGTGGACACTGAACTGTAGCAGCTAAGACTGGACAGACCTTACTAGCTTTGGTCCTGCACAGGGTGGGAATGGCTGCACTGCTCCCACTAGAAGCTGTGCAGATGCTCTCCTGAGCTGCTGAGCCTGGGTGAGGAATCCTTGGCATCAGTAACATTCACCAATAACTGAGTGTTATCTTAAGAATGTGATTTAACTTGGGACTAAAATGGTAATAGTGTTCAGGAAAGAAATACTTCAAATCTGCTGAAGAAACAAGTCAAATATCTTTAAAAAAAAAACCTATAAAAAACCCCAATAGGTCTCATTTTCATTTGTTATAACCAAATGTCAAAACCGAAGGACTTCCCTTTAAAAACATGAGAAAAACTTCTGAAATCGGTGGCAACACATGAAGACTAGTTTGCTTTTCATCTTCATCTTTTTTATTTGATTGTTTGTTTTGCTTTTACTAAACACCTCTGTTTAGCCTGTGTACTTCACTAACTTGAAGAAAAAGATGCATTACTTTCATTTTTTGGGGGAACTGCAATTACAGGATAACAAACCAAATAAAAAGAACATGAAAGAACTCAATTTTGTGAACATCAATCAAATTTATGTCAATCAAATTTTTTTTTAAATCAAATTTTTGTCAATCAAATTTATCAGTATCCCAAAATATTTCTGCACCTATACAATAACATCTTCTGAATGAATACATGATAACACATTGTGCTTGATGGATGGAGATAAAAGCATACCAAATAAGAATTCATGGAATATCAATTTTGAAAAATATTTCCCTAAAGAACATGCCATAATTGGATCTATGGTCTAATCTAATTAAATCCACTGTCCTGTCTCTCAGTGTCCTTTAGAAGCAGGTATTGCAAAGATGCTTGAAGTACCTAGACTGGACTCACATATGGAACAACTAACTCCAACAAATGGTTTTCCTAACAGGTGGAACCTAGTGGCAGAATTATGCTATTTCTAAAATAAGTTAAAATGGTTAATTTAACTTACCAACTGTAGGTGTGTTTGCTGCACTGAGGGAAGCAGAAGAGGATATTGAGGAAATGCTCTCTGCACGTGCCAAGGGAGCTGCAGGAGGTGGACTTGAGTTAGAGGTCAATGGAGGGCTGAATGGCCTAGGCTGAGCAAAAGAGATTACAAGTGTATTACACAGAGTGGTTTTAAAGAGATGAAAAAAAGACTGTAAATAGAAGAGTTCTTCATATCATGCCCCAATCAATTTCATAGTGTTTCTCAGCATAGTTCCTTTAATGCTGTATCTACCCTAGTTTTTAGTTTAAAACAGAGAACCCAGATTTTTCCATTGGAATCAATTCCATTATTTCATGGATTATTGTTACTATTTTTTTGCGTGTGTAGCTATGTCTAATATATTTGATTATGTAGCAGCCTGTCAATAATTGTGCAATAACACGGTAGCAGAACCGAAGCCTACAGCCCTGTGCATGTTTGCAACAAGTGTGGATTTACAGAGCTAAAGGAAAGCTACAAACAAACTGGAAACAAGTCCAGCAGAGGGCAACTAGAAGAGTTGGGACTGGAGTACATGAGAGAGGGGGACAGGCTGAAGGACCTGGGTTTGTTCAGCCTGGAGAACAGAAGCCTAAGGAAGGATCCACTAGCAGTCTTTTACTAGCTAAAAGTGGGTAAAAACAAGGCTGAGTTGGGCTCTTCTCAGAGATGCAAGAGCTACAGCAAAGGAAATTTCAGCCTAACTTAAGGGAAAAATTCTTGTAACCTCGTGGTTAAACCCTGGAACAGGTTGCCCAGAGATTATAATAGCTCCCTCTCTGGAAATTTTCAAAACTCACAGCATGTCCCTGAGCAACGTGATGCAATTTTGAAGTTGGCCCTTTGAGCAGGACGTTGGCCTAGAGATCCTCAGAAGTCCCTTCCATCCTAAATCTCTGGATGATTTTATGATTCACTTAGCTGTTAAGGTATTAAACTAACTAATGACATTTTGTGATTAACCTATCTAAAAGGTACTGGAACCCCTGAAGAATCTATTTTGGCTGGGTATCTGGGGCTTTTAAATTTTATTTTGGTTCTATCATACTTGTTGCTGGGTATCTGGCTTTTAAACAGAATACGGGAATTGTAAAAGGAGTCGATATATAACAAAGACTACTGACAATCTTCCACTTGTGTCCAGATAATAGCCAATTATCTAAAACAACAGTATAAAATGAATGAATGTGCAGAAAAATACTTTATAGCAGAATGGTACCACCTCAATTCTTCTCTTTAATCATGGTGACATGAAGAACAGATTCCTTGGTCTAAGAGCAATTACTGCAACTTTATATTGGAATGAGAAAAGAATCTCAAAATGAACCCTATTTTGACCTTATTCTGACCTACAGAAATGCAAAACAGTTTAAAAAATGTTTGTTTGTCAAAGCATAAGATGAGAATTTTGTCCATAACAAGAATATGGAGAAAATACCTTGCTACTTTGAAAGACAGTAAGAGGATCTTACCATGGTAACATTTTTCCAGGTCAGTAAGTCAAATGAAACCCAAAGAATCCTAATATTCATAGAAGAGATTAAGCATGGCTTGGTCTGATATGCTGCCTGGGTATTTGCATTCTTTGCCACATTCCTTATCGGCAGGTGAACCTGCACTGCAGGCAGTGAGCAGAGATGCAGGCAGTGTGCAACCTCTTGCTATCCGGATGGGCAGCTGCTGCAAACTGCCATTTGCCTTCTCCACCAACCAGCACCAAGGGCAAGGAGAAGTCACAGCAGGGCTAATTGTGTCAACACATGACTGATAAAGATCTACTTGATACCATTCGTTCCCCAAAGCTTTGGTAACATCCCTAAATCAGAGGAGCTTTGTTAATAACTTCACCAGTATTTCACATTTTGAAAACTTCAACCTCATACACTTGCTATCGTTTCATTATCAAATTATTGGTTTGTTCAATTAAAAACATTCAGCCAATGTAAAAATTATGTTTTGGACCTTTGTAGTTCTGTTAAGGATTATTTTCTTACAGTGATATAGTTACTGTGAACAACTTCCATGCCTATCTGGTAATGTTGAAAATCTGCTTATGTGATTCCTTGAACATTGGCTGGAAAAGAACTCCACCATAACAGTGTAAGCGAATGGTAGATCTGAAATCAAGTAACAATGGAGAATTAAAAAAACAATCAATACATACTATTTCATTAATCCCACTAAGTTTCCCAGCAGACAGCTTTGGTCTTGAAGCAGGCCTTGGAGGAGGTACAATGGTGCCTACAGAAAGAGGAGTTGTGGGCCTTGCTGAAAGAAAGCAAATTTAAGGAAATAAATATTAGAAAGGTCACACTGAACATAAATATGTACTCACTCTAATAGCATAACTGGAAGTTATGTTCCTACTAAAAGTTCCTATTTTACAAGCTCCACTTTGTAAGATTTACCACTAATGATAAATGCTTTTAAAATAGGGCCACGTGATACCCTGAAAAGTGACTCTAAAAATGGCATCATGGGCTTTCTCATTGCTCTCAAATTATTTAATACCAACTATTCTTGGAGGTTTGTATGTAAAAAGATGGTTTTACTTGAGTTTCCTTTTGTGTATAAGCAATCTGGATTCAGAATACAGGACAGTCTTTCATGTCTCACCACAAATGGAAGATTGAGTGGAAATTCGTATTTGGTCCTGGCTGACAATGGCATAACTCTGTTTACACCAAATTTTGCCCACTGAAATCCCATTTACTTCAACAAGTGTATACCAGTGTAACAGATAAATTACTCTGTTGATTGTAAGAGCATACTATCTCATTACCTCTTAGCCATGCTATGAGAAGTAAAAAAGTTGTTAAAAAAACCAGCACTTCCCCCATGTCCTTTTAACTGAACAGAAAAAATTAACAGATGGTGGCAGCAGTACAAAGATGCCACTTTTACAAAGTCACTTTTCTGAATAGATTGCATAGAACTGTATTTCAAAATAAATGTTAGATGCCATCCAATGAGCACACAAGATCTAAAATTAACTTCAAAATAGACTGAAATCCTAATATATGACTATGTTGTTGTAGCGTGTCCTATTATCTCTCTCAAATTATTCTGGATGGTTCTTTTTTAATTAAATCAGTTAATGTTATTTAAAAATGCAGCTTTTAAGTATGGAGTTTTCTCAGGCATTCAGCATAACTCTGCTGTTGTTAAGTATGGGAGTTTCATCAGTGACTTGGGAAGAAAGAAATTGGGCTAATACTAACAACATCCACCTTAAGAGTTGCAAACTCAAATGTTCCCAGATAAATTAACTTCTAAAATATAAGTCATTCCTTTTAAATTCTTATGCCCCAAGACAACAGTGCATGCCAAACAAGTATTCAGTGAGTCAGGGCACACTTGCCCAAATGCACACTTCTTTTGCCCTCTTAGTGTGTAGCATTACCGTGACATCATCCATGCTTCAAAATACTGGGTGTTAAAAAGGTACAGTTTTAAATCTAATTTATTTATTTAATCTGAAACTATCTATACAAAGCCATTTAGGAATAAAGTTGTTTTTGCAAATTCAGACACTTAATCTCTGAGATCTCACTGCTGTCTGATGTCCCACAAAAATATATTCCAATTTCTAGAAAAGCAAAACTCTATAGTTAAGAGAAAGCAATGCCTTTAATTTAATAATTTGAATTTTTCTTATTTCAAGCTTCATTCATTGTCCTAACTTTCAAGGAAGTTGGTGCTAACAAGCAGTTTAGTATATTCTGAGTAAGAAGATGAGTTAGTTTTAACGTCAGGTGAATGATAATAACAAAGAAAAATGAGTCCAAAGCTTGCTTTTTGGAGTCAGTTATTAGCAAAGAGCAGTACACAATGCATGCTTGCCATACCCTTATTTGTATGAGCACAAGAAGACACTAAACTATAGTCCAGTAGTGCTGAAGATGATGCAGAAGAAATTTCAGCAGCCGTGCCAGTTTCTTCAATGAATAATTGTTCATGGCATACAGTATTATTGAAAAGGTCACTTTGATCCTCAGAAGCACAGCTGTTGGAAGAATTCCCAAGCAAAGCAGAAGAGGCAAGGCAGGCATTTTCAGTTTTAAAGTGGGGTTCCTTCTTGTCTGCGCTTGTGTGTCTAATTGTAAGAAGTTCATCAGCAAAGGAAATCCACTGACTCTGAGACCGTGAAACACAGGATAAAGTACCGGTACTCCCTGATGGTGCTGTAACACCAGATTTGCACAAAGTGCTAATGGTAAAGTCTGGTGAGGGTGGGCTTGTACACCCAGAATCTGTCTGGTGTCCAAGCAAAGACTGAGATACTCTACACCCAGGCAAATCAGTGGTAGATGAGGAGGAGCTCCTATTGTGCTCTTTTAGTGTAGCTGAAGGAAAAGGGAAGAATTGAAACTAGGACCAACACTGAAAAGACAAAAATTTCAATATTCAAAAAAGTATTCAATATCCACTGCAAGAGGATTACTAGCCTGCAAGAAAAACAACTGCTCTACTAGGCTAAAAGTCCCACCACTTACAAATGAAAGAAAAAAAAAACCCAAACCCCAAAACCAGCCACATATCACATGTACTTCATTCATAGTGCCAACCGTGCCACTTTCCATTTTTTAAGTAAGCCAAAAAATAACATATTGTGTTTCTCTCCACTTGAGGCCATACTTCCCATGACTCTTCTTATTCTCTGGCTTCCTCCGTTCTGTGGTTTAAGTTCTTCTCATCTTTGTCTTTTCCTTCTTGTGTCCTACTCCATTTTTGTTTCTTTTCTATACCTTTCCGCTTTTAATTTCTTTCAAAGTTATTTTATCAAGCCTGTCCTATCCTGTTCCTTCCAAATACTTTTATCCTCTTACCCTTAACATTTTTAATGGGAAGGCCCAACATAAATGGCTGTCTGGTGAATGAATGACGACAATGCAGTCGTGAGATTCTGTTTGATATTTTTCTGTCTGTATCAACCTGTGGCTAGTACATAACTATATGTATGATCCATCATCCACCCCAGCTTATTTCCTCTCTCATCCTACAGTGTTCAGGCTGCCAGAAAACAGGAGTTTTCCACAAGTAGTCCCTGCATTGGCTGTTGCCTGTTGTAGCAGATGACAACAGAAGCAGAAAATGCAAGGTTAGTCAATTCTCAACATCTTGCAGATTGGCAAAGCTAGGAGCAACAGCAGAGTAACATACAGAATCAGAAGAGCGCAACACATTTAAAAGTTCAGATCAAAAGTATAGGTATTCTCTCTACAGTGGTTCTTTTGCCATGAACAAGTACATTCTCTAAGACCACATAAACAGAGATTTAACACAGCTTTCCCTTTCTCACAGATGCTTTAAATGTCATTCAAAGACTTTAAAATACTACTATAAATCCTATTCGAAAAGCAATGTGGAAATGTTAAAAACTATTTTAAAAAGCATTTTTACAATATCAATAGCTGGCTAAAAAATGTCTCATGTTTGGTCAAGATAACAAAGTTAGCGTAAACTAATAATAAAAGCAGGATTATTCATGGATGACCAAAGTTTACTTCTGTACTGCATAAACCACTGTCTGCTAAATTACCATGGCAGTTTAAATGTTCAATGATTAACACACAGTTATGAAACAGTATCTAAAGAAATATTTTAACAGTAAAAAGAAAAAAGTAATCTGTGGGACATGCTACATCATAATATACAGATATGCTGTACACAAAACAACTGATTTACGTAATTTAAATTTTGGATTGAGATTTGCAAAAGCTTTAAGCATCAGCTTACCTACATTAATCTTCGAGTTGAAGATAAAACATGATTTCAAGGCAAATACAGTAAGACAAAAGTTGTATACTTTTTAAAGTCTTTAGAACTAAGCTGCTTGTTAGTGAGCATCAGGACTTGATTTAAATAACAATATGACCTACATCAATCGAGTATTTGGTTTTTTTGCCCAAGTGTATTAGTAATTTGTTACACTTTAGAACACTCACTTTTCTATTTAACTCCATAGATCATGTCACAAGTGTAAATACCTTAGTTAACCCATAGAACAACAGTCCTTTAAATAATTATTTAGCAGATTAAGTTTGCCAGGGCACAAATGTCATATCTAAAATTGACCAATGCCCACAGGACACTCCACCAATTTAAATGAAATGTAGGGGTCTGTGGATAAGCCTCTTTGGGGTATGAAGGCTTGGGTAGATGACTCCCCGCCAGACATGGCTACAGAGGATGTTATGGGCCCCAATTACCTGTCCCTACTCATCAGCCAGAGACTACTTTCTCCACAGTCCTGCTGCCAGGAGAGACGGTATGAACATTTCCTAACCTGCTTTGACTTCCCATCCAGGTGTAGCAATACACAACTGGATACAGTAACAACAGGTTATCCTTTGCCTTCCTCTCCAGAGGAAGCATCACTTCTTTTCAGCATATTCTGGTAATACATATCTATATATAATTTATCCTTAAAAATGTTACAGATTTGTAATCTTGACTGGTTACCTAAGTGAGGAAGAGACAATCTAATGATTTCTGTAAGCTGGATTTTTTTTAAAAAATATAACTTTTGAGGAACACAAATTTGCAGTGAAAAAGTAAGTTCCACTTAAACCCTGAAGAGTTATGTAGCAATGTTAGTTACTGCTAAAAGGACATTAAGGCCAAGAAGAATTAACACTAGTTGTGCAGAATTCCCTTATTGATACACATACTCTTCCTTACTATTCTTCAATCTGTATGATCAAGCACAGAGGAAAACAGCTAGAAAGCCATGACTATGAACACAGAAGTGAGGTCTGTTATAATTTTTCGAATACGAATACCTAGCTAAAAGAAACTGAACAATTCTCTTCTCAGGCATGTGGGAAGAGTCTCTGCATTAAGACAACAGGGATTGGAAAATAGATACGCAGTAGGTAGACTGACAAGAGCTATGGAAACAGCCTGTCTGCTACTGTTACTAACTAGTAAATTCTGCTTTAAATCCCCTGAGATAATCAACATAAATAATTTGAAAACTTTTAGTAAGCAGGTCCTAATGTGGCCATAATATCTGTTTTTGTTTCGGTCTCTCCTTCCTTTTTCTCAACTAGTTTCTCAGCATCTCTGGCTCTCAGCCTCAACACACATACTTACTCATATGCTATTTTGCCTCCCTATCCTTCACTGTCTTTTGAATGTAACAACCAATATTGACTAATTTTGTGATCGCCCCCTTCAAAGACCAGGTTTCAGGAAAGCCTGCCAGTATCATGCCCACATTAATATCCTCCAGAATCTTGCACGCCACAATTCCCACACAACATCTGCCCTCCCCCTCCACCTCCTATACTCCTCAGCCTACCCTTTTCCTCCCAACACCCCAGCTCTCAGATGGTGGCAGGAACTCCCCCATAATTCTAGTCTCAATCCTGCCATTTTTATCCTGCTCCCTTTGGCTTACACCTCCAAATGTCCTAACAGAATCATGGTTTCCTGCAGAAAAGTTCCTCACAGCAAAGCTCCGTGGTGCCTTTGCACTACATATCTCAACAGACTTTACTGGAAAGCAGAAACCCATCCCTATTCACAGTGCAAGCTTAGCTTGTCTCACAGTTGCTGTGACAACCTCCATTTAATCTCCCAGTCCAACCAGCTGAAAAAATAGGATTATACTCTAGATGGCGATAATTTTTTTTTGAAAGAGAGAGAAGGTGATAAAAAAAGGCGTTAAAAAAGGGCAGAAGCAAGATAGAGTTTTCCTAATGTTTCTAGTGTTCCCTTTTCCACCTTGCCCCCTATACATACTGCACCCTGGTACACTGCACCCTCAATTGGGTATCACTTATAAGATAGTATACTGCTTTACAAAATTCCTTTATTTCAGTAGTCAAAGCATGTCGCCTTGCAACAACTAAAAAAGCAAGAACAGAACATCCTGAAGTGTATAAAGGAAACTATCAAATATTTTACCTGAGGAGGATGAGGATGCCAAAGAAGCTGAAGAGGAAGATTCAACAGAACTGTTGAAAAGTGGATCCCATGCCAGGAGGTCACTGTTCCCCTTTCTATATTAAAAGTGACAATTGGAATACAAATGAAAGATGTATATATTCATAAAAATGAAAATACAACTTCAGTAGTAGTTTGAGAATATAATAAATATGATAAATTAGATTAATTCTTCTTGAATAGTTAGACTGCATTCAAAAATAAAAAGTACTTAAAAATTGCAGGTCAAGGAACTGGTTTACACATGAGGAGACTATCTGAACTAACACCTTGATACGAGTTAGTGTGTGGACATACTTCACAGTGTCAGTTAAACGACTGTCATTTTCAAGGAGACATACATCTTCAAATGCATTTATTTCAGTATATACATATATAAGTAATATATACAGACCTGTCCAAATCTGCGGCTTGTAATCTTTAACACTTTACTATGGAACACTACTGGATAGAGACTAAACCTGTCTTATTTAAAACCTAAGATTTTAATAAAAACCAATATTTTGTAATCATGTGATTGTAAGTATCAATTGAGACAGATCACAATGAAGCAAATGCACTAGAAGGGCAAAACGAACAGAAATTTCCACTGTTACATAATTACTCCTTAACTCTTATTTTGCAATAGATGCCCTGCTTATAATAGCGGTCATCTGATATTTCCAATGAGTTTCCAAGTTTTAGATCAAAATGAGACCAAATTCCTGCAAAAGTGCATTTGATAGAATTTTAAATTTTAACTTACTCATTAGTTGGAGCAGAAAGCTTTGATTTCGTTAACTCTTCACCTAAGCAAAAGACACACTATTATCACAAAGCTGTGACACTCTAAAATAAAATTTCAGCTTCATTACAAAAAGATAATAAATACGAACAGCTGCAGTTTGAAACTAATTATTAAGATGGAAAGAGAAAATGCATTATTTCTGATAATATAAATTCAGGTACTCCTGAAATACCTAATAGGAGAGGACTACATTGAGCAATGCATTTTGGGAAGAAGTGTTGTTCACTTGAAATTTCTTCTTTGTATTATACTGTTTACATCAATATTATTCTTTAGCAAATCTAGCTTGGCTTCCTTCTCAGAAAAACCCTACAGGATCGAGACTAATGCTCTGTTCTCCATCTCCATGGCCACATTTTATATGTTTGACTATAAAGCAGAGAGAGTGCTTTGCTGGTTTGTGGATCAAACTAAACTTGAGTGGGTGGAAGGGTTTTAAGAACTTGCATAGGAGTCTTTTCCATGGGGTCCACCCTTTGGCTCTTGGATGTGTTCCTCGTCACTGTCACAGACAGCCTCATCTGTTTCCCAGAATAGGGAACAGCTGAGTATATAGAAAAAGAAGAGGTATCTAGAACTGACAAAAGAAATATTTTTTTCTATTTAAAATACAGCTATTTAAGAAGCTCATGTCTTTGACAAGTCAAAAAAAAAAAATCTATTTTCACGCTATATTAAAAACTAATAGAAATAGACTAAAAGTTAAAGATTCACACTTACTGGATGAATTTCTCTTAATTTGTGCCTGAAACAGGAAAAAAAAATAGGAATAAATTATTTTACCAATAGTCAAATAAAATGCTTAATAGTCCCAGGATTCTTATTTCCACTCGACTTTCTATGAGATACTTTGCTTTCAATGCCAGGCAAAACATTCTGAGCTTGCAAAAGACCAGAACACAAGCCAGGACAGAGCAACCAGTGCACACCCACCACACCAGTGAGAAAAGGCAGGAATGAACACTGTAGAGCTGACAAAGAGAGCAGTATTACTAAATCCCTTTACAGGGTGGGGTAGTAAAATTAAAAGAGCTTATATATCACAGAAACATTGCTAAGATTTTACCAATAACTCCCCTCACATACTACACTTACTTGGTTTTAATCTAAAAATGTGAATAAAAAGCCATTCTGTACTTACAGGACTGTGTCTCTGCTTTCAAAATGTGGGGAAAAAAGAGAAAAATCATCGTGATTATTTTAATGCTATGCACCATATTTTCCTTAAAATCAGAGCATTCTAATTCTGATCTGAATATTGTCCTAGCATACTTTAACACTATTTAGCTGTAATATCATATCATGGTATAAAGGATCATTCTGTGGATTGGCAGAATACATCAAAAAAGTTGCGCTGTAAATGTTACATGTACCCACATTACATGATCTGTTTTAAAGATTCGTATATTATTGAATACTAATTAGTAAACTATGTTAAAAGCCATGCTCAGCTAACTCTACAATGTATTCACAGGTCTTGTGGTGGCAACAGCAGAAAGACAAGGACTAAGCACTCCCGAGACTCAAAGGATAGTTGAAATCTGAGAAGGGAAAATTACTTAATGTTACACTGCAATAAAGTGTACCAAAGATGACTCAGTGCACAAGAAAAAAAGAAACATTGAACTTGAATCTAGAACAAATTCTGAACAGTAAAATATATGTTTACACTAAAGATTCTTTAACACTTTTCTCTTCTACACATTAAAAATACAAGGAACAAAAAAACTTACAGATATTGCTGGAGAAAGAGTGATGTTCCCTATAGATACTTTTAATTCATCCAAGGAAGGCATGGTATATTGAGAGCTATTATTTGGCTGGACAGGTTTTATTTCTATATGGAACCTCCTGGGTTCATCATCTTCAGAGTCAGAATCATTGGATGAATAGAAATGGTTTTCTTTGGCATGTTTCTCTCAGTTAAGGTAGAAATATTAAAAATTCATCTATTTCATAATTATGTTGTTCAAAATGCTCACATTTGTGAACATCACAGAAACAATGCTGCCTAACCTCTTTGTGCACTAATACAGACACTTCAAATATATCCACTGTCCAACATACACAACTCAGATTTAAAGTTTAGTTTTTATATTCAGCCTTATAATGGTATTCTGTTCCAAAAGGCACTATGTCATATAGTCATATGCCAACACTGCATAGTTGCAGGCATCAGGATAAATTAAAGATTCTACAGTAGCAACACTTCTGCATGTTAAATTTATGATTTGAGACTCAACCAGGGATTCTAATACATGCATGAAAAATGTAGAAATTCCTTTAAACCAAGTGACGGAAATCCCTAGCCTTTTTAATTAGCAGTGAAATACTCATGGTACTTTTACCAAACATTAACAGTAGACAAAGCAGCAGCAGCGGCAGCTACCATTACTTGCCTCTTTTGCAAAGTGGCACTGAAAATTTTGCAAGAAAGGATGCCAGATACACAGAAGGCTGCACAGTAAACCGAACAATGTCAGCTGCTTAAAGCATTGTCATCCTTGGCAAAAAGGAATCACAACAACTCAGCCCTCAAAATAAGTGAAATATACAGATGAATTTAACTGGTTCTTTATATACATAGGAGCTGCACGGGAAAAAAAAAAAACCTCAGAAAGACCCATGCTAAGTCTTAAAAGATGCATTTGTTTCAACAAGAAAGAATTTGAAAATTTTCTTCTACTCAAACATAAGTTTCATACCACCTAGGGGGAGCATACATATTCTATACCTTGCTTTTGTTATTTTCTCTTGGAAATATGCCAGTCATTTGAATTAATTATCTTCAAACTATTCCCTGACAAAAACTAAAACCTTAACCCTGAAGATATTCCAAATTCATTTCAACTCAAAGAATGCCTGAACTGTGGTGAGGAAAAAGTCAAATGTCTTCATCCTATAGTCTATCTGTCCCAAAAGTGGTTCATATCTAGAAAAGAAAGTTTCAAAGACAAGTAATTTTTCATTTCATCAAAAGATCTCATCTTGGAAGTTATCATCAAGTTTCAAGATTCATTTCCTACGAATGAGGCAGCTCTTGTACAGTGCTTTTCCAGCACTTAAGACTGGACTTATTACAACCGCCATTATGGTAAAATAATATCCTCCAACAAATCACCTCAAGAGTTCCCATCAATAGAATAAATATCCACTCTTGGAGGCTAAGGGAGTGAAAAGAGGAAGGAAACTGAATATTCCTGAACCTGGTCAAGATTCTCAGAAACTGAAATACCTGGCTGACAGGGACTGCAAATCACTGAGCTTTTTCACTGAATGTATGGCCTGTTCTGTTGTTTCACAACAAAAAGGATAATGTAGAAAGGATGTCCAGATGGATCATTTACAAAGCATGAATGTTGTTCACTCCTCTCTCCCTTTCATAAATATACACAATGTGTGAAATGATACCCCTCTCAGGACTGGATAAAAGTCTTTCACTTTTATATCAATTCTGCAAATGGGAGATAACATGATCAGCTTTTATCTGTACAGGAATCTTCACTGGGGCCAACAGAGGCATATTCTGCAAAGCTGATGAAAACAGAGCTATCTTGCTAACATATTAGGCTTGCTTAGGTCTACAGCAATTATTCCCAGCTCTTACGTAGAGCTTCCCTCTGTTTTGGATGGGAGGTAAAAAGAGGACAAGAATTTTTTCCTTCAAAGGAAGAGCAGAGAAAAATCATGAATCTCCATAAAAAATGATTCATAACAAAACGCTATTATGCATAGCAAAGCTTTCATTAAAAATACAATAAAAGCTAGAAGGAACAATTAGAACAGCATGTTTAAGTAACAGAAATTCTATTTCTAGACTGCTGGAGCTCCCAATCTTCTTAATGGCATTATAAAAAAGTGGGAGGGTGCAAGTATAGAACAGATAACCACTCTGTATGCTTAAAAAATAGTTTACAAACCTTACAGATTCTGAGAGCTTATCAAAAAGGATCTGCATGGTCACCTTAAAGCTTTTGTTCAGGCTTTTTTTGTTTTACTTTGGCTTTTTACTGTCAGACAAAGAACATCATCTTAAGGTTCCCAAGACATATGTATAAGATATCTGATCTAATCTTTAACATTTGCACACACACAAAATCAAAGGTAGACAAAATTTTCTATATTTTGTGAAAGCTATGAACATAAGTATACAAGGTTGCAACATTAGCATAAACATCATTCATCTTCCTTTACGTAACACTTTAATCAGTACTTCCTCTCTCCAAAGAAGTCTAATAGCATCAGATAACCTTGCACAATAATAAAGGAAAGGATATCCTGTGTTGCTTCTGGTTTAATGCTGTATCCTTCATCGTCAACATCAGGAATGTTCTAATACAAAAGAAACCAACAAAAATTATGACATTGATTACAACAGCTCCTGAAAGTCATTGTTATTCACCATTAATTATTACAGATATCTCAAGTTATAATCTGTAGTTCACAAGTAGCATGACAAGATACCTCAGAAGGAATAGAACAAAACAGCCTCCAAATGTCCTATGAAAACTAGCAAGTTTGCATGCATTTGCTTTTACTGGTACCTTATCAAAAAGGTCAGAAACGAACAGAAGCGTTTTAGCTTTACTGTTGAGTATTAAATAAGCCTACAATTCTCTTAGCCCCAAATATTTTCCCAGTTTCTATGTGTCTCAGCTGAGCCACGGGAGGTTCGGATGGTGCAGGAACAAAACCTTTCCTAAGTACCAGCCAAAATTTCAATATGTGAGTAAAGGCATTCCAGGTTACACAGGTTGCAACTTCCTCTCCCCCCCTTGAAAAGGCAGCAAGCCTGCACTGTTGCTTCAGCAAAGAATATTCACACTAATTAAAAGGCACAGAAGAAACTTAAATACAAGTGCTCCAAATCAGGTTCCAAAGTTTTCCTTTACTGTGCTGGTTTTGGCTGAGAAGGGGTTAATTCTCCTCACTGTGGGGGTCAGCTACCTTTCCAGCTTCCCGCGCTCTGCCGCGTGGCGTGGCAGGGGGGGCTGGGAGGGGCAGGGCCATGGTGGGGGCGGCTGACCCCGACTGGCCAATGGCAGGTTCATTCCATACCATGTGACACCATGACCAGTATATTGAGGGGGGGCAGTGGCAGCGCGCAGGCGGCGCGGCGTCGGGTCGGCGGGCGGCTGCGGCGCGTGCGGTTTGTTCCGGCGGTTCGTTCCCCCTCTCCCCTCCCTTCCCCCTCCCCCGGGGCTTTGCGCCTCTCGTTGTTCTCCTTTACATTGCATTTCTACTGTTGTTTCTTTTAATTTTCATTATTAAACTGTTCTTATCCCGACCCACGAGCGTTACCCTTCTGATTCTCTCCCCCATCTACTGGTGGGGGAGTGAGCGAGCGACTGTGTGGGGCTGAGCTGCCGCTAAACCACGACAGTCTTTTTGGCGCCCAACGTGGGGCTCGAGGGTTGGAGATAACAACAGCTGCTGGTCCCAGCACCATGTTGTCCTTTTTGCAGTTGGTGTTAAAAATCGGTGTTGGTTGTTTGAGTCTGCTGTGTTCTGCTGTGATTAGTAATGTTTTGCCTACGAGATTTGTTATACAAACACTCGTTTTCAGCTTTATCTGGTATTTGGGGTTTTTGCTGAAACCGTTACTGTACTTCGGATACCACCTTGTTGAGGCAATTAGCAATTATACCTCCTCCTCTGAGAGATTTTATATGGAGGAAATACAGAATAATACCTTTGCAACTTTGTTCTATGATGTCTGTGCCTTTGTTACAACAACGTTTTTGTATCTTGAACATCCTTGGGTGGTTAAGGTGCAGTCATTGTTAGTTTTTGGGCATGTTGTTTTGGTTTTGACTAAGCAACTTAAGAATATCACCCAGAAATCTGCCCCGAGGCTTGATAGTTACGAGTGGCAGGGCATGTGGGATAGCATGGGCAAATACCTAGGGCAGTGGGCACCCCCAGTGTTTTGGAGTTTCACCCCCGAGCAAGTGCAGAATCCTAAAAAACTAGTAGAATATTTGGAGAAAGTATGTTGTTACGCTGGGAACTCCAGAGAGACACAGATAACTGCAACGTGCTGGGGTCTGGCCCATGCATACCGAGCCCTGCTCAACAGTATTCAGTGCCCCCAGGGGGAAGAGAATGTCTCTGGATTGAAATGCAAAGTGACTGGCACTGTAGACAATCCAGCCCTGACAACAGGCACTGCAGCCACTCAAACCCCCACAACAAGTACCGGAGCTAGCTCAGAAAATAAACCCGTACCAGTATCAGTTGCCCCCATACATAAGACGAAATATTGGAAGCGGACATCAACTCGTTTAGAACGGGATGATGAAGAACCAGGGCCATCGCGGGGAGAGGAGGGAGAAGTAATAAATGAAATAGAGACCACCCGATCCCTGTCCTTAAGCGAGTTGCGAGATATGCGAAAAGATTATAGCCGTCGTTCAGGTGAGCACATTGTCACCTGGCTGCTCCGATGCTGGGATAATGGGGCCAGTAGCCTGGAACTAGAGGGAAAAGAAGCCAAACAATTGGGATCCCTTTCTGGGGAAGGGGGCGTTGACAAAGCAATTGGGAAAAAACCACAAGCCCTCAGCCTCTGGAGGCGACTCCTGTCTGCAGTGAAGGAAAGGTATCCTTTTAAAGAAGATGTTACATATCGCCCAGGAAAATGGACAACTATGGAGAAAGGCATCCAGTATCTCAGGGAATTAGCTGTGTTTGAGGTGATTTATGGTGACCTGGATGATCAACGGTCATCCAAAGATCCAGATGAAGCCGAGTGCACACGACCCATGTGGCGGAAGTTTGTACGGAGCGCACCATCTTCGCATGCAAACTCATTGGCAGTGATGTCCTGGAAAGATGACGAGACACCAACGGTGGCAGAGGTGATAGATAGACTCCGGGATTATGACACAAATATCTCTTCCTCGCTTGTCTCTGCTGTGGAGAAACTATCCCAAGAGGTTCAGCAACTCAAAGAAGATCTGTCCTACTCCCCACCTCGACAGAGCAGTGTCTCAGCTGTTAGGAATAAGCGTCCTTTGGCTCAAAGAAGGGGATACACACCACGGGCCACCCTATGGTTCTACCTGCGTGACCACGGAGAGGACATGATGAGGTGGGATGGCAAGCCTACTTCGACCCTACAGGCACGAGTACATGAACTGCAAGGAAGAACAGTCACTCAGGGAGGCTCTTCCAGGAAAGCTGCTGCTCCAGTTTCCAGCGAGCAAGTCCCCAGACAGAGGAGTAGAAGCGCAGATTTTATTTCTAAGTGTAATAGAGGGACTCCTGATTCACATTTACAGGAAGTGAGTTGTGACTGCCATGATCAGGACTAGAGGGGCCCTGCCTCCAGCCAGGTGGAGGAAAGGGATAACCGGGCTTACTGGACTGTGTGGATCCGATGGCCTGGCACGTCCGACCCACAGGAGTATAAAGCTTTAGTGGACACCGGCGCACAGTGCACCTTAATGCCATCAAACTATATAGGGGCAGAACCCATCAGCATTGCTGGAGTGACAGGGGGATCTCAAGAGCTAACTGTATTGGAGGCCGAAGTGAGCCTAACTGGCAATGAGTGGCAGAAGCACCCCATTGTGACTGGCCCAGAGGCTCCGTGCATCCTTGGTATAGACTACCTCAGGAGAGGGTATTTCAAGGACCCAAAAGGTTACAAGTGGGCTTTTGGTGTAGCTGCCTTGGAGACGGAGGAAACTGAACAGCTGTCTACCTTGCCCGGTCTCTCAAAGGACCCTTCTGTGGTGGGGTTGCTGAAGGTCAAAGAACAACAGGTGCCAATCGCCACCACAACAGTGCACCGGCGGCAATATCGCACCAACAGAGACTCTCTGATCCCCATCCATAAACTCATTCACCAACTGAGGAGCCAAGGAGTCATCAGTAAGACCCACTCACCCTTTAACAGTCCCATATGGCCAGTCCGGAAGTCTAATGGAGAGTGGAGACTAACAGTAGACTATCGTGGCCTGAATGAAGTCACTCCACCGTTGAGTGCTGCTGTGCCAGACATGCTAGAACTTCAATACGAACTGGAGTCAAAGGCGGCCAAGTGGTATGCCACAATTGATATTGCTAATGCATTCTTCTCAATCCCTCTGGCAGCAGAGTGCAGGCCACAGTTTGCTTTCACATGGAGGGGCGTCCAGTACACCTGGAATCGACTGCCCCAGGGGTGGAAACACAGTCCTACCATTTGCCATGGACTGATTCAGACTGTACTGGAACAGGGAGAAGCTCCAGAACACCTTCAATACATTGATGACATCATTGTGTGGGGCAGCACAGCAGAAGAAGTTTTTGAGAAAGGTGAGAAAATAGTCCAAATCCTTCTGAAAGCTGGTTTTGCCATAAAACAAAGTAAGGTGAAGGGACCTGCACGAGAAATCCAGTTCTTAGGAATTAAATGGCAAGACGGTCGTCGTCAGATTCCAATGGATGTGATCAACAAAATAGCAGCCATGTCTCCACCAACTAGCAAAAAGGAAACACAAGCTTTCTTGGGCGTTGTGGGTTTTTGGAGAATGCATATTCCAAATTACAGTCTGATCGTGAGCCCTCTCTATCAAGTGACCCGGAAAAAGAATGATTTCAAATGGGGCCCTGAGCAACGACAAGCCTTTGAACAGATTAAACGAGAAATAGTTCATGCAGTAGCTCTTGGGCCAGTCCGGGCAGGACAAGATGTAAAAAATGTGCTCTACACTGCAGCCGGGGAGAATGGCCCTACCTGGAGTCTCTGGCAGAAAGCACCTGGGGAGACCCGGGGTCGACCCCTAGGGTTTTGGAGTCGGGGATACAGAGGGTCTGAAGCCCGCTATACTCCAACTGAAAAAGAGATATTGGCAGCATATGAAGGGGTTCGAGCTGCTTCAGAAGTGGTTGGTACTGAAGCACAGTTGCTCCTGGCACCCCGACTGCCAGTGCTGGGCTGGATGTTCAAAGGAAACATCCCCTCTACACACCATGCAACTGATGCTACGTGGAGTAAATGGGTTGCACTGATCACCCAGCGGGCTCGAGTAGGAAACCCCAGTCGCCCAGGAATCTTGGAAGTGATTATGGACTGGCCAGAAGGCAAAGATTTTGGATTATCACCAGAGGAGGAGGTGACACGTGCTGAAGAAGCCCCACTGTATAACAAACTGCCAGAAGATGAGAAGCAATATGCCCTGTTCACTGATGGGTCCTGTCGCCTTGTGGGAAAGCACCGGAGATGGAAGGCTGCTGTATGGAGTCCTACACGACAAGTAGCAGAAACTGCTGAAGGAGAAGGTGAATCGAGCCAGTTTGCAGAGGTAAAGGCCATCCAGCTGGCCTTAGACATCGCTGAACGGGAAAAGTGGCCAGTGCTCTATCTCTATACTGACTCCTGGATGGTGGCAAATGCCTTGTGGGGCTGGCTGCAGCAATGGAAGCAAAGCAACTGGCAGCGCAGAGGCAAACCCATCTGGGCTGCCACATTGTGGCAAGATATTGCTGCCCGGGTAGAGAAACTGGTTGTAAAGGTACGGCATGTGGATGCTCACGTCCCCAAGAGTCGGGCCACTGAAGAACATCGAAACAACCAGCAGGTAGATCGGGCTGCCAAGATTGAAGTGGCTGAGGTGGATCTGGACTGGCAGCATAAGGGTGAACTATTTCTAGCTCGGTGGGCCCACGACACCTCAGGCCATCAAGGGAGAGATGCAACATACAGGTGGGCTCGTGATCGAGGGGTGGACTTGACCATGGATATTATTGCACAGGTTATCCACGAATGTGACACATGCGCTGCAATCAAGCAAGCGAAGCGGGTAAAGCCTCTGTGGTATGGGGGACGATGGCTGAAATATAAATATGGGGAGGCCTGGCAAATTGACTATATCACACTCCCACAGACCCGCCAAGGCAAGCGCCATGTGCTTACAATGGTAGAAACAACGACTGGCTGGCTGGAAACATATCCTGTCCCCCACGCCACTGCCCGGAACACTATCCTGGGTCTTGAGAAACAAGTCCTGTGGCGACACGGCACCCCAGAGAGGATTGAGTCAGACAATGGGACTCATTTCCGAAATAGCCTCATAGACACCTGGGCCAAAGAGCACGGCATTGAGTGGGTGTATCACATCCCCTATCACGCACCAGCCTCTGGGAAAATTGAAAGGTACAATGGACTGTTAAAAACCACACTGAGAGCAATGGGGGGTGGGACATTCAAGCACTGGGATACACATTTAGCAAAAGCCACGTGGTTAGTCAACACGAGGGGATCTGCCAACCGAGCTGGCCCTGCCCAGTCAGAAATCCTACATACTGTGGAAGGGGATAGAGTCCCTGTAGTGCACACAAAAAGTATGCTGGGCAAAACAGTCTGGGTTCTTCCTGCCTCTGGCAAAGGCAAACCCATTCGTGGGATTGTTTTTGCTCGAGGACCTGGGTGCACTTGGTGGGTGATGCGGGAGGATGGAGAAATCCGATGTGTGCCTCAAGGGGATTTGATTTTGGGTGAAAACAGTCAATGAACTGAATGGCACAATGTGAACTGCTATATAATATTGTGTGTCACCTCTGTGTTGTATCAATGATATCAGAGTACGAGCCTCCCAACCCATGGAAGATCAACTATGAAACAAGCCGTGCAGCAGTGATGGAACGATGACTGACTCGGTATGCAGCAACCCAACGCCACACACCGTCTCTCCCACCCGGAAAGACTGATACAACAGATGGAGCCCAGAGTCATGGACTGCGTGAACTCAATGGACATTTTAATGGACATTTTACAGGGAAGATCCATGAACTAAGGGAATGATGTCTGTGTATTATGTTAAAGGATGGGAAGGGGAGGGGTGGTGGTTGGTACGGTTGTATTGCATCATATGGGACCTGGGCATGGTGTAAGTGGTATGGAATAAGGGGTGGAGAATGTGCTGGTTTTGGCTGAGAAGGGGTTAATTCTCCTCACTGTGGGGGTCAGCTACCTTTCCAGCTTCCCGCGCTCTGCCGCGTGGCGTGGCAGGGGGGGCTGGGAGGGGCAGGGCCATGGTGGGGGCGGCTGACCCCGACTGGCCAATGGCAGGTTCATTCCATACCATGTGACACCATGACCAGTATATTGAGGGGGGGCAGTGGCAGCGCGCAGGCGGCGCGGCGTCGGGTCGGAGGGCGACTGCGGCGCGTGCGGTTTGTTCCGGCGGTTCGTTCCCCCTCTCCCCTCCCTTCCCCCTCCCCCGGGGCTTTGCGCCTCTCGTTGTTCTCCTTTACATTGCATTTCTACTGTTGTTTCTTTTAATTTTCATTATTAAACTGTTCTTATCCCGACCCACGAGCGTTACCCTTCTGATTCTCTCCCCCATCTACTGGTGGGGGAGTGAGCGAGCGACTGTGTGGGGCTGAGCTGCCGCTAAACCACGACACTTTACACACCTCCAGCACCATCCTCGATTTTCAAAGTTAATATGCATCTGGGAACTTCTGACTAGTTTCATTTTTCAGTTCTTGAGGCAATTAAATATAAATTGAAGAGAATTATGTTAAAATCATTTAGAAGGCTTAGCTAAGCACTTAGTTTAATAAAAATTTCTTTGGGGCAAAGAGAAACAGGTCTCTAATATAATAATCTAAATTTTTAGAATGTGCAAAAAATCCACACTCATGTATATTATATATAAAGGGATAAACTTGGATACGCTGATGCCTTCACCATTCAGAACAGAGAAGCCCACTCATGGCTTTGTACGCATAGTTAGTCTATGTGAACTGCTCAGATGCCTCAATAATTTTACTACAAAAAACCACAACCCAACTGTCTTCAAAATGTATTGACTTCACCATTAATAAATATTTTATAAAAATAGCAAGATTCATACAAAAAGTGATGTATTCTAGTGTAGCAATCAGTTTTTTACTACCAGAAAGTAGGTATTGGAAGGCAGTTTGTCTAATAGAGTAGTCAGTCATATATGTATACATATATACATATATGACATATAGAAATATATACAAAATATACCTTGCTGTTTTAAGTCACAAGATGTAATAAAATGACTTACACTGGAGACTGCAAGTGGATTAGCAAGGAACCACTTGACTTCGCCTAAAATTTGAAGCCAAATTTAAAGAAAGATTCACTTTGAATACATTTTGAATTACAGAGGAAGCAAAAACATAAAAATGTAGTTGTCCCTCTATTCCTTTTACAGATACCACAGATGGGATGTCTGATATTTTACTAAGAAAGATTCTCCTCTGTACAGCTCTCTAAATCTAGCGGTTCTGAATTAAATGGAATTAATTTAAACATAGATCAAACTTCCTGCTAAAAAGAGTAAGAAATACAATCCTGTATAGGAGATGTAATACTGTACCCAATTAAACAGTGCATCATACTAAGGTAAAAAAAAAATCTTTAAGCTTAAACCTTAAAATATGGAACTTACAGATGCAATTTCTTTAATTACTTGTAAGATCTAGACTTCACTGTTATTTGATTAAAATAATAATAATAAAAAAGAACTGAACAACAACAACAAAAAGTAGGAAGAGTAGGATCACACGGTCCACTACCTTAGCTCTACTTGCTCAAATCAGTGTTCTTAGCTACGCTTGACCTCAGGCTGACCTTGTTTATATACCAAAAAACACTAATGAAACTTGACATCAAAGTAAACAGAACAAAAACATATTGCTAGAGGGTAGGTAGATTTTCCTACAATACTACAACTTCCGCATTCTGGAATTATTTTAGTTTTCACACTAGGCAATTTTCAATAGATCAGGATCATTCATGGTTAAGATAAGTTGAAAACCAACAAAAATCTTTAAATATACAACATTTAGTTTTTTCTCCAGCTAGGCCATATATGTAAAGGATATTATTACTGGGCACACACACCATGCACAATAGAGCAAGCAAATCTGACTATTTTGACATAAAATTGTGAAAGACCTTAGTTTGCAGAAGTTATTTTCATTGCATTATTTTTAATTTACTGAAAAATCTCTAGGATAAAGTAAAGCATTAGAAATCACTAAAATCTTGAAGTTCTTAAAGTATTACATTTCTTTTTTAATATTTTGATGTTAGTTATTTCCAATCTTGCAAAGATATTTGAATCATCTGCTCCTCAGCAAAGGCACTTTACCATGTAGCCTGTATTCATAACTTCAGACACAAAGTCAAAGTTAATACGTACATAACGGGATGGATGCTTTACAGCTTAACTTCTGAACACAGGAACTGAAAGATTCCTTACCTCTTTTTCAGCAGGTCTACATTACCACTTTTTTCTAACATTATGCAGAAAACATAATTTGTACTTTTTTCCCCCCAATTTCTAAAATTTAAATATATGTAATTAAAACATTTTACTCTACAGTGTATACAGAGTCAAAAATAATCTGCTTCATATTTCCAGCTTTGTCAATGGTTCAGATTGATTTTGTAACAGTTTATGATCATTCTTAAATACCTTCTGCTTTCATTAATGAGAGACTGAATTTATATTTTTGTGTAAACCAACAGGAGAAAAGGGTGAAAGAGATACTTAATGTACCCTCATATTGACAAAGACAAATTGTGTCACATACAAGCAAAATGGTACCTCAAAAGTCTTACCTACAAGGTAAGTAGTGATTTCAAAACATTGTTTTCAATATTTTGAATGGTTGAACAGGTGAATGGTTCTGCTTTCTGAAGCATCAGAATTTTATTTAATAATCCACATTTTGTAGCAGTGGTAGAGGACACACCTATTCACAAGCCTGATGTTAATGAAGGTATTTACATTTACTTGACTAATTCTTACTCCCTTTTCCACACTCCTACAGTTACAGAACTTCACGTTATGTTGTGGACAGTGAGTCTTTTAAGTAATCAGGCACACAATACAGACAAGACCTGATGTGCCTACCATGCTGATCAGAGTCAAAACCCACAACCTTCATGTATACATGTCATTTTTGAACTTCAAGACAGAGGAAGATGATCTTTGCAAACGGGTTTCTGTAACAAGTAGTTATTAATATGATGGGGGTGAAGGTCTGGTCTAGGCCCCTCCCAGACACCTTATTTGTGTGCATATAGCTCATTATGGTTGTGAATTTAACTCTGCAGAAGTAATTGGAAAGGTGGACTTCCTTGGAAGAAGGCTTCGTGTACTCAGAAGTTCTGTTAAGCAGTTAAACATATAGCTATAAAACCTCTGTGTTTGCAGGTGCAATACAACACATTAGTAATTAAGGTATTATACAGTTTTAAATATACATTAAAAATTTAGGGCTTATGTCTTTGCTTTAGTACATTCTGCAAACTTTCTGGGGTGAACGATTTTTTAAAGTAAAAAAAACCATAAAGGCTTAATGAATATCAAAGTAAAACTGCCTATACAAAAAGCATGAGGACTAAGTATTCTATTGCCAAAACTTCTTGAGTTCTCATGAACACTTTGTTGCAGTTTTCTTGCTGTCATCCACAAGCAATGGAAGAAGCCACACCATGACCATGTCATTGTTTCCTCTGGGCTACATACAAAGGACAAGAGAGGAACATGTGGAGCATATTGCAGTCCAGCTACTTCGTTTGGTCCTTCCTCGGCAACTTTAGCACTGCTTACAGGTTGGTCATCGTTCAAGAAGCAAAGAACCTTCACTACACTTCAGCTTGATTTCTGTTTTCTCTTCTCCTGGGATATCTACAGTGGTTATGAAAGCTCCTTATCAGGTTTTCCTCAGGGTATGCTTCAAGATAAAGTGCAGCTGAACAGCACACTCTTTTTCTACCAGATGAACTTCCTACCATTTTACTGAACTGGACTGACTTCTTGTAATGCAGATGAGGACTGAAGTGAACTCAAAGTGAGCACTTGAAGCTCACAGCCTGGAACAAGAGAAAAAAGAGCCTCTCTGCTTTTGACATATTTGAGATGTAGATTTGACTCAGGTATATCCTTAGCTTAAGACAGGGATATTACATATTATCAGCCTCCTCTCCTTAGGGTGCCTACTAACCCAAAAGACGTGGAAGAAGAGAGTAGCCAGTCAGTTTTTTCCATTGCCAGAGGTGCAGAAAGAAAGAAAAACAGGCATTCAAAGTGCGTCGGTCTTGTGCTGTGAATACAAACCCTCATACTGTGTATCAATGGCAGCTATTCAAAACACGCCAGAACTAAACATTACAAATACAAATAAGGAAAAACATTTGAATTTCACTAAATATAAGGTTACACTTGTGTTCCACTAATGAGAGATTGATGGTTCCAATCTCAATCAGCCCCCAGCAATAAAAATGGTGTATAATTCCGTACAACCATAATTATGCCACATTCATACGTAAAGAGGTTAATGAAAAGTTTTGGATGCCTTGATATATATTAGTTTGCATTCCAGTATCCTATGAAAAAAGTTTCAGCATTATGTTCTGCGCATCTGTGGCTCCCTTCTTAATTACTTTTGAACTTACTGGACAATTTCAAATGGATTTGACAGACAGAATAGAGGACTCAAAGATAATTACATTACTACAGACTTCATGAAAATAGGCAGTCAAGTAGAAGGAGAGCTGCAAGTATCCCAACAAAGGGGAAGGGTTGCA